>NW_026453192.1:349435-698870 GCF_025200985.1 Drosophila gunungcola | reverse complement strand
TTAAAAATCAGTTTTTCTATCAAAACGCTGAGAAGTAATGGCCAAAAGATGGAATGTCATACCTCGGTGAATTCGTCATTAAATTCCCAATCAAATGGCGTTCCAGTTAAAATTTTTTTAAATTTCAAATTTCGAAAAAATTGATGACCCCCACCCTTATCAAAAATGCAAAAATTGGTCAAATATAAATTTTTCAAAAAATTGATTTTTAAAAATCGGTTTTTGCATCAAAACAAAATTTATTTATCTAAACCGAATGTGGATGGGTAGTATAGGTCGCCAGCTTTACAAAACAGTCACTCTTATGGCTTTACGTCTAATTTTGGCCAAGTTACAACAAAAGGACTCTTTAGGATTTTTTTTTTGACAAGTCTCCAAACCCCCAAAAAAAACTTTAAAAATCAGTTTTCTATCAAAACGCTGAGAAGTAATGGCCAAAAGATGGAATGTCATACCTCTGTGAATTCGTCTTAAATTCCCATCAAATGGCGTTCCAGTTAAAATTTTTTTAAATTCAAAATTTCGAAAAAATTGATGACCCCCACCCTTATCAAAAATGCAAAAATTGGTCAAAATATAAATTTTTTCAAAAAATTGATTTTTAAAAATCGGTTTTGCATCAAAACAAAATTTATTTATCTAAACCGAATGTGGATGGGTAGTATAGGTCGCCAGCTTTACAAAACAGTCACTCTTATGGCTTTACGTCTAATTTTGGCCAAGTTACAACAAAAGGACTCTTTAGGATTTTTTTTTTGACAAGTCTCCAAAACCCAAAAAAAATTTAAAAATCAGTTTTTCTATCAAAACGCTGAGAAGTAATGGCCAAAAGATGGAATGTCATACCTCTGTGAATTCGTCATTAAATTCCCAATCAAATGGCGTTTCCAGTTAAAATTTTTTTTAAATTTCAAATTTCGAAAAAATTGATGACCCCCACCCTTATCAAAAAAAAAAAATTGGTCAAAATATTATTTTTTCAAAAAATTGATTTTTAAAAATCGGTTTTTGCATCAAAACAAAAGTTATTTATCTAAACCGAATGTGGATGGTAAAAAAGGTCGCCACTTACAAAACAGTCACTCTTATGGCTTTAAGTCTAATTTTGGCCAAGTTACAACGAAAGGACTCTTTAGGATTTTGTTTTTTTGACAAGTCTCCAAAACCAAAAAAAAAACTTTAAAAATCAGTTTTTCTATCAAAACGCTGAGAAGTAAGTGCCAAAAGATGGAATGTCATACCTCGGTGAATTCGTCATTAAAGTTCCCTAATCAAATGGCGTTCCCAGTTAAAATTATTTCACATGTTCAAATTTCGAAAAAATTGAATGACCCCCACCCTTATAAAAAATGCAAAAATTGGTCAAAATAATTAATTTTTCAAAAAATTGATTTTTAAAATCGGTTTTTTTGCATCAAAAACAAAATTTATGTATCTAAACCGAATGTGGATGGGTAGTATAGGTAGCCAGCTTTACAAAACAGTCACTCTTATGGCTTTAAGTCTAATTTGGCCAAGTTACAACGAAAGGACTCTTTAGGATTTGGTTTTTTTTGACAAGTCTCCAAAACCAAAAAAAAAAACTTTAAAAATCAGTTTTCTATCAAAACGCTGAGAGTATGGCCAAAAGATGGAATGTCATACCTCGGTGATTCGTCATTAAATTCCCCAACAATATGGCGTTTCCAGTAAAATTTTTTTTAAATTTCAAATTTCGAAAAATTGATGACCCCCACCGTTAATCAAAATGCAAAAATTGGTCAAAATATAATTTTTTCAAAAAAATTGATTTTTAAAAATCTCGGTTTTTGCATCAAAACAAAATTTATTTAATCTAAACCGAATGTTGATGGTAGTATAGGTCGCCGCTTACAAACCGCACTCTTATGGCTTTACGTCTGAATTTGGCCAAGTATTACAACAAAAGGACTCTTAGGTTTTTTTTTTGTTTTTTTTTTTACAAGTCTCCAAAACCCCTAAAAAAACTTTAAAAATCAGTTTTTCTATCAAACGCTGAGAAGTAATGGCCAAAGATGGAATGTCATACCTGAATGAATTCGTCATTAAATTCCCAAACAAATGGCGTTTCCAGTTAAATTTTTTTTTAAAATTCAAATTTCGAAAAAATTGATGACCCCCACCCTTATCACAAATGCAAAAATTGGTCAAAATATTTAGTTTTTTCAAAAATGTATTTTGTAAAACTCGGTTTTTGCATAAAACAAAATTTATTTATCTAAACCGAATGTGGATGGGTAGTATAGGTCGCCAGCTTTACAAAACAGTCACTCTTATGGCTTTACGTCTAATTTTGGCCAAGTTACAACAAAAGGACTCTTAGGTTTTTTTTTTTTTTTTACAAGTCTCCAAAACCCCCAAAAAAACTTTCAAAATCAGTTTTTCTATCAAAGGCTGAGAAGTTATGGCCAAAAGATGGAATGTCAAACCTCGGTGAATTCGTCATTAAATTCCCAATCAAATGGCGTTTCCAGTTAAAATTTTTTTTTAAATTTCAAATTTCGAAAAAATTGATGACCCCCACCCTTATCAAAATGCAAAAATTAGTCAAAATATTAGCTTTTTTCAAAAATTGATTTTTAAAAATCGGTTTTTGCATCAAAACAAAATTTATTTATCTAAACCGAATGTTGATGGGTAGTAAGGTCGCCAGCTTTACAAACAGTCACTCTTATAGCTTTACGTCTAATTTTGGCCAAGTTACAACAAAGAGACTCTTTAGGATTTTTGTTCTTTGACAAGTCTCCAAAACCCCCTAAAAAAACTTTAAAATCAGTTTTTCTATCAAAACGCAGAAGAAGTAATGGCCAAAGATGGAATGTCATACCTGAATGAATTCGTCATTAATCCCAAACAAATGGCGTTTCCAGTTAAAATTTTTTTAAATTTCAAATTTCGAAAAAATTGATGACCCCACCTTATCAAAAATGCAAAAAATTGGCAAAATATAAATTTTTTTCAAAAAAATTGATTTTTAAAAATCGGTTTTTGCATCAAAACAAAATTTATTTATCTAAACCGAATGTGGATGGGTAGTATAGGTCGCCAGCTTTACAAAACAGTCACTCTTATGGCTTTACGTCTAATTGTGGCCAAGTTACAACAAAAGGACTCTTTAGGATTTTTTTTTTTTGACAAGTCTCCAAACCCCCAAAAAAAAACTTTAAAAATCAGTTTTTCTATCAAAACGCTGAGAAGTAATGGCCAAAAGATGGAATGTCATACCTCGGTGAATTCGTCATTAAATTCCCAATCAAATGGCGTTTCCAGTTAAAATTTTTTTTAAATTTCAAATTTCGAAAAAAATTGATGACCCCCACCCTTATCAAAATGCAAAAATTGGTCAAAATATAATTTTTTCAAAAAATTATTTTTAAAAATCGGTTTTTGCATCAAAACAAAATTTATTTATCTAAACCGAATGTTGATGGGTAGTATAGGTCGCCAGCTTTACAAAACAGTCACTCTTATGCTTTACGTCTAATTTTGGCCAAGTTACAACAAAAGGACTCTTTAGGATTTTTTTTTCTTTTGACAAGTCTCCAAAACCCCAAAAAAAAACTTTAAAAATCAGTTTTTCTATCAAAACGCTGAGAAGTAATGGCCAAAAGATGGAATGTCATACCTGATGAATTCGTCATTAAATTCCCAATCAAATGGCGTTTCCAGTTAAAATTTTTTTTAAAATTTCAAATTTCGAAAAAATTGATGACCCCCACCCTTATCAAAAATACAAAAATTGGTCAAAATATAATTTTTTCAAAAAATTGATTTTTAAAAATCGGTTTTTGCATCAAAACAAAATTTATTTATCTAAACCGAATGTGGATGGGTAGTATAGGTCGCCAGCTTTACAAAACAGTCACTCTTATGGCTTTACGTCTAATTTGGCCAAGTTACAAAAAAGGACTCTTTAGGATTTTTTTTTTTTTGACAAGTCTCCAAAACCCCTAAAAAAACTTTTAAAATCAGTTTTTCTATCAAAACGCTGAGAAGTTATGGCCAAAAGATGGAATGTCATACCTCGGTGAATTCGTCATTAAATTCCCAATCAAATAGGCGATTCCAGTTAAAATTTTTTTTAAAATTTCAAATTTCGAAAAAATTGATGACCCCCACCCTTATCAAAAATGCAAAAATTGGTCAAAATATTAATTTTTTCAAAAAATTTATTTTTAAAAATCTGTTTTTGCATCAAAACAAAATTTATTTATCTAAACCGAATGTTGATGGGTAGTATAGGTCGCCAGCTTTACAAAACAGTCACTCTTATGGCTTTACGTCTAATTTTGGCCAAGTTACAACAAAAGGACTCTTTAGGATTTTGTTTTCTTTTGACAAGTCTTCCAAAACCCCCAAAAAAAACTTTAAAAATCAGTTTTTCTATCAAAACGCTGAGAAGTAATGGCCAAAAGATGGAATGTCATACCTGAATGAATTCGTCATTAAATTCCCAATCAAATGGCGTTTCCAGTTAAAATTTTTTTTAAATTTCAAATTTCGAAAAAATTGATGACCCCCACCCTTATCAAAAATGCAAAAATTGGTCAAAATATAAATTTTTTCAAAAAATTGATTTTTAAAAATCGGTTTTTGCATCAAAACAAAATTTATTTATCTAAACCGAATGTGGATGGGTAGTATAGGTCGCCAGCTTTACAAAACAGTCACTCTTATGGCTTTACGTCTAATTTTGGCCAAGTTACAACAAAAGGACTCTTTAGGATTTTTTTTTTTTTGACAAGTCTCCAAAACCCCTAAAAAAACTTTTAAAATCAGTTTTTCTATCAAAACGCTGAGAAGTTATGGCCAAAAGATGGAATGTCATACCTCGGTGAATTCGTCATTAAATTCCCAATCAAATAGCGATTCCAGTTAAAATTTTTTTTAAAATTTCAAATTTCGAAAAAATTGATGACCCCCACCCTTATCAAAAATGCAAAAATTGGTCAAAATATTAATTTTTTCAAAAAATTTTTTTTTAAAAATCTGTTTTTGCATCAAAACAAAATTTATTTATCTAAACCGAATGTTGATGGGTAGTATAGGTCGCCAGCTTTACAAAACAGTCACTCTTATGGCTTTACGTCTAATTTTGGCCAAGTTACAACAAAAGGACTCTTTAGGATTTTTTTTCTTTGACAAGTCTTCAAAACCCCAAAAAAAACTTTAAAAATCAGTTTTTCTATCAAAACGCTGAGAAGTAATGGCCAAAAGATGGAATGTCATACCTCGGTGAATTCGTCATTAAATTCCCAATCAAATGGCGTTTCCAGTTAACATTTTTTTTAAATTTCAAATTTCGAAAAAATTGATGACCCCCACCCTTATCAAAAATGCAAAAATTGGTCAAAATATAATTTTTTCAAAAAATTGATTTTTAAAAATCGGTTTTTGCATTAAAACAAAATTTATTTATCTAAACCGATGTGGATGGGTAGTATAGGTCGCCAGCTTTACAAAACAGTCACTCTTATGGCTTTACGTCTAATTTTGGCCAAGTTACATAAAAAAGGACTCTTTAGGATTTTTTTTTTTTGACAAGTCTCCAAAACCCCTAAAAAAAACTTTAAAATCAGTTTTTCTATCAAAACGCTGAGAAGTATGGCCAAAATATGGAATGTCATACCTCTGTGAATTCGTCATTAAATTCCCAATAAAATGGCGTTTCCAGTTAAAATTTTTTTTAAAATTTCAAATTTCGAAAAAATTGATGACCCCCACCCTTATCAAAAATGCAAAAATTGGTCAAAATATTAATTTTTTCAAAAATTTTTTTTTAAAAATCTGTTTTTGCATCAAAACAAAATTTATTTATCTAAACCGAATGTGGATGGGTAGTATAGGTCGCCAGCTTTACAAAACAGTCACTCTTATGGCTTTACGTCTAATTTTGGCCAAGTTACAACAAAAGGACTCTTTAGGATTTTGGTTCTTTGACAAGTCTCCAAAACCCCTAAAAAAACTTTTAAAATCAGTTTTTCTATCAAAACGCTGAGAAGTTATGGCCAAAATATGGAATGTCATACCTCGGTGAATTCGTCATTAAATTCCCAATCAAATGGCGTTTCCAGTTAAAATTTTTTTTAAAATTTCAAATTTCAAAAAAATTGATGACCCCCACCCTTATCAAAAATGCAAAAATTGGTCAAAATATTAGTTTTTTCAAAAAATTTATTTTTAAAAATCTGTTTTTGCATCAAAACAAAATTTATTTATCTAAACCGAATGTTGATGGGTAGTATAGGTCGCCAGCTTTACAAAACAGTCACTCTTATGGCTTTACGTCTAATTTTGGCCAAGTTACAACAAAAGGACTTTTAGGATTTTTTTTTGACAAGTCTCCAAAACCCCCGAAAAAAACTTTAAAAATCAGTTTTTCTATCAAAACGCTGAGAAGTAATGGCCAAAATATGGAATGTCATACCTCGGTGAATTCGTCATTAAATTCCCAATCAAATGGCGATTCCAGTTAAAATTTTTTTTAAAATTTCAAATTTCAAAAAATTGATGACCCCCACCCTTATCAAAAATGCAAAAATTGGTCAAAATATTAATTTTTTCAAAAAATTTTTTTTAAAAATCTGTTTTTGCATCAAAACAAAATTTATTTATCTAAACCGAATGTGGATGGGTAGTTTAGGTCGCCAGCTTTACAAAACAGTCACTCTTATGGCTTTACGTCTAATTTTGGCCAAGTTACAAAAAAAGGACTCTTTAGGATTTTTTTTCTTTGACAAGTCTTCAAAACCCCCAAAAAAAACTTTAAAAATCAGTTTTTCTATCAAAACGCTGAGAAGTAATGGCCAAAAGATGGAATGTCATACCTGAATGAATTCGTCATTAAATTCCCAATCAAATGGCGTTTCCAGTTAACATTTTTTTTTAAATTTCAAATTTCGAAAAAATTGATGACCCCCACCCTTATCAAAAATGCAAAAATTGGTCAAAATATTAATTTTTTCAAAAAATTGATTTTTCAAAATCGGTTTTTGCATTAAAACAAAATTTATTTATCTAAACCGAATGTTGATGGGTAGTATAGGTCGCCAGCTTTACAAAACAGTCACTCTTATGGCTTTACGTCTAATTTTGGCCAAGTTACAACAAAAGGACTCTTTAGGATTTTGGTTCTTTGACAAGTCTCCAAAACCCCTAAAAAAACTTTTAAAATCAGTTTTTCTATCAAAACGCTGAGAAGTTATGGCCAAAAGATGGAATGTCATACCTCGGTGAATTCGTCATTAAATTCCCAATCAAATGGCGTTTCCAGTTAAAATTTTTTTTAAAATTTCAAATTTCAAAAAAATTGATGACCCCCACCCTTATCAAAAATGCAAAAATTGGTCAAAATATAAATTTTTTCAAAAAATTTATTTTTAAAAATCTGTTTTTGCATCAAAACAAAATTTATTTATCTAAACCGAATGTTGATGGGTAGTATAGGTCGCACGCTTTACAAAACAGTCACTCTTATGGCTTTACGTCTAATTTTGGCCAAGTTACAACAAAAGGACTTTTAGGATTTTTTTTTTGACAAGTCTCCAAAACCCCCGAAAAAAACTTTAAAAATCAGTTTTTCTATCAAAACGCTGAGAAGTAATGGCCAAAATATGGAATGTCATACCTCTGTGAATTCGTCTTTAAATTCCCAATCAAATGGCGTTTCCAGTTAAAATTTTTTTTAAAATTTCAAATTTCGAAAAAATTGATGACCCCCACCCTTATCAAAAATGCAAAAATTGGCCAAAATATTAATTTTTTCAAAAAATTGATTTTTAAAATTCGGTTTTTGCATCAAAACAAAATTTATTTATCTAAACCGGATGTGGATGGGTAGTATAGGTCGCCAGCTTTACAAAACAGTCACTCTTATGGCTTTACGTCTAATTTGGCCAAGTTACAACAAAAGGACTCTTTAGGATTTTGGTTCTTTGACAAGTCTCCAAAACACCTAAAAAAACTTTTAAAATCAGTTTTTCTATCAAAACGCTGAGAAGTAATGGCCAAAATATGGAATGTCATACCTCTGTGAATTCGTCTTTAAATTCCCAATCAAATGGCGTTTCCAGTTAAAATTTTTTTTAAAATTTCAAATTTCGAAAAAATTGATGACCCCCACCCTTATCAAAATTGCAAAAATTGGCCAAAATATTAATTTTTTCAAAAAATGTATTTTGTAAAAATCTGTTTTTGCATCAAAACAAAATTTATTTATCTAAACCGAATGTGGATGGGTAGTATAGGTCGCCAGCTTTACAAAACAGTCACTCTTATAGCTTTACGTCTAATTTTGGCCAAGTTACAACAAAAGGACTCTTTAGGATTTTTTTTTTTGACAAGTCTCCAAAACCCCTAAAAAAACTTTTAAAATCAGTTTTTCTATCAAAACGCTAAGAAGTTATGGCCAAAAGATGGAATGTCATACCTCTGTGAATTCGTCATTAAATTCCCAATCAAATGGCGTTTCCAGTTAAAATTTTTTTTAAATTTCAAATTTCGAAAAAATTGATGACCCCCACCCTTATCAAAAATGCAAAAATTGGTCAAAATATTAATTTTTTCAAAAAATTTATTTTTAAAAATCTGTTTTTGCATCAAAACAAAATTTATTTATCTAAACCGAATGTTGATGGGTAGTATAGGTCGCCAGCTTTACAAAACAGTCACTCTTATGGCTTTACGTCTAATTTTGGCCAAGTTACAACAAAAGGACTCTTTAGGATTTTTTTTTTTTGGCAAGTCTCCAAAACCCCCAAAAAAAACTTTAAAAATCTGTTTTTCTATCAAAACGCTGAGAAGTAATGGCCAAAAGATGGAATGTCATACCTGAATGAATTCGTCATTAAATTCCCAAACAAATGGCGTTTCCAGTTAAAATTTTTTTTAAAATTTCAAATTTCGAAAAAATTGATGACCCCCACCCTTATCAAAAATGCAAAAATTGGTCAAAATATAAATTTTTTCAAATAATTGATTTTTCAAAATCGGTTTTTGCATTAAAACAAAATTTATTTATCTAAACCGAATGTTGATGGGTAGTATAGGTCGCCAGCTTTACAAAACAGTCACTCTTATGGCTTTACGTCTAATTTTGGCCAAGTTACAACAAAAGGACTCTTTAGGATTTTTTTTTTTGACAAGTCTCCAAAACCCCCAAAAAAAAACTTTAAAAATCAGTTTTTCTATCAAAACGCTGAGAAGTAATGGCCAAAAGATGGAATGTCATACCTGAATGAATTCGTCATTAAATTCCCAATCAAATGGCGTTTCCAGTTAAAATTTTTTTTAAAATTTCAAATTTCGAAAAAATTGATGACCCCTACCCTTATCAAAAATGCAAAAATTGGCCAAAATATTAATTTTTTCAAAAAATTGATTTTTAAAAATCCGTTTTTGCATCAAAACAAAATTTATTTATCTAAACCGAATGTGGATGGGTAGTATAGGTCGCCAGCTTTACAAAACAGTCACTCTTATGGCTTTACGTCTAATTTTGGCCAAGTTACAACAAAAGGACTTTTAGGATTTTGGTTCTTTGACAAGTCTCCAAAACCCCTAAAAAAACTTTTAAAATCAGTTTTTCTATCAAAACGCTGAGAAGTTATGGCCAAAATATGGAATGTCATACCTCTGTGAATTCGTCTTTAAATTCCCAATCAAATGGCGTTTCCAGTTAAAATTTTTTTAAAATTTCAAATTTCGAAAAAATTGATGACCCCCACCCTTATCAAAAATGCAAAAATTGGTCAAAATATAAATTTTTTCAAAAAATTGATTTTTTAAAATCGGTTTTTGCATCAAAACTAAATTTATTTATCTAAATCAAATGTGGATGGGTAGTATAGGTCGCCAGCTTTACAAAACTGTCACTCTTATGGCTTTACGTCTAATTTTGGCCAAGTTACAACAAAAGGACTTTTTAGGATTTTTTTTTTTGACAAGTCTCCAAAACCCCTAAAAAACTTTTAAAATCAGTTTTTCTATCAAAACGCTGAGAAGTTATGGCCAAAAGATGGAATGTCATACCTCGGTGAATTCGTCATTAAATTCCCAATCAAATGGCGTTTCCAGTTAAATTTTTTTTAAAATTTCAAATTTCGAAAAAATTGATGACCCCCACCCTTATCAAAAATGCAAAAATTGGTCAAAATATAATTTTTTCAAAAAATTGTATTTTTAAAAATCGGTTTTTGCATCAAAACAAAATTTATTTATCTAAACCGAATGTGGATGGGTAGTATAGGTCGCCAGCTTTACAAAACAGTCACTCTTATGGCTTTACGTCTAATTTTGGCCAAGTTACAACAAAAGGACTCTTTAGGATTTTTGTTTTTGACAAGTCTCCAAAACCCCTAAAAAAACTTTTAAAATCAGTTTTTCTATCAAAACGCTGAGAAGTTATGGCCAAAATATGGAATGTCATACCTCTGTGAATTCGTCTTTAAATTCCCAATCAAATGGCGTTTCCAGTTAAAATTTTTTTTAAAATTTCAAATTTCGAAAAAATTGATGACCCCCACCCTTATCAAAAATGCAAAAATTGGTCAAAATATTAATTTTTTCAAAAAATTGATTTTTAAAAATCGGTTTTTGCATCAAAACAAAATTTATTTATCTAAACCGAATGTGGATGGGTAGTATAGGTCGCCAGCTTTACAAAACAGTCACTCTTATGGCTTTACGTCTAATTTTGGCCAAGTTACAACAAAAGGACTCTTTAGGATTTTGTTTCTTTGACAAGTCTCCAAAACCCCAAAAAAAACTTTAAAAATCAGTTTTTCTATCAAAACGCTGAGAAGTTATGGCCAAAATATGGAATGTCATACCTCTGTGAATTCGTCTTAAATTCCCAATCAAATGGCGTTTCCAGTTAAAATTTTTTTTAAAATTTCAAATTTCGAAAAAATTGATGACCCCCACCCTTATCAAAAATGCAAAAATTGGCCAAAATATTAATTTTTTCAAAAAATGTATTTTGTAAAAATCTGTTTTGCATCAAAACAAAATTTATTTATCTAAACCGAATGTGGATGGGTAGTATAGGTCGCCAGCTTTACAAAACAGTCACTCTTATAGCTTTACGTCTAATTTTGGCCAAGTTACAACAAAAGGACTCTTTAGGATTTTTTTTTTTTGACAAGTCTCCAAAACCCCTAAAAAAACTTTTAAAATCAGTTTTTCTATCAAAACGCTAAGAAGTTATGGCCAAAAGATGGAATGTCATACCTCTGTGAATTCGTCATTAAATTCCCAATCAAATGGCGTTTCCAGTTAAAATTTTTTTTAAATTTCAAATTTCGAAAAAATTGATGACCCCCACCCTTATCAAAAATGCAAAAATTGGTCAAAATATTAATTTTTTCAAAAAATTTATTTTTAAAAATCTGTTTTTGCATCAAAACAAAATTTATTTATCTAAACCGAATGTTGATGGGTAGTATAGGTCGCCAGCTTTACAAAACAGTCACTCTTATGGCTTTACGTCTAATTTTGGCCAAGTTACAACAAAAGGACTCTTTAGGATTTTTTTTTTTTGGCAAGTCTCCAAAACCCCCAAAAAAAACTTTAAAAATCTGTTTTTCTATCAAAACGCTGAGAAGTAATGGCCAAAAGATGGAATGTCATACCTGAATGAATTCGTCATTAAATTCCCAAACAAATGGCGTTTCCAGTTAAAATTTTTTTTAAATTTCAAATTTCGAAAAAATTGATGACCCCCACCCTTATCAAAAATGCAAAAATTGGTCAAAATATAATTTTTTCAAATAATTGATTTTTCAAAATCGGTTTTTGCATTAAAACAAAATTTATTTATCTAAACCGAATGTTGATGGGTAGTATAGGTCGCCAGCTTTACAAAACAGTCACTCTTATGGCTTTACGTCTAATTTTGGCCAAGTTACAACAAAAGGACTCTTTAGGATTTTGGTTCTTTGACAAGTCTCCAAAACCCCTAAAAAAAACTTTTAAAATCAGTTTTTCTATCAAAACGCTGAGAAGTTATGGCCAAAATATGGAATGTCATACCTCTGTGAATTCGTCTTTAAATTCCCAATCAAATGGCGTTTCCAGTTAAAATTTTTTTTAAAATTTCAAATTTCGAAAAAATTGATGACCCCCACCCTTATCAAAAATGCAAAAATTGGTCAAAATATTAGTTTTTTCAAAAAATGTATTTTGTAAAAATCGGTTTTTGCATCAAAACAAAATTTATTTATCTAAACCGAATGTGGATGGGTAGTATAGGTCGCCAGCTTTACAAAACAGTCACTCTTATAGCTTTACGTCTAATTTTGGCCAAGTTACAACAAAAGGACTCTTTAGGATTTTTTTTTTTTGACAAGTCTCCAAAACCCCTAAAAAAACTTTTAAAATCAGTTTTTCTATCAAAACGCTGAGAAGTTATGGCCAAAAGATGGAATGTCATACCTCTGTGAATTCGTCATTAAATTCCCAATCAAATGGCGTTTCCAGTTAAAATTTTTTTTAAATTTCAAATTTCGAAAAAATTGATGACCCCCACCCTTATCAAAAATGCAAAAATTGGTCAAAATATAATTTTTTCAAAAAATTTATTTTTAAAAATCTGTTTTTGCATCAAAACAAAATTTATTTATCTAAACCGAATGTTGATGGGTAGTATAGGTCGCCAGCTTTACAAAACAGTCACTCTTATGGCTTTACGTCTAATTTTGGCCAAGTTACAACAAAAGGACTCTTTAGGATTTTTTTTTTTTGACAAGTCTCCAAAACCCCCAAAAAAAACTTTAAAAATCAGTTTTTCTATCAAAACGCTGAGAAGTAATGGCCAAAAGATGGAATGTCATACCTGAATGAATTCGTCATTAAATTCCCAATCAAATGGCGTTTCCAGTTAAAATTTTTTTTAAAATTTCAAATTTCGAAAAAATTGATGACCCCCACCCTTATCAAAAATGCAAAAATTGGTCAAAATATTAATTTTTTCAAAAAATTGATTTTTAAAAATCCGTTTTTGCATCAAAACAAAATTTATTTATCTAAACCGAATGTGGATGGGTAGTATAGGTCGCCAGCTTTACAAAACAGTCACTCTTATGGCTTTACGTCTAATTTTGGCCAAGTTACAACAAAAGGACTCTTTAGGATTTTGGTTCTTTGACAAGTCTCCAAAACCCCTAAAAAAACTTTTAAAATCAGTTTTTCTATCAAAACGCTGAGAAGTTATGGCCAAAATATGGAATGTCATACCTCTGTGAATTCGTCATTAAATTCCCAATCAAATGGCGTTTCCAGTTAAAATTTTTTTTAAAATTTCAAATTTCGAAAAAATTGATGACCCCCACCCTTATCAAAAATGCAAAAATTGGTCAAAATATAATTTTTTCAAAAAATTGATTTTTTAAAAATCGGTTTTTGCATCAAAACTAAATTTATTTATCTAAACCGAATGTGGATGGGTAGTATAGGTCGCCAGCTTTACAAAACAGTCACTCTTATGGCTTTACGTCTAATTTTGGCCAAGTTACAACAAAAGGACTTTTTAGGATTTTTTTTTTTGACAAGTCTCCAAAACCCCTAAAAAAACTTTAAAATCAGTTTTTCTATCAAAACGCTGAGAAGTAATGGCCAAAAGATGGAATGTCATACCTCGGTGAATTCGTCATTAAATTCCCAATCAAATGGCGTTTCCAGTTAAAATTTTTTTTAAAATTTCAAATTTCGAAAAAATTGATGACCCCCACCCTTATCAAAAATGCAAAAATTGGTCAAAATATAATTTTTTCAAAAAATGTATTTTTAAAAATCGGTTTTTGCATCAAAACAAAATTTATTTATCTAAACCGAATGTGGATGGGTAGTATAGGTCGCCAGCTTTACAAAACAGTCACTCTTATGGCTTTACGTCTAATTTTGGCCAAGTTACAACAAAAGGACTCTTTAGGATTTTTGTTTTTTGACAAGTCTCCAAAACCCCTAAAAAAAACTTTTAAAATCAGTTTTTCTATCAAAACGCTGAGAAGTTATGGCCAAAATATGGAATGTCATACCTCTGTGAATTCGTCATTAAATTCCCAATCAAATGGCGTTTCCAGTTAAAATTTTTTTTAAATTTTCAAATTTCGAAAAAATTGATGACCCCCACCCTTATCAAAAATGCAAAAATTGGTCAAAATATTAATTTTTTCAAAAAATTTATTTTTAAAAATCTGTTTTTGCATCAAAACAAAATTTATTTATCTAAACCGAATGTTGATGGGTAGTATAGGTCGCCAGCTTTACAAAACAGTCACTCTTATGGCTTTACGTCTAATTTTGGCCAAGTTACAACAAAAGGACTCTTTAGGATTTTTTTTTCTTTGACAAGTCTCCAAAACCCCAAAAAAAACTTTAAAAATCAGTTTTTCTATCAAAACGCTGAGAAGTAATGGCCAAAAGATGGAATGTCATACCTGATGAATTCGTCATTAAATTCCCAATCAAATGGCGTTTCCAGTTAAAATTTTTTTTAAATTTCAAATTTCGAAAAAATTGATGACCCCCACCCTTATCAAAAATGCAAAAATTGGTCAAAATATAATTTTTTCAAAAAATTGTATTTTTAAAAATCGGTTTTTGCATCAAAACAAAATTTATTTATCTAAACCGAATGTGGATGGGTAGTATAGGTCGCCAGCTTTACAAAACAGTCACTCTTATGGCTTTACGTCTAATTTTGGCCAAGTTACAACAAAAGGACTCTTTAGGATTTTGGTTCTTTGACAAGTCTCCAAAACCCCTAAAAAAAACTTTTAAAATCAGTTTTTCTATCAAAACGCTGAGAAGTTATGGCCAAAAGATGGAATGTCATACCTCGGTGAATTCGTCATTAAATTCCCATTCATATGGCGTTTCCAGTTAAAATTTTTTTAATATTTCAAATTTCGAAAAAATTGATGACCCCCACCCTTATCAAAAATGCAAAAATTGGTCAAAATATTAATTTTTTCAAAAAATTTTTTTTAAATATCTGTTTTTGCATCAAAACAAAATTTATTTATCTAAACCGAATGTTGATGGGTAGTATAGGTCGCCAGCTTTACAAAACAGTCACTCTTATGGCTTTACGTCTAATTTTGGCCAAGTTACAACAAAAGGACTCTTTAGGATTTTGGTTCTTTGACAAGACTCCAAAGACCCAAAAAAAAACTTAAAAAATCAGATTTTCTACCAAAACGCTGAGAAATAATGGCCAAAAGATGGAATGTCATACCTCGGTGAATTCGTCATTAAATTCCCAATCAAATGGCGTTCCCAGTTAAAATTTTTTTTAAATTTCAAATTTCGAAAAAATTGATGACCCCCACCCTTATCAAAAATGCAAAAATTGGTCAAAATATTAATTTTTTCAAAAAATTGATTTTTAAAAATCGGTTTTTGCATCAAAACAAAATTTATTGTATCTAAACCGAATGTGGATGGGTAGTATAGGCTCGCCAGCCTTACAAAACAGTCACTCTTATGGCTTAACGTCTAATTTTGGCCAAGTTACAACAAAAGGACTCTTTAGGTTTTTTTTTTTTACAAGTCTCCAAACACCCTCAAAAAAAACGTACAAAATCAGGTTTTCTACCAGAACTCTGAGAAGTAATGTCCAAAAGATGGAATGTCATACCTCGGTGAAATCGTCATTAAATTCCCAATAAAATGGCGTTCCCAATAAAATTTTTTTCATATTTTTTCATATCATCAAAAATGCAAAAATTGGTCAAAATATTAATTTTTTCGGCAAGCCAAAGTTCATATACCCTTGCAGCTATTGCAAAAACTTAATATTCTTGAAAACATTAAAATTATGATTTACTTGCGTATATGTTTAAAAACATTGAAGCTATGATGATTTGCAGCTTAATTAATCGATATTTCCTATGACAGCTATATAATATCGTTTTCCGATTTTAATAAAATTAAAAGCGTTATTCTAAACTATCAAATTATTACAAAGACTAAAAGAAATAAATAAAAATTTTACATAATAGAAAAGTTTAATTTTTAAACAAAATGTTTTTATAAATTATTGTTTCTATGGGAGCTATATGATATAGTCGTCCGATTTTGATGAAATTTAAACCGTAATTCTGAAATATTTCATCATTACTATATGTCGACGAACTAAAAAAAATTATGAAACAGCAAAGTTATAATTTTTTGTATTTATTTTTCCAATTGTTCTAATGGGAGCTATATTATATAGTCGTCCGATTTTAATGAAATTTAAACCGTAATTCTGAAATATTAAACCATTACTATATCTCGAAGAACTTAACAAAAAATTAAAAAACAGCAAAGTTATAATTTTTTTTC
This sequence comes from Drosophila gunungcola, assembly GCF_025200985.1. NCBI lineage: Eukaryota > Metazoa > Arthropoda > Insecta > Diptera > Drosophilidae > Drosophila > Drosophila gunungcola. Next base: position 682,526 of record NW_026453192.1, on the reverse strand, counting down.
ATTTATTTTTCCGATTGTTCCTATGGGAGCTATATGCTTTAGTAGTCCGATTTTGATGAAATTTAAACCGTAATTCTGAAATATTTAATCATAACTATATGTCGAAGAACTAAAAAAAAATTATGAAACAGCAAAGTTATAATTTTTTGTATTTATTTTTCCAATTGTTCCTATGGGAGCTATATTATATAGTCGTCCGATTTTAATGAAATTTAAACCGTTATTCTAAATTATTTAACCATTACGTTATGTCGAAGAACTAAAAAATAAATTAAGAAACAGCAAAGTTATAATTTTTTTCCTTTATTTTTTTGATTGTTTCTATGGGCGCTATATGCTATAGTTGTCCGATCCGGCTCGTTCCGACTTTTATACTACCTGCAATGCATTAACTGTAGAGAAAATGGATTTAAAATACTTCTGTAATTTAAGAAACTATCAAACGTTTTTTGCAGTGGTGTCCCATTTTGTTGGTGTTTTTATTTTTTTTTTTTTGTGTGCTAAAGGCTAAAGTCTCCCGTAGTTCGACCGTGCAAGTAGTCAGTCAAACTGGGATTCGGTTGCGGCTTTTTGGGTCACCTCGCCCAGTTGCACTTCAATGCAGCCCGGCGATGGCCGCTTTTGCCGCTTCCCGTTCAAGGGGCAGATAATGCTAATTAATTGTATTGATTAGCTCATTATATCATTAGATGGCAGCGGCCAACTTGCCCCGGGTGCCGTTTCAATGTGCCGTGCGACGACAATAAGTGCCAACCACGAGGCCACGGCAACAATGCAGATCCTGATGTGCGTATCCTTCCCAGGATGCAGATCCTTGTATGTTGTGTGTGTGTGTGTGTGTGTGTGTGTGTGTGTGTGTGTGTGTGTGTGTGTGTGTGTGTGTGTGTGTATGCATTTGTGCTGCCCGAGGCCGCACATTCATATAAATAAACTTGTCTAAATTGCAGTTACCGCCCCAGGGCCATGGCCAAAATTTGTGTGCAACACCGAAAACTTAATCGGATGGGGGACATGAATATTTCGGTGGCATGGCGAAAATCTTCGGGGCAAGTTGTGTGTCCATGAGCTTTGTTCTCGGTTCTCGGAACCAAGTAAAATCCAGTACAGTTGTACAGGGATTAAATGACCTACAGAAATGACCTTTTCGCCGGGTAGGATACCAAATGGGATCAGTGCGCCACTAAGCTTTAACTGCAGCTGGAATTTATTACATTTATTTACATTTAAACGTGCATTTTGTGTTGAAACAGTGTTTAAAAATCACAACATTAGGTTTTTTATATACTTGTTCAAGAACATTTTTGGAAAAAGTCAATAAACCATGCTTTTTTAAGATACTCATTAAATTAAATCACCTAAGGATTTCTTGAGACACTTATTTGTCATGTTCAAATGAATACCCTAAATACCCAAAATGAAATACCATCAATAAAATGGCCTAAAAAATATTAAAATTTAAATATGAGCCCAGCCCATAAGTTGTTGGAAAAATTAACTAAAATATATATATATATAAAATATGGCATTGGAAATTAGGATAACTTACCTAAAATGTAGGGGCAAAGCTCATTTTTTTATGTTGTTTTTCTTTTTTAAATGTTCTTTACAAATAAGATATATAATACTCCAGAATAGTGAACCCTCAACCTGAGCGACCTGTACACTATTTTTCTTACTTCATTCATTAGATCCTAACTCGGATTCAAGTGATTTCTTTTTAGTTTCTTAGCTGCCTTTCTGACTCTGTTGGGATTGTCAGGTGTTCGTCGGCCGCTCCTTTGGCGTGGCCATAAAGTTTTGGCCAACTTTTTGGGAACAAGCTGCATCGTCCTGCCCCGTCCTTCGTCCTCCCTCCTTCGTCCTCCCTCCTTCGTCCTCCGTCCTTCGTCCTTTTCCCCTCGTCTTTCGTCTGTCGTCTGTCGTCTGTCGTCCCCCTGTCCCCGATGTCGTCGGCAGCATCGTTAAGACGTATCCATCATAATATCTATCAGGCGACGAGGGGTATACAGTATACGGGCTCATCCGAATAATTCATTTATATTAATACATCCTGCAGAGCAACAGTCAAACTCACTGCGAAAGAGATGGCGATAGATATAGAAGAAGCTGAAGGAGAAGTATTTCAATTTGTATTGCCAAGTGTCTGGCTCTATCTGTCTCTTTCTAAATATATCCTCCGGTCCCTCTCCCTCGCACTGCCTGCAGTTGCAGTGCTCGACTTTGCCTCGTCGACAGCTTAAAGTTTGAATTGCTGCACACGGAGTCACTAATGCACTGAGCGAAATTTTGGGGAAAATTAAAAATCATCGGACCCTTTTATCTTTAAATTTCGGAATTAATTCACAACTTAATGATTTTTTTATTAAAAAAAAAACACCATTCACAAGTGCTTTAAAATAAAAAATGTTCATGTATTTAACTAAACAACTTTTTATTGAACACACCTATAAACAGTTTAGTTACTTTTCTACTTTGCTTTTGAAAATTGTTTAATATTTTCATGTTTTTTAAGATAATTTTTGTGTGCATAAAAATAAAATGTTTTTTTAAGAGCCCTTTGGTTTTTTAAAATTAAAAGATTAATGTAAAAAAATTTGTATTCCAATAAAATCAGGATAAAAATGGTAACAGGCGCTTGATTTTGTTTACCTTAAACTCAAATAACTATTGCAAACAATCTAAAAAGGATTTCCATTCTTTTTAAATATACAATTTTTATAATTTTGTCTCACTTATAAAACAATTTATATCAAATGTGGCCTAAAAGAGGCTGACTTTAAAACTTAAAGATTAATAATATTTAATTTTATTAATTAAATATTAATATATTATACTATAGCAGGTAAAATGATTTCGATATATTTTTTCAGTGCCTTTTCGCTTGGACAACCTGAACGAAGGTTGGAAGTGGGGTGCAGATGGGTGGCTTAAAAATGGGGCCGTCAAAGTAGGAGGAGGATTACAGGATGCAGGACGCCACCTTTTGCAGCTGCTTCCATGTGTTCATGGCGCAAATAATCGCCGTCATCAACAACAACAAAAACAAAATGGCAGGACAGGATCAGGACGACAGGATTGGGGGGAGGGGGTTCCAAAGATGAGTTGAGAGACGTTGACGCTGACGCCATTAGCACCGAGTTTTGCAGCATCAACGACAAACTTTAAATTGTTGCGTCATTACAATTCGAGTTGGCCCGGCTGGCAATGAGGGACTTTTGCGGGGACCAGCTGAAATGTTGAGCAACAGGAAGCCAGGATATATATTCTGGGCCTAGCCAAGGCATAAATGCTCCTTGCCGAAAGGCGAGAAAAGAAGAAGTCTTGTCCCCGTTTTGCACCAGTGATTGATGTTGCACTTTAAATTTCAGTTGTGTCAGTCGGATGCGCACACACATGCTCCCTAATGACCAGGTGCCACAAATGGTTGCATTCCAAAAAAAAAAAAAAAAAACAAAATGTATCGCACTCCCCTAAGACGTTAACTTATATTTTCTTCAAGTCGCCGAGAATTTCATTTTCACTATATGAATGAATTCTCCGCAATGTTAAGTTGTTTTGCTTCTTTTTTAATTGTGTTCACACCAAATACACATTTAATTTTCAATTTGTTCAAGTAGTCCCAATGACTTTCCTGAAATGTGAGAAATTTTCAAATCAGTTATATTATTATTATTATTATTATTATTATTATTATTATTATTATTATTATTATTATTATTATTATTATTATTATTATTATTATTATTATTATTATTATTATTATTATTATTATTATTATTATTATTATTATTATTATTATTATTATTATTATTATTATTATTATTATTATTATTATTATTTTCATAATCGATTTTTATTACTGATTTATATCTAAAATCTATTATTAAACAAATAAACAAATGTAGTAGTTTTTCATTTTTAATACAATTTCTTTTACGGTAGAAAATAAAATATTATGTGTTACAAAAACAATAAAGTTCAAAAATAGTATAAGGGTGTGTAAAATAAATTAATTCAACATAAGCCAATCTGAAAGGATGAAATGCCATGACAATATAATAAATTATTTGAAAATAAAAGGGAACACGTCTAACTTTAAGGATAAGTAATATATTTTGTCTTGGACACAATTTAAATAAAAACATCTCTTGTTGGTAATAAAAAAGCGTCATACATTTTTACAGTTCCAAGTGCACATATATATATATATATATATATATATGCTGTCCGATCTGTCTTGCTGCTGCCCTCTGCCTTTGTAATCATTTAAATGAACAAATTATAAATTACCCCAATAATGGGCTCGGGAGCAGGACAAGGAAACCGGCCAGGATACGGAGACAGGAGTCAGCAGTCAGGAGTCAGGAGTCACGTCCAGGCATACATACATTTTATGTGCATGCACTCATATATGCTGATATATACAAATATACATGATGGTATGTGCGCCATATATTATATATTGCGGCGATTGCATCGCAACGACAATTTTGGCTCATTATAAATTTGCCTTAATTTTAATGCAAAATGTCTCTGCCGCAGTTTGTCCATCTGTCCATCTGTTCGTCTCTTTCTGCATGTATATAGCCATCTCATTCGGCATGTGTCTGGCACAGTGCCTTACATTTAATGCAACCAAACTCCAGCTGGCACCGGACTGCGATTTCTGAGTCGGCACTGGAAACTGGGAACTGGGAACTGAGTACTGAATACTGAGAACTCCAACTGAACTCCTCGCCACGAATTGCATTCAACTGCAGCCTGCAGACCGAGTCATCCATCTACCCCTCTCTTTCGCACCCAGGATCTGCCTTCTCTTTCTTTCGCTGTAGGTAATCATGTTGCTGACAGCATTGTTGCCGCACAAGTCCACTGTTCCTGATGCCCTGGAAAAATGTTGAGCAAATGCAACACAAACTGATATATCTTTGAAATATGTTTTACTACTGTTATGAAAATAACCTAAAAAAAACATTGTAGATTTTTAATGGGAATATACCCATATTTATTCATAAAACTATATCAACACTTTTTTTTTTTTTTTTAGATAAGCTACCTTAGGGATAAAAATGTCATTAAATATTTAAATAAAATAGTTTTATAAAATTATATATAACAAATATTTAGTTTTACTATCTATTTTATATATATTAACCTAAAAAGCAGAGACTATTATTCAATCCTTAAACAACAGACCTTTTGCTGGGTATTTACAGTTTCGTATTGGCCAAAAATGTTCTTCATTTCGTATGTTAAATTGTTGCACGACAATGAGCAGGCTGCCGCCAAAAAAAAGGAACAAAGATGGGGAGAAGAAAAGAAAAGCCAGCAAAATGCACATGCCACGTAGTTATGCATATGTCGTTGTCCCAGGAGTCCCGATCCCCCGGTCCCTCAATCCCCCCAAGCCCTTCGCCACCGTACGTGTGTTCCAGGCAATTCACAAATTGAACGTACGAAATCACATTAGCCCCAACGTCAGCCTCAGCCCTCAGCTCCAGATCCTGTCTGTCCTTTCAGCATCTTCGCTTGTTGCAGCGGCTCCTTGGGGAAAATGCCCTATACCCAAATATTGCCAGACTCAGAGCCCGAAACCTTAAACGGCACAGTACACTTTAAATATATTCAAAAGTGTTCATTTCAAAATATTACCATAAGCCATAAGTACTTTTCAGTAAGTGCTATACAGTAAAAGATTTGCCAATTGAAAGCTATCGATCATTTCACAAAATTATATTTATCGATAAGTAAGAGTTGCACACATTCTTAGGTATCGATTATTTTGCAGTTCTCAAAAAATGAAAAGTTTCAAAATTAAGGGATGTAGATATATCACACATTTTCTCATCGATTTTTTTGTCCCTTTAAATTCATCGAATAAATTGGTGTATTTAGGGAACTGAAAATCCGATATTAAGATGTTTAAATTCACAAATTTGACAAAATTTAATGAAAGCATTTATTTTTGGCGTGTACCGGGATTATTTTGGCCGAACACGTACGGAGCCGCTGGCATTGGCCAATTGGCCTGGTCTGGGTCCTTCTTGGTCATGCACCCCTTTATATATTCTATATGCCCCTCTGCCGTGACGACGTGCTGCAGCAGAAGTTTTCCTTGTCTATTGATTTGAATTTGAATTTTTCGCCTAATTGCAAAAAGCGAGCACAAAGTGAAACAAGCGAGAGAAGTGATGGAAGGCAGAAGAATTGAGGAGTTCGTGGGGATGTTGCAACTACTGAAATGTAAACATTTTGCTTTATACACTTTGGGAGTTAAATTTTTGGTTTTTGGTCTAATCGAAAACTTAAAAGTTTTATTTTGCCATTGTTCCTGTACTTTTGTCCATCAAATTCCCCATATGGACACTTTTTCACTCACTTATCTTGCCGCAGGAAATGTTTACTCAATGTAAGAAATAATAACACATAAAGTTCAATATTAAGTGAATAAAACACAAATGCCGAAATCTAAGACTAGCCCCAGGGAAATTTTGAATAAATTTTCACACCTTCAGGGGTAATGGAAAATATATCCCTGAGCGGAATAACGTTGTCAAATATATGATTGGTCTAAGCAATATATTGACAAGAATTGCGATACAGATTTTATTTGAAAAATTCATTTAGTTCAATTAAATTTTTTTCCATGTTTACTTATAGCTATGCTTTGTTTTTAGTTTTTAATTTAAAGTGGTATTTTTTCCCTTTTTAAGCTTGAACTTCTTTTTCTTGTCCATCAACAATTTTTGTATAGTTTCTTTTGTTGTAATTTTGAAAAACATATTTATTTAACTTGAGTTTCGAAGCAAAACAAAATGTTTTACCTTAGCCGAGAGTAGGTGTGCACGGAAGCGGTCAAAACACTAGTAACAGCAGCACAATATAAAACGCACTCATTTTAATAAATTAAATAAATGATTTTTATTTAACAAATGTTTAGATAATTCACTTTCTCTTAGTTTGTAGGTTAGCTTATAATATCTGTATACTAACCAATGTGAAAAAATTATAGAAGTCGTAATAAGTTTTGTTATTTTATTTCAAGATATTATGACTCAATCTGAAGTCAGGCTAAAAATAAAACATAGGTTTTAAACTAAGAATGTCTTATTTTTCGAAAAAAAATTTTTGTTTTTAAGAAGTTAAAAACAAGTTCTTTAAATACAATACAGTACATTACTTTTATTTTGACCCCCACTGTAATTGAAGTCGGTGTGTTTTGTGCATTTATAATGCAAATATTTGCATTTGTTTCCGTGTCCATTTGGGTGTTTGCTTGGATCAGGACTACATGGAGCACAGTTTAAATATATATGTATATACACATATAATACGCATATCGGACAAAATTGCTTTTGTAAAATTTATATAGTTTTTTTGCAAATGTGCCGAGCAAACCTCAAACGCAAAGATAGATGTATAAATATCATACTAATAAAAATGGAAATAATAAGAGATGGGGTATATTTTCCATGAGCATCACATAGTTTTCGAATTGATTTCACAAGTGGTGGCCAAACAACTCCCGAAAGTGGGCGTTACGGTTCGAGTTTATTGAAAAGAGAGAGAAAGAGGTAGGAGATAAAGAAATAAGTAGAAAGAGAGAGCAACAAGCGGAGTGTCCGCCCACGCAACAAGGTAATCAAATGCAATTGAAAAACCAGCGCAAAAAGTTTATCCTTTGGCTTGCCTTGAACACAAGCGGTCCCGGTTCTCCTTCCGCAGCTGGTCCACCCCATTTCTTCTTTTTTTTGCCCGGTCCACCCCGTTTTACCCGTTCCCGCTTCACAACCGTTCCCTTCGATTTTTCACCCGGTTGCCATTGCAACGAATTTAATCAAAAGTTACAATTCCAATTGTCCGCAAGCGGGTCACTCGTGTTGCGTATTAAAAAAGTTCAACTGCGGTGAGACAGAGACGGCTGCTGTTAGTAGAGTGAGAAGGACATATACACTCAGGCAAAAATTATCCTTAACCTCAAAGTTACCTACTAAAAGTTTTTTTATTTCAGATTCTAGTAATGAACACAATATTAAAATAAAATTAAACATTTTTAAGACCAAAACTTGTCTAGTGTATTTAGCTAACTAAATGTTTTCGGTATCAAAAATAAAATAAATATATAATTATAAAAATTATTAAAACATGTTCGCAAAGGTGTTTTCTGAACCATTTAAAAAGTGTTTTACTTTTTAGAATGAAGTCACATTAGTTTCAGGGTTAACTTTTCTCCAAGTGTATAGTGTAAGAGATGGGGCGATAGATAGAGTCGGCGTTTCATATCCGTGTTCTATGTAGGCCAAAAACAAAAAGGACGAAAAGAAGCAGCAGGAATCGAAGCGAAGTGAGCCAAAAAGTTTGCCCGCTTAAATTGCAGCGATTGCAATGAACCGGACGGACAATCAATGCCGATTTTTGCCACATCTATCTCTCCCTGTCACTCCCCGCAACCCTCTTTGTCGCACCAGAGAAAGCGAAACGGTATCGAAGTATCGATAAAATCGAATCATTTGCGGGCATCTACAAGTGCGTTTTGAGAGCAAAGCAAAAAAAAATAAAGGGAAGTTCATTTAGAATATTTTTTGCAATTTAAGCTATATCACTGTTTAAACTGTGCTAAATGTAAAACATGCTAGGGTTTTAATTTGGGTACAAGAAAACATACGATTGATATGGCCATTATAGGCTTATATTATATCGTATAAAAAGTTAGTGAATATAATTAAATACAAATATGTACTTGGTTTAAGTCAACTGTTAACATACATGAATGAAAGCTTATTTGCTAGCAAATGACACATTTCATAGGCATACAAAATATCAACTTACCGCGCTTTGTTTCACTAATTTATTCTTCTAATCATCAATACCACTTTTGGCTTAGAAATAAACGAAATACCCAACCGATTTCTGGCTTCCCCTAATGGATGCAATTTTCTTGTCAACACTGGTTGCTTTCGCCCGTTTCCCCTGCCATTTCCTTAACCCACTGACGGCTGTCCATCAGCGTCATCAGCATGGCCACCAGCTAGCCTTAACCCTCTGGGTTTCTTCGTCCTACTTCCTTCTTCCTCGTCCTCCGTCCTTCCATATGTGCCAAATCCAAAGTCAGGGTGACACTCCCTCTGCCGATAATGATGGGCCAGCCGAACAATCAATTAACGCACTGCCAGCCATCAAGGTTGCTGAGCCGGAGAAGGGTGAAGGCGGGTCGTTTGGTCAGTGGGCGTGGCATTTGACAGGGGGAGAAGGGTCGGAAAATCGAGGGAAAGCTGTAGGCGGTTCCTTCATGGTCAGCCGCATGCAAAAGCGATTTGGCGATGCAGCCTCCGTTTTCCAACTTTGCTTCTCATCAGCGTTACACACTTTTTACCAAAAAAAAGGTAAAAACAATTCCTTCTAAAATTAAGAAACTATATTGTGTTAAATAAAAGTCTCTTTACTTTTTTATAAATCAAAATATGTTGTCAGCTGAAAACATTTTTTATAAACTCTGAAATTACAATAATAAATATATTTTTTTGTCCATGCTATTTTATTAAAATATACAAATATAATAATAAAATGTAAACAATACAATACTTAAACCGAAGTCCTTTGACTTTACCTTCATATTTACTGGAAAGCTATTTAAATTCTTTTTAATTAAATACAAATAATTTCATTTCTATTAATAATTAAAATAATAATATAGCAAAATTGGCTCACAGCAAATATTCAATTTGTTATTTAAATATTTTTTTGTATCGTTCTTAAGCACTTTTTTATCACAAACATTTTAAGTCTTTAAGCGACAACATTGCGTATGATTAATACGAAGAAAATTACTTATGCGGCAAGGATTCCGTCCAAAAAAATTTTTTTTTATATTATATTTTCTGTAAATTCTTTAAAGCACCTTCACAATTATTTTAAGTCTCACCTTAACTAATTCAAAGTGGAAGTTACCTTATTTGATGGCCACATTGCGGATAAGTAATACGCAGAAAATTACTCATTCGAAATGTAATCCCAACGCTTCCTCAATTTAAACCATTTTGATTTTTGCTATTCATTTCATATATATTATTAATCAGAATAATAAAATAGCAAAATGGGCTTACAATCAATGTATAATTTGTTATTAAAATATTTTTTTGTATCGTTCTTAAGCATCTTTTTATCACAAACATTTTAAGTCTTTAAGCGACAACATTGCGTATGATTAATACGACGAACATTACTTATGCGGCAAGGATTCCGTTCAAAAAAAATTTTTTTGTTACTTAAAAGTTTCTGTAAATTCTCTAAAGTTCCTTCACAATTATTTGAATTTAACTAATTCAAACTGCAAGTTACCTTATTTGATGGCCACATTGCGGATAAGTAATACGCAGAAAATTACTTATTCGACATGTAATCCAAACGTTTTCTCAATTTAAACAATTTTTATTATTGTTATTCAATAGGAAAAAATTGTGCTTCGCAATGGTCAAGTATGGGCTCAAATTGAAGCCATTAAAGATTCCATGACTCTCGCAAGGGATCAACAAGCTGTATAAATTCCCATCGCTCCATCTAACACCTCGCGCATAATTGAAGGTAAATTAAGTTTGCACTCCTCCACATTCGACGTTTGAACTCGATTGACGCACATCGTTTGCTTTTCGGCATCGACGGCGGCGGTCTCAAAAACGAAATTGCTATTTACAAACAATTTTACATATTTACGCGGCAACTGTTGACATTTTGCTATAAATTCTCCCGACCCTGGTCTACCTCACGGCCTGCCTCGCTCCCGTTGGACAAAGCCCAATGCAAACAAAAATACACTGAAAGAAAATGTAAGACTTTTTTTTTATTTGGACAATTGTGACAGAAGTATTTTGGTTATACATTTAATATTAATGTTTTTCTTTACAAAAATTTGTTCCCTTATAATATTATTTACATTAGTTTCTCGATTTAAAAGTTCCCATAGTTTTGCCCAGTGTGGCCCAAAGTTGCGATGCAAAAACTGCCCCGAACTGACTGATGGCTGACTAGATGGATGGCTCCGCTCCTTTCCTCCGCTTCTTGGCCTGAAGTAGGAGCTGTTGCTGGACGCTTATTGTTAGATGGATGGATGGATGATGTGTAGCTGTTGCTCTCGCCACGCCCCCTTGCCCTTAGCAGCCCCCTCGGCTCAGAAGTGCAGGGCTGTTGCAATCTATACAGTATCTGGTGGAAGTCCATGGCCACGGACAGAGGGCCAGATAGAGTTGATGATTTGTGGCGCAAAATGCGAAACTGACAGCGCGCTTCCGCTTAAAGGAAATTGAAATCCTTCTTTGCACAAAATTGTTGACGTATTTACACACACTGCCACACACACGCAAACACACTCATGTGCCCAGATAAACACACACAGTGTGCGTGTTCCATCTCAGTTTCTCTTTTTGCTTCGTTTCTTTTTTTTGGCAGTTAGTTTACTCACTGGTCGAGGACATGTGAACTTTGGCCTAAGGAAATTTCCACCTGGAATGTGGAGGCTTTTGTCATGAAACTGGGCTAATTATCACATTCATTGGTAACTTTATGGAGGAATCACAGTTGTTCATCAAGAAGTCCTAACATTACCACTTATTAAAAATATTGTATTAAAATCTATAATTATACTGAAAACCCATATCCTTAACTTATTGATTATTTTAAAATATTTTTATAAACAAATTTACTTATTAAAATCAGGGGTCATTACTCAATTTTCGTTTAAATCAATTAAGGGCTTATTTATTATTGATTATTTGATACCCCACTCATATAACATACAATATTTTAGTGAATTATTATTTAAACCAATTAATTACCATTCTTCATAAAAATAACTCAGCGGTTTTATATTTATGAACTTAAATATATTAGTAAACACATTTGTTTACAAATTTTAAACAATTTCTTATTGAGTTTAATCGAGAATGGACTTCTCAAATATCATTGGGATATTACAACTGGTATTGTATGGTTACTAAACAATTGCATAAGGGGAGAATCGGGGAGAAACAGGAGCAGCTCCATTTCCGGCGGACATATGCTGAATATTTGCCCGATGTTGCCACCGATGCTACGTGCCGCATTACTGCCCATCCTCATTAGGCGCACAGCTGCAGCAACAACTGCAGCAGCTGCTGTAAACTGCAACTGGCCATCTGCAACATTCAAAAATCAGCACCTGGTGGCAACAGCCAAGCACTGAGAAAAATTACATTCTTAATACAGTATATATTCTGAAATTGTTTATTTATTTTAATGTAATTTTAGTTTTAACAAAAGAATTTAAATCTTGAAATTGACTTTATGATTATTAATTTATTGTATTCATAAATTATATTTTAATTTTAATTTACAATTTTTTTTATTTCTACTTTGAATTCAGAATAGCCGACTTAAAACTTAATTCTGATTTATGTGATATTTATTTTTTAAAATTTTCAGTGCTTTAAAGTTTTTGGCAGACAATAAGAGAGTATATAATTTTTTTTATTACAAGTAGTAATATCTACTGTAAATTTTCTGTAATGTTTGCCCTGTTTTGACGGTGCATCAGCGGGGCCCAAGTGCATCAATATCATTGTATGCGAGTAAGTGAGTGGCAAGCCGAATGGTCGCCACAAATGTGCGTTCAACTCTGGCCAGCCAGAAATGGAAACTGAAGGATGAACTGTATGATTGAGATTTTAGGCGCTTAGCTACCCTATTGAACCATTTTATTTGTAATTGTATATATATCGCAAATGTTTATTAATACATATTAACAATATATACTGTATTATATATTGCACAGCTCAAAGACTAACCATTTGGTGAATCTAATGACCTTCTTAAAAAATTCCCATCCCTGCCTTTCACAAACAAATTTTGTTGACCAAATTTTGCAGTTTTGTATATGTTACCAGACTTTTTTTTGCGAAAATTGGACAAAAATAAAATGTTTCAGGAATAAATTTCAGTCGATTGCAAATTTAAATATGAACGCAACAAGAAAACCCAATTCATTATTGGACCAGTATTTGAATGGTTATGACCAAAATACTGATTTTTTGATATTAGTACTTTATTTTTCCCAAATTATGAAGAGCAATATTAACAATTTGAAATATAGTTTCAATAAACCTTGCTCAATATTTAATTCAGTTTTTCAGCTAACGTTTCAACACAATATACCTTCAAAATAAAGGGAATGGAAAAAATGTTTGCATTTTCACTGACATTTTTGACCCCTTGTCAAACGGTGTGGTGGGTGGGGAAATGGGGCGTGGCAGGTGGGTGAGTGTCATACAGGGTCACCTAATTGGTTGCCTGCCACATGGATCGAGTGCAAGAGGGGCTAGTATGGCAATCAACGAATGACCAACGGCTTACCCGTGTGCATACGAATGTGTCGTCATCAACGGCTCGTCTCACGTTTACGGCGTTTGTTTGTTTGTTCCCTTGAAAAGACCCCCTCTCCATCCCCCCCAGAAACCGCCCAACGCTTTAACCCCACTACGGCACGCCGCTGGCATGCATCTGTATTTTGACAGTGGCCAAAACTCCAGGGACGGGGAAAAAGCGAATGTCATTCGACTGTAACTAAACATTTTTGTTCTGCCTTGTCTCGGCTTGCTAAGCGCCTTTCAAACAAGATACTCCTATAGCACCACCCCACCTCCCACTTTTCCCTGCCAATTGCACCGGAGTTCAATTAGAATTTGTCAGTGGCTGATGTCCTACCTCTCAAATCTGTACCCAAAGAAACAGAAAAAAAAATCGTCAGCAAACCAATATACTAGGAAATCGAAAAAACAGCAGAAATAAACAAATCGAAAATCAAATATAAAATAGATACCAACAGAACAGAAAATGTCCCGAAAAGGAGAGCTAAATAGTCACAAAAATTATGGCAACATATTTATTGCTCTAACTTTCTTTCGAAGAATTTAAGGTGCGGAACATTAAATCTTAAATTGGTACATTGTATGCAAGTGTTTAACTTGCTTTCCAAATAAAACAAGTATCGATGCTTTTAACATTTTTTCTTTGTAATATTTTTGTATAAACTTGAATAATTGTTAATTAATGAATTAATGTTACTTATAAAATGAAATAAATAAAATTAAGTTAAATTTCTCAAATGAAAAAAACTTCTATAAATGTTTGAGGCCAACAGAGAGAAAAGAAAAGTGAAAACAATTAATTGGTAAAGTAATGTTATTTAAAATTTTATTTGTTTTTATAGAAAAATTCTCATAGCAGGATCCTTCAAGAATTAAATAACTTTCGGTTAGCCTGAATACCTTTTTGGCTATTTCCTTCAATTGAAAACCCTTCGGATTAGCTGATATACCCCGACGGGCCTAATTCCATTTGGAGAAGGTATTAAAAACCATATCGAAAAATAGTTGTACGAATGGGTAAAAGGCTTTTTTCCAGACCGAACGGCATAAAAATCCAGTCAAACCCCAAAAAGGTGCTGGTTCATTTGGTTGGGGGCTTTGGCAGTGATTTTGCTTTGGGCCATCGTTTGGCCATTGAGCTCTTGCGGTGGTTTTGCCAGTGCAACAGAAAAATATGAAATGCATTGGGCTAATACCAGCCCCTCCCTTTCGTTCAATATCTGGCCATCTTTTTATCCTGTTCCATCTGGCCCCTTTGCACCTTAACCGCAGTTTACTGTGGCTGCATGCTCCATCTAGTCATCGATGGTCATTCATCTAACTGCTGTCTCTCGCTACGTAGACCATCTGAAAGTCCACTCCCCTCCATTCCCATTCCCATTCCCATACCCAAACCAATCCCCATTCCCATTCCCAATCCCAGGAAGTCCTTGCCCGGAACGCCCCAATCCTGGACATGCCTGGCCATAAGGACCATTCTAATCCACTTTGTTGAAAATACACCGGTGCATATTGAAGAGTCTGAAAGCATTCACAGAGTTCAGAGGTGTCGGCTGTAAAATGTGGTAAATAAATAAGGTTCCTTAAATCAAACAACAAAGTCGTGATTCTAAACTCAATAATGGTTTAGGACTCAAATGATAAAACTGAAAAATAGATGAAGCAAAACGACCAAACAAAACTTAATTGAACACAGAGAATCTATTTGCCACAAAGGCTTTAAAGAGTTTTTTTAGTAAATAATGATGCCTGTCAATAGCTTTAGTTTATTACCTTAGGCTTACAGTTTGTAAATAAATAAAAAAGATCATAATGAGATACATAATAAATATACTTGCCTAAAATGAATTAAGACTAGTTAAAAAACATAATCGAAAAATCAACTGAATTGATATGAAAATAAGGTATAATTCAATTAAGTGTGTATTGTGTTAAAATACCAAAACAAAATGCCAAACATTAAAGTTAAAATAATTTAAAATAAATTAGTTTTGAAGGTCCTTAAGCGATCCCTTTTGGCTACGCCTCTGGAAAACAGGGAGAGGACTCCGAGCTGAGCTGCGTTTTGTGGAGCGTTTCAAGTTTAGCGCGATGGCGACATGGCCAGGATGCGAGAGGTGCTCCGCTGATGGCTTAAAGGGCCTCGTCCTGTGCATATCGATTTGATGTGATTTTCATTAAAAACTCAGCACAGGTAGCAACAAAACAAGACCAAAAGGAGATGGACCAAAGGAATGACTGAAAGCCACGCAGGGCACAAAACCACGTGAGTGGTTCTGGTTTTAGGCAACTTCTTTTTATTTATTTTTTGAGCCCGGCTATTGAAAAGAAAATTGTTATAAAATCAGCTTTGCGATGCTATAAAAAGCGAAGCGGAACCCAAACCCAAAACAAACCGAACCGAACCAACAAACAAACACAAAAAAGGAAGTGAAAATACCCCTCAATAAAATTTGTATTTACTTCAAATTTGAATGAATAACTTAATAGAATTTTATAAACTATTTCAACATTTTTTATTTATATTTAATACAATACCATACCATTTTTTTTTGTTTTATGCTTATACAGTTTTTGATGCATACCCCTGCATCTACGCAAAACTAAAGGGTATCAAAAATGACAAATAGAAAAACGATGAATGGTCCAAAAAGCGGAAGCAGCTGCACATTAGCCAAAGAGTTTGGGATCGGGATTTGGGATTCGAGGACCGAGGATTGCCATTGAGTTGGTGTCCTACGTGAGCAGTCAAAGTTTGGCCCCCTAAAGAAATTAAAAACAAACAAACAAATCGATTATTAGCACGCATAGCGAAAAGGGTTCCGGATATGCTTTTTTCAGGTTGGATTTATTATCCTTTTTTTTTTGCTATAGGTTTTTTTTTTCATTTTTGGTTTTTTGAGCAGTCCGAAACTCGGACACGGATTGCGTATTTTGGCCAAAAAGTGTCGCTGCATCAGCTTGAGCCGCTCTTCATTGTTTGTTGGGTGGACGGCGTTCGGGGGCGGAAAACGGGGGCGGGCTGTAGGGAAATCTGTTTTCCGTTCGATATTTTCACGCATGATTTATGACCCCGTTAACAAGTAAAAGTCTCAACGTGCAGCAGCATCCGACCAGGCCGGTCTACAACTTGAAAAATGAATTTCTCGTTTTCAACCGCCCACCGTTCACCGCTCTCCGGCCCACATTCACGCCCCCTGCTTTTCCCGCTTTTCCACGGAAAATCAAGTGGCAGCGTGGCACGTAGAATTCGGGCGGAAGGGTCTGAAAAACAGGGACAGGCCGCATAAAGTTGCCGAAATGAAGCTTAATTTAAAGACAAACATTTGTGCATAACAGCGACAAGAACAAGGGTTTTTCCCAGGGAAAATGGCCAGGGGTTTTTCCAGCAGGCAGTAGGTCCATTAGCTGGACACCCACACTCACAGCTGAACGTCGCTGTTAAAAAATCTTTAAGGAGACAGTAATTTTGAGACCATGCTATTTAGATGGGTCACTAAATGCATTTAGTAGCTATCCTCCTTCACACGAAGTTACTGGGACAGTAAACTAAAACTATTTAATATTTAGCAACTATTAAAGTTTTATAGTCGATTATTATATTTAGACGTTTTCAATATTTATTAAATTATTATTAACAAAAATATATACACATTATATAACTTAATTTTAAATCAGCTGAAAATCGTATATTTTAAATAACTAATGAACCAAACATAAGAAACATTTTTTTAAAACTTTATAAAAAATGCATTGTCTCTTTTTATTAAATATTTTGTTTGACTTCCTGTCCGGATAGCAGAGAAAGTCCTCTAATCTAACATTCAGTTGCACTCCTTTCTTCCATAAGGCCACCCCAACAAAGACTGTTAACCACCATATTTGGAAAATTCTAGCACAACCATAAGTGAAGTCCAACAATCGCGGTGCTTTCTCTCTCTTCTATTCTTACATTAAACCGCTTACATTTGACATTCTCACTGAAACTTTGCACAGTCGTAAATGTTTCAAGCAAAAACTACGATGTTTGTAGGCACTTACAGATCGCTAAAAAGCCAAAACAAACACAAAAATAATTTTTAAAATACTGTTTAATAATCCCAAGTAACATTAACAATATACATTTTCTTTTGCATCCGTACAAAATATGCTGCATATAAACCGTAGAACGTAATAAAAACAATTATAAGAAAATGTTGACAATATAAAAGGTAACATACGGTCTTTGATAAATGGACTAGAGTGACCAGTATCTGCTTTTTCTCTAAGTGTGCCCTTGCGTGCATGCGTGCGTCACAAGCTCTATTGGCGGAAAAAAAAACAATGAAAGAAAAAGGACAAATACTGGCCATGAAAGCAGTCCTTTGGCCATGGCCAAAATGTTTGCCTGATGTTCCAACTGCGGATCAAAAGGGGGAAGTCCCCAACTGCAAAAGGGAAAAGTTACTCCGTCGCTTTATGAATTTTACATATGTTTCTACGGCTGAAACTGAAACCAAAAAGACACGGGCATAACCAAAATGAAATAAACATTAGAAGGAAAAAACCCACGCGAAAAGAGGGCAAAAAGGAAAGACCTAGTCGGAAATCCATACAAATCAGAAAAGTAAAAGAAATAACAACAACAGCCATAACGAAACTTAGCAGGTGTGCCCCAAAACGTAATGGTGCAAATCCACTAAAAAAAATTATATATGGAGTTCAAACTGGCTTTAATTTTAAATTGGCAAATTCTTACAGCTTATTTTAAAAAATTTTAATTACATTAAGAATTCTTTTAAAATAATTAAATTAATTTAATTATCAGCTTTACTAAAAAATTGTATACTTGTTTTTAATGAGAGATTTAAGTAAAATGTTGTTTTATATAGCATAAGTATTAAGACTCTCTACGAATATCTACATAACATATAGGGCGATCCAAAATTTAAAATTTTGAAATCTGAAAGTTTTTAGCATTGATTTCAAAATAATAGATTCACTAAATTTGAATTCAAGAATTAATGTCTTCTTATTGATAATTTATATGAAAAATTAGCATTGATAGCAAAGTTTAAGGACTAAGAATAAAGGAATTTTTTTCAGTGCTCTGTCGGAGGGCTAGTTGTTGGGGGTGAGAAGTGAAAGGCCGGGTTAAGCGACTCCCCGACGTTGTCATCAATCATCGCAACTCGCGCCCACGCAGGAAAAGGAGTTCAGGGGGTGGGAAAAGTGAATGGGGGGCTGGGAAAATGGGAAACGGCAAAAGGAAAACCAACTGGGCTGCTGTGGAGTCTTTTGGCCACTCACGAATCATGGCTTCATGGTTTTCAAGCCTCAACTGTTTCAATAGGTCAATGGGTAGCGCCATGGAGTATGTCCAATATCAAAAGTCCTTACGTTTTTTTTTGAGCAGCATTCATAGGGTCAATACATTAAAAGCTCAACCTAAAATCGCCATTTATTATTTTGTATATTTTATGAAAGAAATTTTATTTTTGCTAAGAAGTGTCCTATGGTTTCCTTGCCATAAATATTAAGTAAGAAATCATTTCTAATTGAATATTTACTTGTTTAAAGTAAGTGTTTCATAAATTGTTCATGGGTTAGTAAATAATCTTGCATATATAAAAAGTTTCCTCTAGCTTACCACGCGGAAAATTCAAATGCTCAGAGTTTCGATTGCTGGGTAACCCACTAATCGAGTGTCCCAGTTAGTTAGCCCCACAGCTTACCCCAATACCTTTTCGGTTCTTTGTAACAGTTGTAGAAAATGATAGCAAAAGCGGCAAACCAATTGCTGAGGGACTTACGGATGTTCGTAAGCTCCTGCTCCTGTTTTTTCAGCAGTGTTGTCAAGATTTTTATTAAAATCTGGCTAGTTTTAACATACAGAATAAAGGTCGCCGGTGATTGTATAGTTAGTCCTCGGCAAATAATTTAATAATTAAAAAGCAGCACACTCTTAAAAATATTTTAAGACGCACATTCGTCAAACAGATGGTGTTTAAAACAATAAACTATTGAACGCAATTTTGTATACTTAATGGTGGTAATCAAATTTAAATAAATAAAAGCCTACACTTTAAAATATAACATTTATGGTTGTATAAAAAAAAATACAAACTCAAGCTTCATAGTTGTTAAATATAAAAAAAAGGGATTTTCAGCAGAGGAAGAAAAATGATTTCATAAAAACCCAGAATTTAAAATATTACATGTCTTTTATGTGTTATTTTACCAGTATTAAGAACAGAACAAAAATTGTAATAAATAAATTCTTAGTAAGCAAATAAAAAATTGTTTTAAAAAAAAAGTGTAAGATTTTTCTAACCAGCTAGCTAACAACTCTGATATCCAGCTGCTTGGCACGCGTGTATTTGATGGGCCAGTGGGAATCCATGGACGTGGGCGTTCAGGGGCGTTCGGGGGCGTGGTGCCTGTTTGTTTGCGCTTAATTCGCACCGGTCCGCGTCAGGGGCACTCAACCATGTTCGGCAACCGGTACGCGTACCTGTGGCAGGCCGTTAACTAAGCGCACGGCAAATGTTTGCCAGGCGGGAAGACGTTTAACTACACTGCCAGAAAAAAAGGGGCCAACAAATATGTATACAATTTGCTTTTATATTAGCATACCCTCATTTGAAAATAAAAAGGCAGTCGATTCTGACCAATATCAGCCATAAAAAGTTTTTTTACAGAAGGAAAACTATTAATAGTGGTAGCTAGTCCTTAAAATTAGTTTTTACATTCTATTAAATAAGTAAAATTTATACCTAATTTTAATCGAAAGCACTGCATTTCTCTCAGTGCATGCTTATTAAAAGCAGTCAGTGAACCCAGTGGCGTTGTAAAGGCCACAGGGGGCATGCCATACTTTTCGCTTTCCCTTTCGACTTGCGATTAGGTTAGAGGGGGCGTGGTCGGGGGCCCTCCCGCCACATCAATATTTATAATGTTAGTTTTAAATTAGCGCAAAATAAACGACTGGCAAATATTGAAACAATCTCAAAGCCCCATTCATCCCCGGACTCGTGGCTCATTGTGCTAAATATGATTTAATCTTTGGCGAGGTGCAGCCGGTGAACTGTGTGTGTGTGTGTGTGTGTGTAAGTGTGGGTGTGTGCCGAAGGCCCACCTGTATTAACCCCCCACAGCCCATTAACCCCAAGGGGGCACTCTGCTCACAAAAGCCGCCTCAAATCCCTCAATCAAAAACACACAGTGCAAATGGGTGAAAGCTGCGCGAAAAAAATGGATATAAATGGTAGGTGAAGTTAACTAACGCTAACAGTCGAGTAATTAATTCCAATATAATATTGATGAGCGAGGGGAGTGAAATCTAGTTGTTCGGTAAAAGGAAAATGTCAGAAAATGAAGCAATAAAGATATCTGTAGGAAAATATCTTCAGAATACTTAATTTCTAAATTTATATACTTGAATACTAATTTTATTATTTAATTTATATTTCAATTTATAAATTGTATTTTTTTTTAATATTATATTTACTTCGTTTATTTCGACTCCATTCTTGCTGCATTCAATATTGGCAAAATAAAAGATGGTTTCAATAAATTTAATAATAAATACATTTTTTTTAATGCAATGCTAATCTTAAAATAAGTTTCTAAATATAAAATATATATTGGCTATTTTTCGGGTACAAAATATTAAAGCTATTAACATTTTTTAACCATGCTCTTATTATCTCAACACTCATGACTTTCATTGACCCAAGCAGCTGCCACAAGCATCAAGGAAAATCCACCACAAATTTATTAATTTTCCTGGCATGCCAGCGAATTAATTGGCAACCGATTTGAAGTCAGCACAATTTTCCTTCGGCTTGTGGGAAATCCCGGCAATCTCAGAATGCTTAGAATCCCCAGCCAATCCCGATAAATGGAATGGAGTGGGTTAGATGTTTTACACACGGTTGTTCTGTTGTGTCGTGTGCACAAAATAGTTGGAGCTGGCATTTTCTTCTGGTTGAGCTACCGTTGCGGTTTCTGCGGTCCAACCGCAAAGCGAGTTACAAAAACCGAGAGAAGACCCCAAAACAGGTCCACCCCAATGTCGACAACTGCCCGCATAATTTTTACAATTTCAATACCCCGCAGCCGGACATAATCGAAGCACATAACCATCATACATATAGCTTTATTTCTTTAATTGAACTATACATTTTGGTATCTAATTTTATTTAAATATAAATATTACTATTTAAAGTCAAGGTATACCCATTTCGATGATTCTATCACGCTATCTCTTTCTATGTGTATAGTTTTTGCTTTTTAAACATTTGCAGCATGTTATTGATACGTTTGCGATGCGCACCACAAATCACAGTCCAATTAAATGCCCAGTCGGACTCCAATTAAAGCTGCCAGAGCCAGAGGGACGCTCCAATTGGAAAACCCTTTCCGGGGGCGACGGGTTACAAGGAATGGGGGGGGGGGGAGGGGCGGTTAAAAGAAGAAGCAGTTGCCGCTGCAAGCTGAAAACGTTGCACAAACTTTTTCGACTGGCGAAAGTTTCGATGTCGCTTTGTCGAGCGCCAAATAAACCAGTTGCAGTTACCCAAACCCAAATTCAAACTCAAACCCAAACCCGAAAAAAATCCCCATGTCCCAATTCCGAGAGTTGGGGTATATACATATATGTACATATAGAGCATATATACAGATATGTATCGTATGTGCCAGGGATGGCACCCGAAACGTATCAACAAATTTACGACTTGTACGTGAAAATTATTTGTCACACAAAAAATGAAATAGTCGAGTGTTAAATTACATTTGCGCATTTATAAGCCAAGATGACTTTTAACATTAAATTTCTTCTCAAAAAGTAGTTCGTTCACATGCTAGCCTATTATTATAGGCAATTGGTAAAATTACCATATGAAAATAATTTGGTAATGTTACCTAATTCATTACCTCTTTAAATGAATACATTTATATGAATATATTGAATGGGGATGAAATGGCTATGTCTTAAGAACTTCAGGTATTTTTATTTATCTATTCAAAAATAGAAATAATAATACAAATAGAATAGGCGTTTTGAAATGTAAAAAAGTCGAAACTATATAAATAATTCAATATTAAACAGTCATACTTATAAAATCAAGCTTAAAATAATCATAATCAATATAAGTTATATTGATAAGAAGATTTTTAAAATATGTATGTTTATTTAACGTATTTATTTAATGTATGACCTAAATTTGGCTATGTTTCATATTTTCTTTATTTTTTAACCTATGTTTTACAGTTCTAATTATTTTCTTTAAAGTTTATTTGTTGATGAATTTAATTGGTTTCTTTTTGGCCAGTCACTCCATCCAAAATCATCAGCAGTCAGCGTAATTGGGTAAAAAAATTTAGTTTGTGTTTATGGCTCCCTGAACTTAACTTTCATTTAACTTGGGCGAAAACAAAAATCGAAAATTGGCTGTTCCAAGAGTAGTTTATTCCTCGACTCCTTCCTCGAAATTTTAACTAAACTATTTAAATGTTTGTTGTTGCTTGTCCGCATTTTCTTTCGATGTTGTTGTTGCGATTTTTAGACAGTTTTCGGGCAACGTCAAAGTCAACGGCGACTGCGCTGCCTCTGTCTCTGCCTCAGTCGACGTCGACGTCCTTGGACCTCCTTATGTTGTTGCTGCTTTAAGTCCCCTTTCCTCATGTTGTTGTTTCTCTTAGTCCTTTTTTTTCAGTGTTGTATTTGCGAGACGGTCCGCCTAGGAGCGTAAAATGCATGGAGTTTATATAAAGTTTATTGTAACACAAAAACGTAGAACTTTTTGATGTTTTATTAATTAACTTTTTGCATTCTACAGAGGCGGTGGCGAGAGGGCCGCAAAATAGAATGGGTGAGGGGTTTGGTAGAACTGGGCGGTTCGAGGAAGTGAAAATAGTTGCTAGCGTGTGGTTAAAATTTTGATGCCTGCTCCTGTGACGTACACTCCCACATATTCTTTGAACATATTAAAAAATGTATGATTGTGTGAAAGAGTGAGGATGTTATGGAGAATGCGAACGAGGGGGGTTTTGCGCTTAAGTTCACCTAGAAAAAATCTTATACATAGATTTTATTATTTTACCGTTTTTATATTTTATTAAAAAGAATTTAAAAAAAATTATTTAATCAATCAACGGAATTTTATTGCTTGAAGAACGGCATTCTTATTTTGAGAACATTTTTAAATCAACCGCATTTCAAGAGTCAATTACAGTTGATTCAAGACCATTAAAAACATTTTCAACTCAGAAGTTACGTTCTATTTTTGCTCACATTTTCAACTCAGTTCAGAACGTCAAAGTTCTCTCTGTGTTAGTTAAATTATTTACTGGTACATTGAAAACGAAAAACGACCTATATTCACAACGGATACTCTCAGTGTAAGCACACATTTTTTTGGCCAAGTACTTTTACCATCTTTCACTTAATTGCTCGTAAAATGTGAAAAAGTACAAAGTTTTCAAAGAGAAATTGGAGGGGGCGAAATGGCCAAACACTTGGTTCAAACAACAAAACTTTCGTCAAAAGCAGAGAAGCTGGAAAAATACAAGTCAAAGCTAATGGAAAAATTAATATTCAAAATAAAAAAAAAAATAAAAAAATTAAAAAAAAAAATTGGCAACTCAAAGAAATCTGGGGAAATGATTTGATCGAATACATAATAAGGTAGGCAGGGCCAATACTCATTAATATATGATTGAGTCTGTAGCGAGAGCCCAGCCTCTCGGCTGCGACTCCATTATAAATCTTCGAAAATATGCCATAAATAATGCAAACAATTTGCCAGCATAGAAAACCCAACTGGCAAAGGAAAACTCGCTCTGTGAAAAGCCCGAGCGCACAAAGCACAAACTGCAAAACGAAAACGAAACAAAAGCCCCACAAAGAAAATTCTGTGTGGGATTGGGTCGGTGAAAGTATAGACAACAACAAACAGCAAACGCAGAAAAGAAGAATTCACTTTGGGTCAGTCGGCATGTGGAAATCTAGACACTCTCTATTGTATAGCATACTTTTTTGGGTAAGAGATATTGGCTATAGAACTAGGTACATTTTTTATTTTTTTTAATTTTTAGATTATTTGGTGATAGTAAGTCGAAACTTGTACACAGAAAAAATTTGCATTTTATATAAGTATGAGCGTTTTACTCTTTAAAATGTTTTCTTACAACCAAATTGTTTCGTGTTCAATTTTAAAATGTTTCATGTTCGTTTAAAGAGCCAACAATTTTTTTTGCTCAAATGTATCTTTTAAAACAATGTTTGAAAACTTTAGTACTTACCTTGCATTTAAATTATTTAAATGGTAAAATTATTTAAATGATTTTAGTATAACAATTTGTAAGGCAAAATATTTTTCTGCATTTTTTTTTTTAAGAACTGTCGTTCTTTTTAAAAATCTTCTTTTCTCTATGTAGGTCTAAGAAATGCCTTTAAAGTATATAAAAATTAATATTTAATAGATGAAATAATAAGCTGCACTCCCTAAGTAATCTATTTTTAATTACTTAAGACTTACATTAAATTAAAAGTTTAGAAATAAAACATAAAAAACTTCCTAAATATGGTTTATTATTCAACTTCAATCTTTCGGTTTTGAATATAATTAATTTGTCAATTTTGCAACTTGCACCATTTTGCCTTGACTACTCAAAGGACACATTGATTTCATAAATTTGTTACGCCCTGAAAACAGTCGTAACGGCCAGATTCATAGAGTAACTTCATGCACACACCATGCAAAAACAATTGCCGTGGCAGTCAAACTTGTATTATTGCGCGGCAATAAAAAATAAAAACAGCAGCAGCAGTAGCAGCAGCAGAACTTGTCTTGTTTTTCCTTTTTTCCAGCAGAGCAGAGCAGAGCAGAGAAGTGCTGGATTAACACAGGACCAAGATGGAAAATCCGAGAGGGGGGAAAACTGTGCGCGGCATAACGTAACAACAAAGCGCACCAGGCACGAGTACAAAGTACAATAAAATTGCATACGAAAGCAGTTTACTGCAGACGAAAAAATTAAATTAATGAAGAAAAATGGTAATAAAGCGTTAGTCACGTGTGTGCCCTCCTCCCCCCCACCGCCACCTTTATTTTCTTTTCTTTTCTTTTTCCCCGTCGTCTGTCTGTTTGTCTGCCTCTTTTGTAGACGAGTGTTAGACACAAGAACTTAAGCCAACAAATCTGTGAGTAGTCGTAAAAAAGGACGAGGAGCTGCAAATTAAGTATGCGCCCTGAAAAGGGCATAAACATAAGAATTTTGACTGGAAATAAAGAGTAAGAGCTGCTCTGAAATGGACACGACTTTTAATTCGCCCACTAGGAGTGCACTGTAAAAAAAATGATAAATTGTTGTTAAACAAGAAGTTTTCTTCAAAATATTTAAGTGTATCGATTCTTACACAAAATATTGAATAGTTATTTAAATTTCATATATATTTTTATTGACATTGAAAATAAACATCTTTTTAAAAACCGAACAAAATATAAAGGACATTTTGATATGTCAAATATTTAATTATTTCCAATACCTATATCAAATTCAATACAAAACAATTTTCTATTTTATTATCACACAGATATAACCATTTCTATAGCTTTTTACAATGATAGCAATAATTTACATTAGATGAAAACATGTAAATACTCACAGTCTCACATTGTCATACTTGTCGTACACTTTAAAGTGTTTATTAACAGTTTATTAGTTGTAAAAGATTTAAAGTCTCATAAATAAGATCCTCTCATGAATAAAGTAAGAGGATAATGATGTTTCATAGCAGCTTTAATTGAAATGCCATTAAATTTGATGAAACCTTTTTAAATTAGATTAAATACATATAAACGCATGTACAGCATACTTTGAGGCTTTTCGACGGCCGCTCATTAATTTTGCAGGATTAGCAATTAAACACATGTAGATATGGCCGGGAAACTGGTGCAATATGTGTGTGCTTGTGTGTTGCAGACTTAATCCCATTATTAACACTTTACATGGCCAGCGATTTGGCGGGCAAATCGTGTGACTCGGAAAATCATTCGAGTGCACAGCGCATAGCGCAAATTGACAATTAAATATCAACTTGGTTAACTTTTATGTGGCATTTTGGCAATGGCCCAGTGTTGCGCTGTATGTTGGCCAGTGTTGATTAACAGCTAATTAATGGCCAGGGCTTTAAAGTCGCATAAATTACGAGTATTAAGTCAATGAAATGAGAATTCTTCTCTGTGTGTGTGTAAATGGGTGTGGATATACGGGGAGCTTTTCCACTGTTTACACCACAAATATGCCTCAAAAGCAAATCAAGCATAATCAAATTATTTCCACTCGATTGGTGTTTATTGATAAATTACGCCACAAACAATATTTTGATAACATCAATTATAGTCACCACTGGCAATGCCATACAAAATACCCCCGTTTTTCCACCCATTTTTCCGCACCCCCCACAAAGAAATATCAATGCTGAAACTGAGACCCAACAATTTCTTTTGTCGGCAAAGGGAGGCAATATAACCAGAAAGGAAATGAAAGTGCCTTTGATATGGAAAGGTCTTTCTTTTGTCGCAAGAGCGGCAAAATACCCAAACCCCACCCCAAAATTTTCCGGACGAGGGTTAGTAGGTGCTAATCGAAGACACATGCATGGCTTAAGTCAATAATTATAAAAAAGAAACCGACTTGGGGAAAGGCTCGATTTCCAACACTCACTTGGCGAATATTTATGGAGGTATAACAGACTATATAGAAGACTATAAATTAGGGATGTTTTCAAAAAGGATTTCCTATTTCCCATTAAGTGCAAATTATTTATGCAAATTGTATTATTATTTAATTTAGTTGCTGACCAATCTTTATTAAAATATATATAATTTAAAAAAATTTAGACTCTCTGGAAAGAGAGGTGTATAAATAAGTAGATTTGGAAATTCTTTGAGAATTTCAAAACTCAGATTATATTAATGATAAATTAGGAAGATGCAAGGAACATTTTTACAAACAATTTATTCTTTTATCTTATTACATTGCAGTATCTTTGAAGTCGTTCCCTTGAAGTTGTAAATTAATCCCCTTAAATATATTTTTAAACATTTACGGGCCTTATGAAAATTAATCAATCAAATAATAACCCTATATTTGTATAAACTCAAATAAATTACCCAGAAAAATCATCTTCCCAATATTTAAAGACCCACCGATGGTGGGTCGAAAAAAGAAATTCGGGTTCTACCCCTCGCCAAATGCCACATAATACCCTCATCACTGATAGAGCAACAAAAACCAAGGAAGTGGGGGTGTATTTCTGGGGTGTGGGACCACATGTGTTTTTATTTCCTGGCCACAATTGATTTGTAATCTTGGTAAACAGGATTTAACAGATTAGACGTGTAACAAGCAACGGGCGACCGATAATCGCAAACACACGCACACTACCAATCAAAAAAAAAAGGCTCCTCCCCTCACGCGCACACACACACACACACATGCACACGTGTCCTGCTTTTTGGGCCCTCTTCAAAAAGGGAACAACCGAAATGTTGTATACTCCAGGATTTTGGGAGCATGTTGTTTTCAGGCTTATGAAAACATTTATTTCACACATAGGTGTTTAGAGTGTTTCCTTAGATTTAGATTTAGATTTAGATTAGATTTAGAATTTTTAAGAGTACAAAAAAAAAAATATTTGAATGGTACGTCGAAAAAAGAAATCAAAAAATAAAAATTGCAATAAATTAACATAATTGCGGGTACAAAAACTATTTTAAAAAATTAATTGTTTATCATATATCTTTCTCGATAAATTAAATTACATCCAGAGGAAATGCTTTTAATGTGTTACAAAATGTATAAAATTATGAAACGCTTTTTAAAACTTAACCTTTTTTATAAAACTGATTTTATAATATATGATTTTTGTAAATTTTGTATTATATATCATAGCATCATTATAAACGTGAGATAACAAACTGGAATACCAGTAATTCCTTACCAATTTTTTTCTTTTCTTTTAGAAATAAACAAATTTTACTGACTTTGAAAATATTGTAAAGTATATAATAACGTTTGTTCTTAATTTTTTGTTGTTTTGTTTTCTTGTTTTTTTTTCATTTCTGTATGTATTAAATAGAAACAGGAAAAGTTATTAATAAAAGTTTAATTGTTCTATTCATAAAAATAACCGAGGGTAATTAAAAGTGCGACCTTGTCCTATGTTGACGCCTTGCGTGTTCCTTTATTTGCGCTCGCTTGACTCACATGGCCGGTTTGGGCTGTATGATTGATACTTAATGCCGCTTTTAGCCTCGTTAGTATATCGTTGGCCGTATCCTGCAACGGTGTCTATGCTGTGTGTGTGTGTCGCTTTCCTAATCGGCCAGTTTTATTGTCATTTCTTTGGCTTTTGTTTGAGCCTCAGCCGGGCGCCAATTAGCTGCCCGTTGTCATCGAATTCTCGCCTACCCATTTCCCCAATCCCCGATGTCCTTTCTTTTCGACACCCACACCCACACCAAGTTCCCAATTTCGCAGTCCCAATCTCGTCCATTTTTCCATTTGTCAACGTTAATTGATGGTGGGCACTCATTTAGCAGATCTCTGGCTAGTGCGTCAATCCATCAGTTGGTCAATGAGTCAGTTGGTCAGTGAGTCGTTCGTTGGTCGTTGGTCGTCGGCTTTCTGACTTTCAATTAATTTATGCCAATGCCTAATTTTGATAACTAGCCACACACGGCTGGCTGGGATGATATAGCAGGTTGCACTGGTCCCTAATGAAGCGGCCACACGGCGGATGATCAATGTGCGGGAGTTAGGACCACGATGACCATTAACAATTCAGATGATTTCTTTCTTTTATTTCAATTACGCCGCCCAGCTTTGTGCTATTTAAATTAGCAAAATAATAAACACACAGCAAGTGATTAGTTCCTTGTATTCTGTTAATAGGGGAAAATTATTCAACAGATGGTCAATTTCATAAAATAAAGATATTTAGCTTTCCATTATTGACTATGACAAAATACAACGATTTACATATTCCTGAATATTAATAAAAAATTTTATTTTTTAAGGTTCGTTTTTTAAACAATTGATCAACTTTCCTCAAAATTTGGCGATCCATTTGACAAAAGTCTAAAGTAAAATGAAGAGTAAGAGTGAGAGTGGCTAAATATATTATTTAAATTGAAATATATAAATACGATATAATTTTGAGTGTATATTGAATAATGATTATATTTAAAAAATTAATTGTCCATACTTAATTGGGTTTAATACAAGTTTATATTAAAAAAGATAACATATGTGCATATAAAACATATGTTTGTATAGTTATTATAAGAAGAATATTATTTAATTTATTTTAATTTATTTTAGTTTGTGATACCGAAAACCATTATTGCAGTATGTGACATAAAAAGTTTATGTCCACCACTTTCCTTGATTACATTGAAAGCAGTTGATTTACTTTTTACTACAATCATACAACCTATAGCCAGATAAGCTCCAAATATTTTTCCCTCTCCTAAGCGTTAAAAATTTGCATAAAACTATCATGTTTAACCAATTTCGGATGTGGGCGCTTGGGAAAGCGACAAAACAAAACGCAAAAGTTATGGGAAATCCATTCAATTAACGCATCAGTCGGCCAAAAAAAGGGGGGGGGGGGGAGGGGCGGTGTGTCGTTGTGGTAATGGGTAACATTGGGTGGCGAAAATGGGGGCGGTGGAAAAGTGGGCAGCGGCGAATGGGCAAACGCACATAAACAGAGGCGCATAAGCGGCCATATAATCACTTCAATCACGTTTGCATAATTGTTCAATTATGAAGCAATTACCGCAAGCGATGGCCGGCGTCTCAGTCGCTGTCTCTTTCTGGTCCCTCAATAGCCGTCTCTTTCGCTGCTGCGTATGTCCCGTCTCTTTCCGTCGAACCGCTGACCGTCTCTTTCGCACGTTTTTCGGGTAGGCAACAACCGCGAGTGTTATCAGTAATATGCCAAAAAACCGAAAAACGATGCCTGGCCACCAAAAATCATCAGCCACATGCGAAGTCCTTTGGACTCCCCCCACCCCCCCCCCCCCCCCCCCCACACCCTGTAATCCTGGCACACACCCCCTTTTCAACCCCTTTTCACCCCCTTTCACCCATTCTCACCCCCTTTTCACTTCCTTTCACCCATTTTCACCCCCTTCACCACTCCCCAAGCTCTCAGCTTGTATTGGTGTGTCATATTAATTAAGCGATTGATTACCTACCAAACGAATGCTGGGAAATCCATTCGGATTTGGTTCGAATTTCCTTTTTTTTTTTGTAAGTCCCCCCTTTGCTTTTGGGGATTTTTGGGGCTTCCTGTAAAGTAGCATGGATCCCGTGGATTTTGGGAGATTTTGGGCAGGGGCGGTGTACAAAACTGGGCATAATTGCATGCAATTTTTATCGCCGCGAGGACAGATGCCCAGGATGACGATTGGGTTTGCGATTGGGATTGGTATGAAGATGCCCAATCTGGAATGCAGGAACGCAGGATGCTCGGGTTTCATGTGGCACATAACTGGCCAGTGGCCGCACTTAACTGGTTGGTAATCGGTTATGCAGCAGTTGATAAACTTAATAGTTGCAACAGTCGACAAATGGGAAACTGCTATTTCAGGCATTAGGCAATAAATCAAGTGGTAATTTGTTGCGAGTGCTTGGGTAAATTATAATTGGTTACTGCTCGATTTTCCGGATTATTATGTGTTGAATATCGAGTTCGGTTTTCGACACAAAAAAAAAACACTATAAAACTAGTTTTTTGATTGAAAATATTCTCAAAATAACATATTATTTTTTTGTTAAATATTTTTGAATTTTCAATTCAAAAGATTGATTTAATTTGTTTTCAAAAATATGTAACTGCCTTGCCTACATCACTTACCATTCGATCACTTGAGCAGAAGAATTCGTGGTTTGATGTCTTCAATCCTATTATTGAGATGTTTGATACAAAATTCAACATTCCTACACAGCTAAAGAATTTCCGGTTGCATGTCTGCAATTTTCTTATTAATAAAATAATCATAATAAAAAAAAAATATTTTTTTACGTTAAAAAATTTTTTTTTTTCCCACTTTATTCTTAACATTAATTTTACTATTTTACTTCATACATTCTGCGAGTCCTTCATATTGTGAGGTAATGTCCAGTCATCAAATTTCTTCAGTTTTTCCTGCTCAATTCCTTCCTACGTGTCCACTTTATTCTTAATACTAATTCTTCTTCATACGTTTCAGTCGACGGGGTTTTGCTCATATTACTTCATATTGTTAGGTTGGTCCAGTCAGTCATCAAATCCCTTCGATTTTTCCAGCTAAGTTCTATTTCCTAAGTGCCCTGACAACACGAAACATCCATGCTTCTTACAATCTTACCGGGATTCGAACCCGGACCGGTGGCGATTATCACACTTTAACTGAGGAGTCACTTCTACTCACTCAGCTGCCACCGGCGGCGAAGTGACAGCTTTCAAAGGTCGATTTAAGTTCCACTGCGCCTACTTGATATTATCCTAGTTCCCAAATCTTACGATTCCCAAGTTTTTTTTCCCCACACACCACTTCGATTGTCTCCTTATCGCTATCGATATACGTTTAGGGTTGATCAAATTGCCAGGTGGCGACCCTTGCTTTCATTTTATTATTCCTGTTCTACGTGAAAGCCTGAAAACTGTTAGAATGTTCAAGAAGCCATATAAACTATTCACAGGCATAACAATAAATCAAAAATTTTATTAAATCCCACCTTGCATATAAATAAATTTGATATAGAAAGGCAAAAGCCTTTTCTGCGTGTTTATCTTTGGGGGCTACATAAGGAGTAATAAAAAAACTATGTTTTGTAAGCAACTAACTCCCTTTTGGCAAAACACAAATCGATTTTTTGAAAAATGTTACGTTTTGGTTGTGTAAATATTTTTGAAATTGATTATTTACTGCCCATTGTTACAAATAATAGAGTCTTTGATTAAATGATAATACTAACAACTTAACTTAACTTATTTATAAATACCTGTGTATTGTTCAACACAGTAATGTTTTTTAATGTTTTAACCTTATCGGTATTCGTTTTTTCGAAATCTTAATGCACTTGGTGCCAACTTATTTAATTAATTTGTGAAGCGTGATTTCGGTTTTAATGACTGTCATAGTTATCCGAAACGCAATCATGGCGAAAGTTAGATTGTCTTTTGCCAGGTGGCAAGTGAATGCCAATACAGCTCTGTCTACTGATTTTCCCTATACCTTTTCTGGCCGTGTTATCTTGTTAATTGTGCTTGCCTCCGATTGCAATTTTGAAGTGGGTCCTCGCTGAAGTTTTCGCACCTCGAGGTGCTGCCCGGGAATCCGAGGAAGTGAAGTTTGAAGTTCTCCGGAGAGAATCTTCCCTAGTTTTAGCCTCCTTTTTGGCCTCTCAAAGAAGTGGCAACCAAGTTGGGCCACCTTTGCAGGTTGCTGTCGACTTAATTAGTTTGTTATCCACCCCCCCATCCCCCCCTTTTCCGCTGTCTATGTGGTTGTGTTTCTACGTCTACGTCTATGTCGATGTCTCGCCTAGTTCTTGGTCCTTGGTCCTTGGTCCTGATTCGTGGGTCTCCTCCCTTCTCCATTACTCTTCAACGGAAGTGGTTTGACAATGGAACTTAATGAGTATAAGCGGAAATTTAATCAGCAGTATAAATAATGAAATGACAGCTGAATGGCTCGGCAACGTTTCCCGCTTTTCCCCCTATTTTCCCCCCAGCTTTTCCCACCCACCGCTTTTGGTTTCATTTTACGCTAAATGAATCAAAACTCATTTGCTTCGCTTGTTGAATGTGAATTGTTTGTTTGCAACTCCACGTTGTTTGTCTGTTGTTGGTCAATCCGGATCTGTGATAAGTTAGGTATTCATCTATATACACATGCCATAGGTTTCAATTCGAAATCTAGTCATTGTTATGTCCGAATTTATAAAATTTTGAATGGGATACAGTTGCATTTTGTGATAATTGGCTAAAAAGTATTAATTTCAGTGCCTATGTTTTACCCTACAGAATTGTACAGTTAACCATCAGAATTAAAAAAAAAAACTTTAAATGGGATACAGCAATAAATGTAAATAATATATTAATTACAGTTTCTATGTTTCACTCTACAGAATTCTACAATTTACCCATAGTAGTGGTATGACCTAAAAAATAAAAAATTATATGAAGGTAATAATATAATTGCATTTTTTACATTATTCAGCGAAGTTGTAATCGATGCTCAGACAACTTCATTATTTTAATTCCTCTTCGTTGCATTTGTGCATTGGAACTCCAAAAATTACAACATTGTTTTTAGATGAAGTTTAAGGAGTTACGTCATTATCAGGAAGTGGCTCAGTGGTTAGAGAGTCCACCCAGTAAGATTTGGACTCAGGTTCGATTCTTACTTGGGGAACGAATATTTTTATTTTTGGTTTAAACTCCACTGCATTACAACTAAGTAACCTTTTTTTATTTGTTTATTGTACTTTTCTTATTACTAGTAATGCAGATTGTATACGCCCTGCATTACAAGGCGGCCATGCCTTTGACAAAGTAATCGAGGTAGTAATCTATTCTCTCCTGATAACTGGAAGTAAAATAATAAAATAATAATAATAATCGATTTCGTAATGGCGATTTTCGCCGCTGGTATGCCTTATAAACCTCAAATTATTCGGGAACCAAAAAAAAGTTCTAGAACATTTTAAACTAAGACACAATTTCATTTCCATTTCCATTCCAATAAGGAGCAACTCTTCTTGGTCGTTTGGAAATGAAAGAAAAGCAGAAGCTGGCAATGAAGTCGCCAAGGAAATGTAGAAAATGTGGGCGGGAAAATGGAGGAGTGGCGTATTTGCCTTTATATTGTATGTGTGTGCGACGGAGCATGCAATTTGAATTGAACTTTCTGCATGCAAAATAAACTTTCGGCCCACTCGCCCCACTAAAAAAAGTGAGTGTAGGAGTGAAAAGGGACTGGGAAACTGTGAAGAATTTAATTTTCCAATTCATAAACAATTTCTGCAATAAAAGCCAAAACCAAAGTAGCAGTAATAACACTGAAAATAATCCAAATAAGCAAAAACAATGAAACTCAATTTAGATGAGAATAAGGCAAAGTCTTTAATACCCTTTATTTTGTTAAATATATATTTTATATAAATTTATATAAATTCATATAAACAATTTCAAATATGTTTCGAGAAATAATCGTTTTGTAATTTCAAAATATGGTTTGTGTAAATATTTTCTTATAATACTGTTTGAAATAATAAAATAACTTTTTAAAAAATAAGTAAAGTTTAAAAATAAGTTAGTTACAAAAAAATAAGTAAGTCGGAGGAACTAAAAAAAAAGCATTCTTTACTAATAAATAAATCGAAAACCGAGAAGAAACCTCTGATGGTGCTTACTGTTGCCTTTATTCAAAAGATTGAGCCAAACCAACTTTATTTCAGCTCCCATGTGATGGGTGGGCGTGGCAGTCATTGCCGCCTTCCGATGAGCTTTGATTTGAATTTTTTCCTCCTCTGGTGCAGACAAATTTCCACTTCATTGTCGCCCCTGCTGATTTTACCACCTCTCCGGCCGCCGCACAAAAAAGGGTTATTCTTCTCCGTTTTTGGTGTTGCAAGTTTATGTTGCCTAACTTGAGTGGGTGTATGTATGTGCTTGCCACATGATGACACTTAGGATCGGCAACGACCGAAAGTTATGCGACTTTTTTCGCAAGTTTTATTTGTCTGATTTTCACGTCGTAAACTTTGCAA
The DNA here is from genome assembly GCF_025200985.1 of Drosophila gunungcola. Classification (NCBI taxonomy): domain Eukaryota; kingdom Metazoa; phylum Arthropoda; class Insecta; order Diptera; family Drosophilidae; genus Drosophila; species Drosophila gunungcola. Next base: position 647,310 of record NW_026453192.1, on the reverse strand, counting down.
CTTTCATCACACAAAAAACACTACCGCCGAAACTTAACCATGAAACTATGTAAAGAATTTAATTATAGCACTAAAAAAAAGGAAAAACAATTTAAATTATGTGAAAAAATATTTATGATAAAAACAAAAGAAGGACCCAAAATGAATTCGAACCCGTCTACTATTGATTATAAGGCAAAAAGCTAACCACTTAGGCTAAATAAATGATGTGAAAATTTGATTTCAATTGACTATTTTATGGGCTGTCAAATTACAAACATTTGTACAAAAATCTATCACAGTACAAGAAACATTTCGGATCACATGTTCATCAAAGGTTTTTATTATAAGGTATATTTATAATTTTTATTTCTAGGCGATATTTAAAAAAAATCAAGAAAAATAGTATTTTTTTTTTAATTTTATATATATTGCTCAGAAATAATGATTTTTTATAGTTTTATTGTATTTATCATTGCACTCAATTATTGTTTGAATCTCACGTTACATCATGTTTTAATACAAACCAAGGTTTTTGTATTACATCCCTTAAAAATCCATTTCTGTTTTCTTTTCACTACTGGAACTCAGTTATGCTAAAATCTGCAGCTAAATAATTTAATTTTATTTATATTTTTAACTATAACAAGAGTGAGCAACTCTAAGTAAGTGAAACAATTGTTCTATTATAATTTATAATATTTAGGCAACATAAAATGATTGTTCTTATCATTGCTCACAAATACTTCTGGTCATTTTCCCTCACCGTTTGGACTTGTTCAAGTTTTCGCCGACAATTATCAAGAGTTGAAAAATAAAGGAGCATTCCTTGAACATTTGTCTAAAGACTGAAGGCTCTTATCAGGGCTATCGCATCGCAATGACAACTCCAACTTCTTTGAACACCCATACACACACAAGCGGCGCACAGCCATAGGTTAGTTGCCAACTAACGGTAAATGCGCGCCAAGTGTCATTATCCTTTTGGCTGGCACTCTATGCCTGTATGTGTGTGTGTGTGTGTGTGTGTGTGTGTGTGTGTGTGAGTGTGAGAGCTTGTGGCATATTAACGCTCGCAACCTGGCCACACACACACACTAAGACACACACAAGGACGCATGCAAACACTCATGAAGTGCACGTGGCCATTGCCAAAAAGACAGATGTGTCTTTATGTGTGTGTGTGTGTGTGTGTGTGTGTGTTTGTACTATATCACCGCCCCCCTTTAAGCCGCCCCTTTTTTGGGAAAACCCATGGGAGGCAAAGCCAAGTTTTAACCGCCAGCATCGTCATCGTCTTGCTCTTCCTTAGCTGTTTACAGGATAGCAAATGCATACTGATTGTCCTAAAAAGACAATGCAAGACATGTTCAAGGGAAAATGGCAATTTTAGCTTATATTTAACAACATTTAATTCTTAATTTTTATATTAATTTATAATACCAAAAAATTACTTATTTCTTATACTTATATTTTTCTGCCAAATGTAATTTAAAATAACCAGTTAAAATTTCCCAAGATTAAGATTACTCATACGCCATGTGGTCATTTTTAGTCTATTATATATAACTCATACGCAGTAAACACATTTACTATCACTTTAGAAACTAAAGAACCGATTGATTTTCTTGTGAATATTTTCAAGCTATTTTTAAAATGATATTTGAATTATAGCTTGATAAATTTAGAATTGATATGGCCATGTATTCCCTGGTAGTGCTTCCTCTTCTTGGTCCACCTATTCTTCTTCTTGTGCCCCTGGTGACATTAGCCAAAAAGGTGCAACGACGTCGCCGTCGTCTCCTAATTTCTGTGTTTGTGCTGCTTCATTGGATTCCCTAGGATGCCCCCCGCCCACTCCGCTTCTCTGTCTCACTCTCTCTCTCTCTCTCTCTCTTTCTTTTTATGTCGTTCTCGCTCTTTCTCTCCCATTCGCCATCCTTCTTTCGTCTGTCGTCGATTTATTTTTCATTTAGTTTTGTTTTGATTTGCCGCCTTATTCATTGCGACAGCATTGCAGTAGTCCTAGTATTGCAATCCCCTCTTCACCACTGCTCCCCTCTCTTTCCTTCTCTCTCTTTCTCTCTCTCTCACTGGCGTGTCCTTTGACCCCCTCCTTTTTTCTCTCTTCTTCTTCTTCCCACACATTGAGCCCCTCTGCAAACTCCGTTCCCTGCTCTGCTTACGTAATTTCCAGGATAAGCTGCAAAGTTACAACATTTTCAACCTGCAGCAGCAACAGAAGAGGAAGAAATAGCAGCAGTAGAAGAAGCAGAATATACACTTTAAAAAAAATTAACGAGAAATGTGAGAAAATTCTACTCGAATAACGAATTGTATTTGAGATTTGAATATAAATAATTCGTTGTTCATCTTGAATTTAAAGCCAAATTAGAGAAAGCCCTTAAACCATTTTGTTTTTTTAAAGACTAAAGTTTAATATAAGTAAAAAAAACTTTCGACTTGGATCGAAAGTCCAAGCCAACCAAAAAATATGTTTTACTATTTTTAAGGCGCAAAAAAACCTTAATTTTAAGAATTTATAGTTACAAGTGACTTTAAAATGAAACAAATTATATTTTTATTTTTATTTTCTGTGAGCATGTATAAAAGAATTTTTACAAAATATACATATAAACTTGTCTAACTTATACTCCTGTTTTCTAAATATTATATACTAGGTATGCAGTTTAGAAAAAGTAACTCTGACGCTGTCATAAACAACAATTTTTGTCAACTCTCTAGATTTTTTCTCAGTGCATAGCAGCAGCATGAGTTGCAGCTGCTGCAGCAACATCAGCAGCACTTGCTGCACCAACCGGAAGCGAATGTGCAGCAACAGCATCCAGGAAAACGAAGCTTTTTCCCGAGAGTTAACCTGAGAGCGGGAAAATGCAGAAGAGAGCGGCGTCTCTTTGCCGGAAAAGCTTTCTCTGCCGGTGCCTCTGGCTCTGCCGACGTTGACGGCTCTGCTGGCGTCGGCAGCGGCGTCGCTGTTAAGTTTTCAGTTTTCAGTTTGTTGCCGGTTTTGCGGCATGTTGCAAGCCGAGGTGTTTCCCCAAAATCAAACAAAACCTGCAATCCACCCACCACCCAATTTCCCGGCCATTTGCCACCCGCTCGCAACCCACTAAGGCAGAGAAATCTTTGGGCCTTTTATTTAATTAAATGCACAAGATCAGGCTATCCATAGTTGATAACACACTGATAGTAAAAACAAATATCAAAATTTTATATACATAATATTTAAATTAAATATTAAAACATTAAAATATTTCAATAAATGTGAAAAATACTAGATTTAAAATAGTTCCTATTTATTTTTTTTTAATAAATATATGGCTTAAGTTGAAATTATCTTTGCAGATAATAAAATGAATTTTAAAATTAATCAAATACAGCATTTAAAAAAATTTTAATATTTTCACTTTTAAAATAACTAAAAAGCAAAAAAAAAATATTTAAATTAATTACTACGTTGTCTACATTTTCTCTTTTAGTACAGTACATCCAAAATTATTTTGCTTTACTATTAAAAAAATACCATTTTTGTCTCACATAAAATTAAAAATATATGATTTACTTAATCTGCAAAGCTGTGAATGTTTATTATAAGTACACTTCTGTAATATAAATAAACGGGTTGAAATAGTTAGTTTAATTATTTTTTTATTAAAGCAAAGCAAAACTTTAGGTGTCTTTTGTTTGGTTTCCACAATTAAATTTTAAGCAGTAATCATAAAAATTAGGCCAATAAAAATTGAAATATTTAAATCTTTTATTGTTATTCTAATAAAATCGTTTTATTGGCAAAGTTTTCAATAAGTATGCCTCTGTATTTATGTAAAATTCAAAAGAATGCCACTTCAAACATTTTAGTAGGTCTAGTTATTTATAATTTAAAAATGGATTAATGTGACTTTTATTTCTAGATAAGTTTAGATATTTTTAATCCGCACTATTATATGGACCTTTGCCATTGCCCAGCTTAAGTCCAGCCTTTCCCGTGGTGCCATACTACATACCTACCTCCGCCTGCCCTTCCTCTATTCTCAAATTTATCCCGAAGCCTTTGGCCTTAATGGGGATTTGATGTTTTCGGTCAAGTGTCAAGCGTTTGGCCTCCGATTGCCCGTCGGACAGGCGAATCAACGAATCCTGCTGCAGGTGGGACCCGACACTCCAGGCAACCGTCAATACCAGCAGCTATGTTTTAAATTCGTATTTAAGGGTTAAACAAAGTCTCGAACGTGTATCGCCATTGTCTGCCCTTCAATTGGGATCGGATTGTGCATGTATGCAAATTGTGTCTAGCAATTTGTTCAACTCAATAAATATGGCCAGCACCCTGGCAGCCTCAGCAGGACACCGAACGCACTAAAAATTTACAAAGAATAAAGCAAAAAAAAAACTAGGCAAAGAAACTACAAAAAAACAAAAAGAACAAACGAACTGGTAAAGAATATTGAGCAACTCCGGCCCCAAAAACTATAAAAGTGATTTATTTGATGTCACAGAAAAGCAGTCATGCATAAATATTTAGCATAACCCTCAGACTCCGCACAAACTCCGGATAACGGACAAACGGACAAACGGACAAGCGGCCAGCGGACAAAAACGGACACCGATGCCGTCTGCGACTCCAAGGAGATATTTAAATCAGGCGAACAGATATATGCTTTATAACTGTGTGCCAGCCGTAAGCAGGCGCAATCTAAAGCCGTATAGTGTGTGTGTGTGTGTGTTCTTCTGGCCCTTTTTTATTGGCAGCAAACGGAGACGGAGACGAGGACATTATGGACAGACTCGGACACACGCCTACTTCAATATGCTGGCTCAATGCTCAAGGATGCGGCAACCGAAGTCGAAGAAGGAGCACCCCAAACAGGGCACATAAAAACCCATAAGCATCCTGCAGCCGGTTGTGGAGCAGAGTGGAGTGTAGTGGAGTGGAGTGGAGTGGAGTGAAGTGAGGTGGCCAGGAGACCTCAGCCGAAAACTCTTTCCCTCCATACACTCACAAAGGGACCTTCTAGTTCGAACCAGAAGCTTGTCCTGCTTGTTAAGCAATCCTTGGACAGCTTGACTTGTGTTCCCCCTAGTTTAAGTCTTTGCGATTTACACCAAAGTAGATGTCGTTAAAGTTGTAGTTGAAGTTCTAGTTAATTTTATAGTTAAAATTTAGTTAAAGTTCTGGTAAATATTGTAGTTAAAAAGTAGTATAAGTTGTATATAAAGTTAGAGAACAATGTGAAGTTCATATAAATATCTTAGTTTATCTTTTACACATTTAAATCCTTTTTTTCTTGAGTAGATAACTCAATCACTGGAAAATGTTTAATTAAATTAGAATTAAAGAAATTAAAAGCAAGGGTTGAAAAATAAGTTAATAATGCGCTGTTTAAAGTAACAAATTAGTTTGTTCATGCATAGTTTAATTTTACATTAAGAAATTACATATTTTAAGCAATTAATACTACATTTAAAACTTAACCACAGACAAATCTCGCCTTCCTTTAAAGAGCATTCCAAGCTTCACCTAACTTTTCAGAACTTTTTTTCCGCTTGGACCAAATCAAATATGCGCAAATAAATAAAAATGAAAATTCAAGAGAGCCTGAAAAAAATGAATTTCTTCTTTAACTGTTGATGCCGATAAGCATTAGCGTGGGAGATAAAGGGGCCAATGTATTCTCAAGGTAAACTGGTGGGCAAAAGAAAACACTTTGCGGCATTTTTATAGTTGTTTGATATATTCATTGAAATTGGTTGCCATGTTCCCGTTCAGTTCGTTGTGTATTGAAATATTTATGAATCAATAACAAAAACGTATTCCCCTCAACCTCAACCTCGACATTCACATTCACATTCACAATCAAATTCACATCCTCAGCCTTATCCACATCGCCCATAATCCAAGGATTGGCTATGGGTTTCCTCCATCCATGTGATCCTGTGTGTATGGCATCTGTCCAAGCCGAATAAGTGAGTGTTTGGTTAAGCAATTGTTTATGTGAAGTTGAAGTTGTCGCATTGGGTATAAAGACAGACGCCTTCGCATAGATCAAGTCCCAACATATAGCAGACAGGGCGGACTATAGAAAGGGGGCGATTTCTGGTTCGATTCTCGGCATAATTGGCTGGGAGACGTTGCGAAAGTAAGTCCTTGGGCTAAACCTCTCGGCTCGGATTGTTGGGAGAGCTTAGAATGAGATAATCTACCAAGTAACCAGTTGTTTGTTATTGTTATAGGTAATTCAGATGCAGAGTAAAACCAATAAATACATTTATAACACATCTCAGAGTTTGAGATAAGAATATCTACATAAAAGTATAATGGCGCTCAGCTGATTCTGTATTTTTGTATTTCATATAATTTGTTAGATTAATAAATGTGTCCTGGTTAGATTTTTTTAAATCCTAACACTATGCCTTACGTCTTTGGGGCCTGTTGTCAATGAAGCAAATGGAATGAGGCGTCAATGGGCTCCACTCTCCTTCTTCATTTCCCCGTGTTGCATGCAAGGAGTTTCTCTGCCACATTGCTCCACTTTGAATTAGGCCCAACAATTTCTCCTGCTTGATATTTTTTTTTTTTTGTGGGGCAACCTCAGCCATGCTTTCCTTGCCCTTTCACCTCTCTGCATCGCTAGCTGCACAAATTTGAATCATTTACGAAATATGCAGCACAGAAGAAAACGGAAGTCAAGGAGTGAAATAATACAACGACAACAACAGCGATATCTATATAAGTGTGTGTGTGTGCCAATGGCTTGGGTTCTTTAATAGGCAACAGAACGTGACTTAAAAGCGACGACTTAGAAATACCCTATTTACATAACTCTACTACTATCCCTGATAATTACAATTATGTTGTCCACTAAAAAAAACATGCACATAGCAAAGAGTTAAGGCTTTTGTCAAAATTTGTTATATATCAATTCCTTGAAGTAAAAAACTGCTTAGTCTAGTAGAAACACATGTCCATCCCAAAAAGTTCGCCTTTAAGGCTAACTATTTCCAGGTTCGCCAAGGCTCTTGGAAAAATTTCTTAGTATAATAGCTGCCCAGATGGTGAAATTATCACAGCCAAACCAAAACTAGGTTGCATACCAAAAAGTTCGGCAATATGACAAGTAGTTCCCAAGATCATTGAGACATTTGGATGGAAAAGGGCAAATATGAGACTGAGGCATAAACAGCGCGCATCGTTAGTTGTTGGTTAGAGATTGGGTCCCCATTTCTCTTTCTCTCTCTCGCCATCTCGATTGCTCCTTTTCTGGAGTCCTGGGTGACGGCTGCTCCTTGGCTTTTCCCGACTGTGACTGTCATGTGCCACAAACCCACTAAACTAATGAAAAATGTGAAGCGACGGCACAAAAGGAAGCACAATTTCCCCCCACACACACACACACACCCCGGCACCTCTACAAATGCAAAAAAAAAAACAAGAAAAGAAAAAAAAAAGGAGCAACACAAAGAAATGTTAATTCCGTAATACTTTAAATGCGGCAGGCATCGAATGACATTTGCACTTTGGCTGCCACTGTGCCTGTACAGTGGGACGAACTTTTGGGTCCGTTCCTGTGTGTTATGTTTGCCGTACGTGACGGCCAAGTGAAAGCGCTTTCTCCTCCCCCTCCCCTCCAACGGAATCTCTGTGTGCTCAAATATGTATTTGCCGCTTGCAGGTTAAAAAAAAATATATATGTATAGTATATAATAACAAAAGGTGCAAAAACGGGCACAAGAATTGCAAGGGGCACAAGGTGTGGACCGAGCTGGTAATGTGGAATCCTGGGGAGAAGATTGGGGTGCCATGCTGACCGCACTGGCCAAAACAACAAGCAACAAAACCAAACAGAACAGGACTTTCAAAAAAGAAAAAAAAAAAACAGAAAGACAACGAACACGAACAAACATCAGATGCAGACCTTGCTTGGATATGAACTCGTGTCACGAAAGTGTTTTCCAAAGCATTGTAAATACATTCTTAAATACAAGAAATGTGAGATCTATATGTTTTAAGTCATCTACACTCTTTACGAAATTTAAGATTATATACTGATCAAATTTATTTGGTTTAAGAGGTTATTAAGTTTCTTATAGTAGAGTAGTTTTTTATTGAGAAATATTTATTTTTACATATCTTTGATCAGTATTACTTAAGTTATTTTTTTTATGCTAAAGTTAAATGGTATATTTTATAAGATGGTAGCAATGAAAAGTTTTTAATTAGGTCTCATTTTATTTAGTTTTTCAATGATGTTAACTCTTAGCATACCAAAGTTTTTGCATTTTTTACGAGTAGATCCCGAGTTACTTAAGGTTATGAATAGGTTATTTTAAATGAACTAAATTAATATGAAATACCAGAACTTTTACAAGGTCCCATGACTCCCCTCAATGAGTTGCATACATATATCGAAGGCAGTATATATATTGAAGGCATTGGCACGAGGAGTGTTAATCACACGACCATCGCTGAGGCCAAGAAGGGGGTTCCCCGAAAGAGACAGGAACAGGGGGAGGAGCAAGAGAGATGGCAAAACATCGGCCTGGGTCAGTTCGCACGTTCATTTGCGCGCTCGTTTGCTCTTTAACAAATGTGCGCTGCTTTTCATTACGTATGACAGCAAATAGTACAATGGAATATGGAATATGACATGCAGGCGATAAAGTTATGCCGGAGACATACCAAAAGAGCGAAAATGGGGAGGTGGGTTGGAGAGGTTTGCCTGTGAAAGGCAGAGGCTGAAAGGTGAGCAAATGGGTGTTAGTGTGCCACTTTGTCAGCCAACACACACACACACACACACACACACACACACACACACACACACACACACACACACACTCACACACATTCAAAGGGAGAAAGGGAGCAACACCTGCTGGAGAAATGGAGAAATGGAGAAAGGTGAAGCAGCAGGCCACAAATGCTACTGCGGTAGTTGTGCTAATTTGTTTGTTTGTCGTTATCATTTTCCTCAGCCCACTTCGCCCATATCCTTTGTCCCAGACAGCCGCACAAAGGCACAAAAGCAAAACGACAGCCAGTGGAGGAGGTCAGCGAAAACAGAGAAAGCCAGTGTCAGTGGAAGTCCACCAGAAGGACATGGGTCTGCAGAAAGGTGAGCTAAAATTGTTAATAGCCGGATTAAAGTCTTGACCCATAACCATACCACATAAATATGCCACGGTGTTTGCAATCAACCATGTGATTTTTAAATCTTACATATCTTAAATGTCACCGAAACTCCAATGAATGTGCTTATAATTCCCAAGTTTATTTTTATGAACTAGTACCTGTAGCAATCTGAAAAGTATAAGCACCCCAAGCTTGATATTTATATAGTCAAAAAAGCGTAAAAAAAAACAATACTAATATAATCCCAATTCCTACGAAATAAAGTACTTTAATGATCGAAAGCATGCAGTATTATTGTTAACATTAAAAAAACAAATTACCTAAAAAAGGACCTTACCTTAGGTTTTTTAATGGGTCACGAAGTTCTTACCTCTACCTCTACTTCTGCTTCCTTAACTAATCCTTATAAATTGACATCCAGGACTTTATCAGCATCATAAACTAATACAGAATGTTTCTATTCACTTTCACCGATGGCACGCACTTGTTCTTTTCCCGATTTTCCCCATTTTCCCGCCTTCCCCAGCTAAAAACCACCGGAGAGTGCAGTGCCAAATATGCGGAAAAAGCTGGGAAAAGTCCTTGCTTGCCAACTGGTCATCAGATCTGAAAGGCAGAGACAGAAATGGAAAGGGGGAGGGGGGATAGAAGAGGGATAGAAGAGGGGGATGAGTGTCTATGTCTGGGCATTGTGTTTCCCATTTTCCGTTTCCCGTTGGTTCGTCTTCAGCTTTGGCTGCGTGTCAAACGGTAAATTTGTGCAGCGCTCTCCCTCCCACCCCTGTCATTTACAGTAGTCACTGGTTTGGTTGAACCTCTTTTTGAAAAGTTCAAAATATTCACGTTTTATAATTAAAAAATATTCACATTTTATAATTAAAAATATACTTACATTTTTTAAAGTTTATGTATGTATATGAAATATGTATAAATAGTTAACCTAATAATGACCTGGTTAGCTTATAACTGATTCCAAATCGGTATAATTGTAAATATATTTTTGTAAGGATTAAAGAAAAGTTTCGCTTTATCGAACGATCACTGTGTCGTGCATTTTGTGTTTTGTCGCGCATATTAATCATAAAGCGGACACGCGTCGCTTTACGCACGTCTGCCGGCTGCGGATGCGGATGCGGAAGACAAGAGACTCCAGCAAGTAACCCGACACTCCCACTGCCCCACTGCCCCACCCCCCACCACCCACCTCCCACTCCCCATCTTGAGTACTGTCCGCGTATTAGATTTAAGCGCGTTATAAATGAGCCAGGCCAATACACAAGCACACATAATTTCTGGCTCCTCTTTTACTTTAGCTTTCGTCTGCTCATAAATCAAAATTTTTAAAGGCCAGATAACTAACAGTGGAATTGGGTAGTTTGGCGGGGTCCGGGGATTTTTTGGGGGATATATTTTGCTTTTGGGGATCCGGGAATGGACAGCCCTTTGCTGCTTTTACTGTCCATGACGGATGATTGGATTTTATGTTGATTACAAAAATGTCTGCGACTGTATTTGTGTGTGCAAGTCGATTTTTTGGCTCGGCCTTTCATAGATATCTTTTATTTCCCCCTGCTAAAAATTAGGCAAAAGTATAGCAAAGGGTAGCAAATCGAGGTATTTATGGCTCAAATGGTCGATGGCCATTTTCAAATGGTGTATACTTCCCTTCAAGTTTTACTTACTTGATTAACAACATCTATTTCTATTTAATACAAATTCTATTTTATTAATATGAATTAATAAAATAAAAAATAAATATGGTGTATAGGCGAATATGTTCCTAATAAATTTTAAATAACAAATGAATAACTTTTCATTTTACAATAAAACCATATTATATTATTTGTATGTAACTTCACATTATTAATTTGACCAGCACATTATATATAATTATTACTTTTGTATACTTCCCTTCAGCTTCTACTTAATCTATTATCAACATCTATTTCTTAATTAGTTAAATTATGGAAAAGTGAAAAATAATAAATATATTAACAAATTAGATAAATTTATTGGTAATATTTATTCCCTAATAAATAAATCACTTTTTTATTTAAAAATTACCAATCTTTCTCATATAAGTTTTAATTTTTGTTATAATAAATCTTTCAAAAATGTTCCACCATATATGTTTGCCTTACAGAACTAATAACTACGTTTTATCTTTAAAACTGTATGCATTTATTATGGGATCAGTGATGATATAAATGCAAATATTATTTCTTTTTTTAGTGTTCCCAAGCTAATATCCTTATTAATAACCCCTGTACTGAGTACTAACCCGTCCAGATCCTGGTATTTGATGGCTCCTCCTTGGCTTTACCCCCATCTCCTTGCCTTCTACTCATATTACCAGTTTTAGTCCAGCCTGAACTGCGGCATTATGTTTGGGGGGGTTGGTGTTTGGAGTTGTGGAATTGTGGGTAAACTGGGATATATCACAGGGATATTTCGGTTATTATTGGCCATATTTTAATGCTCTCGCTGCTCCGTCTGTTTTGGCCCAACCGAGATTTGTCGTAGTCCATTTTTGATTTATTTATGTGTTTATTTGCCTTGTTTTTGGCTTTGCGTCTGTGATTACTCATCGCTCCATGGCTCCCTGTTCGCCCGTTGGGGTGGCTCGGATTCGATTTGCATACTGTTTTATTTGCATTTTACATAATAATCTAATTTTATTAGTTTTGCTGCATCATCGACATGAGTGGTGGTGCGGCGGCTCAAGTCTTGCCAATCCCAATAATGGCTCTAATGGCACTTTGGTGCCCGAGATTTTCCCCACATCGATTGTTGTATACTTTCAGGTCATTGGCCGACATTTCATAGTAAAATGTTGTTTTTTTTTTTTTTTGTTGCTTTGCTCTTTTGGGGACACTTAATGCGAGCTGTGCCTACTCGCAATTCGTTGGGTGGTGTGTACTATAATTTCTAGTTGCATTTTTGGGCATTTATTTTCATGGCTTACTTGTAGCATATTTCGCTGGCCACCACATTAATTTTACTTTGCGGTGCAGGGTGTTAAGAGTGGCAGCAGGCGTGTTAAGGATGGGGGAGGGGAGCTGGGGGGTTGGTCAGTGTGCAGGGGTCAGGGTTCAGGGGTCAGCAGGTCAGCGGGTTGGTGCAGGGATTGCCCGACAATTGCCGCAGTCTTTGGAGAGTCTTCCCAGCGCGACGGGCAGTCGTAAATTAGTTGCGAATGGCAGCAGTAACACCATCAACAACAACACCACAAAACAACAATCACACCAACAACCACAACAAGAGCAACAAAAGCAACAAAAGCAACTAGAATAACTACATCTGAAAAGTTCCACCGTGCAGAGTGAGAAAAGTTCAAAAAGTGGAAAGGAAAAGTTCAGTAAAAGTGTGAGGTGAAATTATTATCAAGTGCTTGCCACGAAATTTGCGGTTGCCTTAAATTGGTGCACCTGTTTGCGTTTAAGCGAGAGTGTTCTAATTTAACATATCCACATGGAGATAAAGTTTCCTGAATAATGGCGAAGTCCCAAGCAGTAGCTTAAACTAATTAGCATGCACAATTATTACGAGATGTATCCATCTAATATACACCAACAACAAAAATATTAAATAATATACACCAACAGTAGAACACTCGCAACAATTTCACCAATAAGAGATTAATTCAAATACACCAACAACACAAATATCTCATTTTATAAATCAACAATAGAAATATCCATTGAAATAGCAAATTATTTTTTCCATTTAAAAATGGAAATCAGAAGATTAAACTATTAAGTTAAAGCAAGATTTACTGCAGCTATTAACATTCGCATCAATTTCACCAACACGAGATCCATATAAATACACCAACAACAAAAATATCTAGGATTGTATATCAACAATAGGAACTTTCATTGGAATAGAAAACAATGTTTTCGTTTTAAAATAAGAATCAGCAGATTAAATAATTAAATTAAGAGACGACTTACTGCACTAATTAACACTGCGACGTTTTCAGCTTTAGGATTTCCAATAAAAAAAGAGAAAAAATAACATTTTAATTCCAATTATAACAACAATGACATTCTCTAATGATACTAGGTCATATTAAAAGCACTTTAACAAATGTTGGTTGCATTTACAAACAAATGTAGAAATATACAACTTGAAACACACATACTGTACAAATAATTAAAGACAAAAGGCAATCGATGCAACATTGTATGCCACTCCAAGTCTATTTTACCTGACATTAAACAGTTGAATAATAATGCCCCGGGTGATAGCCCGAAAAGAATATAAATACTCATTCCTTCAGTTCGATTTCGATTCCGATTCCGATACCGAATGACTTGCAGCAGACAAACCCCAAAATCTGACTCAGAAGCCTTAACGTTCGATGCAATTTGGGCGGTTTCTGGTGGCGCTGCCATTACCAATTATTGGCGCTGTTATCGCGACCTCCTTGCGCTGACCCCAATTTGGCCAATAAGGTTTCCTTCTCAAAAAAAAAAAAAACCTCCACGGGGGAAAAAAAAAAAGCAGAAGAAAAAGTATTTACAAAGGAAAGGGGAGCCGCAAGCTTCGAGTTTCGAGCTTGTTGATTGCCTTCGCGTCTCGGCGATGGCAGCTGATTGAAGTGCAAGGTGAGTGGGGATTGGGGGGGGAGGCGGGTTTTAGGGGCCAAGACGCCTCTGACAATTTCTCTCAGTGATCGGGAGAGGGTAAAAATGGGGGGGGTCTCCTTGGGCAGGTTTCTCTTTCACTTTTAATGGCAACTGGCATAATGAGCTGCTATGTGTGCCATGTGCCACCAGGCCAAACTCGAACTTGCTGCATTTGTTTTGGCCACTTGGGACCTGGCTAAAAAATCCAGCCACCCAAAACCCCACTTTCGCTGCCCTTTTGGCCAGCATTGACACAATAAAATATTTGTTGTCGTTGCATTTATTGACGCATTCGCTCGTTTGCATATTTTGAATGTTTCCATGCCCTTTGTGAAGGTATTTCCATTTTAGCTAAGGGTAATCCAATAAATTTCTACCCAATAAAAACAACCTGTTAACCTATTCCTATTAAAAATGGTACCTCTTATGAATCTTTTTTAAGGATTTTAAAATTAGAAAAAGTTTAAAATAAAAATTTCAGTTGCTAACATCGCAACTGAATAATTTTGAAGTTATTATTTATTTATCTTGTTCTGAAGAATTCGGCTTTTTACTTTTTTACACCGATAAAACAGCTCGACGTTTTAGTTGCAAAAAAGGTTATAGGTTAAATTTTGATAAGCGAAACAAAACATTTAAGTTCAAATTAGTAACACAACATTTTTATCAAGCGTTCTACGTTTGAAAATTTGTCCACCCTGTTTTTGCACCAAAAAAAGCCAATAACCGAAACGCGAATTCTTCAGTAGAATACAAAATATTATTAAATAGAAAATTATTGATAAAAGAACGGAGACCAGTCAGATTTTAATTTGGAAATGACAAATTGGAAAACATTTGCAGGCCGTGATACAAATACAAAATACAAAAAAGGCTGCAGAAGTTTTTCAAAATTGGATGTATAAAAATTATGAATACTAGTTTTCCTCATATTTGATTGTCCTACATATTTTACTTAATTTTGGATTCCCAATTTTGTTTTCGGATTTTTTAATTTTCAATTTAGTTTTTCCTAAATATTTACAGAAATTATAGCTCTGCATTTTTAAATACCGATTTTTATTTTCCCAATTACTTAACAAAAATTCTTATTCAAGTCTCGTTAAATATATATACACCATCGTAGCACCAAAAGCAATTTGTCAAAAATCTGAAGAGCATCCACTATTTCTGAGCCTGGTATGCCCGATTTCGCACCGCTTTTTGCCGTTGTTGTTGAGGCTCCGCGACATGCGACAAAATAAAATGTAATTTCTCTTTCAGGCCCAGTTCCAGTTTGCATTTGCAGTTCCCAACCCTGGCCAACATGCGACAATTCAATGCTGACAACAACGACGAAAAATGGCAAAAATAACAACGATGGCAACAACAAAATATGCAAATCGTAGTTTCTAGTTGGGCGAGGTCAGGCATACGGGTTTTGGGTTTGAGTTTGGGTTTGGGTATGGGTTATTTGCCAAATTGGAGTCAAGTGCAATCGTATTCCCGCCCCATCGAACATAAATAATTTAAGAGTGTGAAAACCAATTTTTTGTTTTTCATTTGTGCTCCGTCCGGAATTTTGTTTAGATTGTATTTTTGGACAGCAAAAAATAAAATTTCGTTATTGTTATAATCTCGTTGAAATGTGATATTGGAACTTTTAATTGTTATGCATTTTTAAATGATTTTATTTTGAGTTTAGTTTTGTGTCATTGCCATTGATTTTGTTAGCCCATTTAATAGTTTTTACAGAAACTGCACATTGTTTATATTATATATGGGCCAGTGACATTTTAATTTCGGATAATTTTCATGGCAAAGGGTTCAGCTGTTTGATTTAAAATGAAAACTGTTCAAAAGATTTCATTAAATTGAATATTCGTTGGGTAAACAATTCGATTTGGCACAGTAATTGGTAATTAGCGCATGTAAACAAAGTCCGGCTAGTAAATTGAATTAAAAATGACATAGTATAGTATGCATAACAATAATTTCCATTAATTTTTGGATTTATTATTTATTTCCTTTTTATATATTTGAGCTTTAAGGCTTGATATTAATTATTATCTATATATATATTTATACAATTTTTGAGTTGGTTTAGACTTAACATTCAATTCTCTTTGTATTTTTACATATTTTAATGATTTTGTTGCATTGTAAAGTATTCTATTTCACATTACAGTAACTTCTGTATATATTTTACAATTTAATGCAACTTTCTAGATTTTTTTTTAAGTTTAACTAATATTTTGTATGGGATTTTTATTTAATGTTTGCGCTTGAGTCTGCTATTTTGGTTAACCAAAGTCGACGCATTGAATGAAGGGCGGTGAAAAATCAAAATCATTGCCTCACATCCAATCCGCCGAATCAGGCAGTCAAAAGATCAGCCTCCTTGTTCAAAATCTTATCCTCGAAAAACTTGGGCGAATAGTTGGGAGAGGTGAAAAAACTGGACCTATTGGAGATCTTGGTGCGCAACCGTTTGCTGGTCACCAACTGGGACATCTTGCGGAGCGTTATGTAGTCCTTGTTCAGCATGCGGCACAGCTCGATGAAGGTGCACAGTTGGGGCGACTTCAACTCGGTGGCCAGATCGTAGGCGGAATTGAGGACCTCCGTTTGCCGTTCGTATTTGTGGAGCACTGCATGCGATTTGGCCATCAGCATTGTGCTAAGGAACTCCCAAATCCGGCTATTGCATAACCTGGCCTCGTCGATCGACTTTTGGGCAAAGGACAGGCTCTGAACAAAGTGATTCTTCTGCATGTGCCGGTCGGCCAGTTCGTGGAGCAAGTAGCTCCTTTCAATCGGCAGGCGGGCGAAAAGTAGGCGCTTCTCCAGATATTCGAAAACATTTCTAGGGGACAAAGATTAAATTTAAAATTAACTTCCTGCATTTTCTTCGTAAAGTAACAAATAAATGTATTACAAATTTGTTATTGTGTTTTTCACCCTACTTGTTAAGGATTATAAAAACAATACATGGATAATTGATTGAAAAAATTAAATTTTTTGGTTCTTTAAGGTTTAAAATCACTTTTAAAGGTCTCTAAAAAATGTTGTGTTAAAATATAACATCGTCTTTCGGCATTTAGTCATCGGACAGCTCAGTTTATATATCGTATATATATATCTTACTAATTGAGATTTTAAAATCTTTTGATATCGAATGTAATATTGGATGTTACACTTTTATTATTATTATTATTTATTAATTAAATTATATAATAAAATATAACAAAATGAGAAAAAATGAGAAACTCTCAAAAATATGTATTAATTTTAAATCTCTTTAGAAGATCTCTAACAAATTTCTTAAACAAGAGAACATTGTCTCGAAGAAAAGCCAAGTTTCCTAAATATATTATATTGTACTTCTTGACATTGTAATAAGTAATTTAAAATTTTCTGAGATTTATGTATTAATATTTTAAAACAAGTGATATAATAATAATATTTGGTAGTACACTTTAAAACTTGTAAAGTACACAAAAAAAAAAAAAATAAATGTTTTGTTTTGTAAAAACTTCAAAATATTTAAAAAAATATCTTTTGATTTTATATGTCTTCAAAAAATCCCTATAAAAATTGTTTAGAAATATAAAACTACTTTTGGCATTCATTTATTGGACCTAAATGTTTACTATATATATAACTACAAATTTTGAGATACTTCTGTGGAGCCAAGGAATTTGAAATATATTTTGTGACATTTTAAAACATGTTAACTAAGTAAACACTTGGTGCAAGTAAACTCACTGATCTGCCAGTCGGTCGGTGCTCTGCTTGTCGGGGCCTGCATAGGCGTAGGTGGATCGGTCCCCGAAGATGAACTCCGAGTGCTCCAGCGGCTTGGCCGTGGGAATGTTGAGCAGGTGGCACATGGCGCTCTTGTCGTAGGGCGTCACCCTCGTGGGCGGCAGGCGGTAGCTCTCGCACAGGCTCAAGGCCAGATTGTTGTACACCTCGTTCATGAACTCCACCTTCCAGGGCATCAGGCGGTTCGTCTTGGTGACCACATAGTTGCCCATCACGTCCTCCACGAATTTGCGAAGGCGCTTATCGATTAAAGGGTGAAAAATGAAATCGGATAATATTGATTAAGCTAAGATTTCTAAAACTAAATAAAAATGCTAAATACTAATACATAATAGTAATAATTGATCAGCATCACTACGGGAGTAAATCTTGTCTCTAGTTTTAAAGCTACCTGCATGAAACTTTCCCAAAAGAAAAACAATTTTTTTTGTAGTTCTTCGAGAAATAGTAATGATTTAATGTTTCAGAATTTAGGTTTTAATTGTATTAAAATCGACCGACTACAGCATATAGCTCTCATGGGAACAATTGAAAATTTATAATTATTAAAATATTAAAAAATAAATGAACAGAAAAAAATAACTTTTAATTTTGTTTATATTTTTAAAAAATACTTTTGGACATTATAATGATTTAATAAATCAGAATTACGTTTTAATTTTACTCAAGTCAGAAAGCAATCTTATAATCAAGCTGAAAATTGAAAATTGTTACATATACGCGTATAAAACGAAATGTAGATGTTTTAAATATTAATTAAATTAAATAATAATAATATTAATATTAATATTAAATATTCCTTATTTAATTTTTGTAATAGCTGCAAGGGTATATAAACCCTTTGTGTTTTTCTTAGTTCTTAGCTCACCTTGAGATCATTCTTTTTCCTCAGGACACGAATGGTTTGCAGGATGCTGAGCATGTTGCGTCTGGTCTGGTACTGGATCCTGAACAGGTTCGCCTCCCGCATTTGGGCCTCCATGCGGGGATCTCGCTGGAAGTACTCATTGTACATGGGACTCCGGGCCTGAAGCATTTTCGTGAAGGTCCTCAGCCGCTGAAACGAACTCTCCAGATACTCGGTTCTGGCTGGCGAGGAGCCAAAATTGTGGTCCAGCAGGCAGTTGTGATTGCGGCGAAGGGTTTTCAGAAAGATGAAATCGGTCCAGTTGCGACCCAGATAGTTCTGATGATAGATCTTCGTCTTGCGACGCCTACGCTCGTCTTCCAATGGCGACAGCATCTCCGCCTTGCGATCGATGGTGCTCTGGACATCGCACTCCTCGCGCTCCTTAAGGATCTTCCACAACGGTCGTTTGTCCGCCTTTCGCAGCTCCTCCTGCTGGTGTTCGTAGAAGCCCGGCAGCTGGGACGAGTGTTCCATGAAGAAGTTGGCCAGACTGTAGCCCGTGCAGTCCTTCAGATTCTCATCGACGACGAGGAGGCGATTTTCGAAGGCTTTTAGGGCAGTGCCCGCATGTCGACGCATATTATCGTGCAGCAGGCTCTTGTTGTCCTCAAACCGATTCAGATCGTACAGGGCGTCGGCCAGCTCCATGGATATGTTCGCATTCCACACCTCCCGCGCCTGCGATGCCCTCAGACTGTCATCCAAGGCGCCCTGCGTGAGGGCCACCGATCTCTGGAACTTGCTGCGCAGATAGAAGGCCTTGTGGTCCACACCCTCGTGCTCCCGGATGCACTTGTCGAAATATCGCTTCGCGGAGTTGTTTCTCCGCATTCTCGCAAAGTACTGGCCCCAGCTGCGGTGGATCCAACGCTGCTGCTCCGACGGCCAGTCGATGGTCTCCCACGCCCTCAGATTGGCCACCAAAACGCCCGCCGGTGCCGATTGAGTTGTGTCCTTCATCCTGCTGTCCCAGTCTCCACGTCGGTCAAGTAAAAAACAAATAAAAAAAAAAACTAGCTACGGGAAAAAACCCTAAAAATAAATGGTACAAAAAATTGAAACTAAACCAATTTGTCTCTCCTAAAACAGAAATGAAAATGAAGGATAAGTCATGAGCTCGTACTTAAAACTTAAAATGATTCTTTCATTAAAATAACTTAACTAAAATAACTTTGACAAACTCCAAAATGCCAGCAAGAAACAATGAAAACCACACATTTCATAGAGTTTATCGACAGTTTATGTATACACAAATTTAATTATCTTTCCCTAAGCCCATCTAAAGCTAAACAACAATTTTAGCTTGCCAAGAAATGGAAAAAGATCGAGCCTAGATATATGAAATGTAAACATTTTAAACATCAAGGCTAGATCTTTTTACAACCAATAACTATATAACAGCAATACAAATTCCAAATACAAATGGGTGTGTACGAATATCAGTGCTCAAGGTTTCTGGGATGATCGATCACTTTTGCTGGAAGGGATCCTTGCCGATGTAATTGTCCAGCCGCTGGGCGCCATCTGGTTCCACCTGCGACAGCGCTCCGAATCCCTCCTCGTCGACGAAGCAGATCTCGTGGCCATCGGGATCGCCAAGGATGACGACCGAAACGGTGGCCTTTCCCGGCGTGTCCAGGGTGATCAGGGGCGTCAGGATGGCCCCGCCCGCGGCCTTCACCGCCTCCTCAAGCGGCGGCTGTTGGGCCGTCGGAATGGCAAAGGCAATCCGTCCATAAGCCTTGGCTCGGTTCAGCGGCTCTGCGATCTGGGTGATCTGCAGCGAAGCCTGCTCTCCGCCGTAACTCAAACGCAGACTACCTTCGCTCTCCTCGAGCACATTCATGCGGAGCAGATCGTGCCAGTACTTTCTGGATTTCTTCAGATCGCTCACATTCAGCTCCACCGATTGGACGGGATCGGAGTTAGCGGGCGGCTGATCATCGATCACAAAAAACTTGTAGCCATCGGGTGAGGTGAGCAGACTGCCCGCTCTTCCAGCCACCTGCTTCACAGGATACGAGTGCTCGGCGGCACGGGAAAGGATGTCCTTGGAATGTATGACCACGCCGCCAAAGTCGTTGCCTAGAGCAAACAGATAAGATGAGGATTATTAGGGAATTTCCAATGTCTTATGTTCCTATAACACAGTTTTTCATAAAAATCATTTTTATTGTTATTATTATCTTCTTTTATCATAAATCTTCAAGAATGCTTAAAAATAATTTAATAAACAAATTGAAAACTTGTACCTAACAAAACAAATTTTAAATTTATTTTATTTTTCTAAAGAGAAAACTTTTTATCGTTTTAATATAATGGCTTTACAATTTTGTACACTTATTCATATCAAACAAAAGCCATAAACATCCAGCTCATCAACATTATCAGTTAATGATTAACAGAAACGTTTAAGTAGGTTTTAAAATAACGTCACTGATTAATCAGCTGTCTGCTAGATTTTAGCCTCCTCAAAGATAACTATTTGCTTATCATACAGCCAAAGATTATTAACCTATTATCTGCAGGAAATTGTGCCCTGTCACGAATCAAATAGCTATTAATAGCACTTAATTATAAAGTTGTCGATGAAAGATCAACTTATTTGTACGCTAAGATAAGCCAACAAAATTATACAAATGCTAGCTAAATACGTTTTTTAACTTTGCTAAAATCTTCTAGGGATTATAAAAAAAAATAATAGGAAATAAATTTAATAAAAAAATTCGTAAAAAACCATTTATCATGTAAATAATAATACGAAGCCAAACAAATAAGTAATTTAAAAGGATATAGCAAAAAATTCTTCGATTTGGACACGATATTTTACCCTTAATTGACCCATTTATCAATCAATCAATATTTTCTAATTGTATTTGCTTAACGCTTCAAAAATTTCAACTATATTTGGAAAAGTAACGTAATTAAAACATGAAGATACTTATTATATTTTAATTTTTAGCTTTTCATATTGGTTTTTATTAAAGAAGACCTATACGGGTTTAGCTGCTTTAAGACATTTAACACCTATGCGACCAGAGGTTTTTTTTTTATTTTTCTCACCCATTTCGTAGCTGCTCACTCCATAGTTATAAGTGAGTTCAATGACAAAATGCGAACTTTCGGGTCCATAGCCGACCATCGTTTTGCTCCACCGGTTGTCGTAGGGCCTGCCAAGGGTTAACGATCACCGGTTAGTCCTGCTACGACAACATGTAGTCATCTCCTTCGCACTCACCCGTTGCATGCGGCATCGCATCCCTCCTTAAACTCCTCATGCCGTAGCACCTGTTGCCGTGTGACAAAGCAAGATAGCACACAAACAAAAAAACAATAGAAAAGTACATTATTTTTACATCGTCATTATATGACATTATCGGGCATCTGGGCTTTTTAATTAGCGGCTGCGCGTCGTTGACACGCTGTTCAGATAAAACTACAGCCAGACACTACAGCCGCGATAAGGAAGTCTGCCGATTTGGAAAGATATCTCCCATTTCCCCCAACTCTTACCGTCATTCCCAAGATTTGGCGAAAGAAAAAAGAGTTTTTGGCCCGATCACCGATCTTGAACACGTAGTGCAATGCTCGTCCCGAAATCGCCGACATTTCTCAATTTCTTATATATTTAGCTGGGTCTGAATTGTTAGGGCAAATGATTTACAATTTTTTTTCGGACTTGTTTATGTACATTCGGGCCAAGTGTGACCGTAGGCAGTGCGCCAAAAAATACCAACTTTTGAGAGCTTTTGGAATTATCGATAGTTATTTTATATCGTGTAGCTCCCTTCTCCATTTTTTTTAAATAAAAAACTGTTTTAAAAACTTTTTTTAATTTAAAAGCAAGTTCAGCATTAAGCCATTATAAAGTTTTGAAATCTTTATATAATTAATATATATTACTAATATAACTTTCTTTAATTGTTGACTTTTAATTGTTGGTGATTATTTAAAATTAAAACCTGTAAGCTGCTAACTTTGAAACCAACCAATGTAAACACCCAAAATAATCCTCAAATATTTCTGTAAACAAGTTATATAAAAACTATTTAATTGATTGTGCGCGTTTGCTATTGCGTTAAAAAACACTAAGCAAATTATTTAACAAGTTTTGCTAATGTATAGTACACGTATGTACACTGTGGAATATGATGATCTTAACTCTAGTTCGCTATGTATTTTGGGAATCAACATAATTTATATGGAGTGGAGTAGTTTATCAAGTGGTTTTTGGAGTGCTCAATTTATTGTCATGGATGTGCTCTTCTAATTTCTCCATTTGCGGATCGTTTTCTGGCTCGGTGTCCTGCTCTAACTTGTGCTCCCATTCTGGATCCTCCTGCTCTAATTTGTGCTGCCAATCATATTGTAGATCCTGGCTAAATGCCTGCTCCTCTATCGGAAACTCTCGATCTTGTTGTCTCTCCTTTTGCTTGGTTGGCTCATTTGGTTGGTTTTCCAGTGAGTCCCGATCTCTATTCCGCTTTCTGAGCTTTCTTTCTGGCGGAGATGCTCCTGCTGCGCCTCCAGATCATCCTGATCCTGATCATCCTCCTCTTCCTCCTCTTGTCTTTTCCTGTGAGCCTCGCTTGCACTGTGTCTCCTCAGATGCACCTCTAGATTCTGCCGGGAAACGCAGGCCTTCTGGCAGTGCATGCAGGCAAAGGGCCACTCCTCGGCGGCTCCTTCGCCCGTGGACTCGGCATGCAGCCGCTCGTGCCGCACCTGCGAGGCATGGGTGCCGAACTTCTTTTCGCAGTGGCCGCACTGGAACCGCCGCTGACCCTCGTGAACCACGCGAACATGCCGACTGATGGCACTTTTGTGGCGAAACAGCTGCGGACACTGCTCGCACTTGAACCGCTCCCAGGTGGGATTGTGGGTGCGCAGGTGGGTGAGTAGCTCCGTTCTCGTCACCTTGGCCACGCCGCAGTGCTCGCACACATGCTCCTTGTGCTGCGCATGCCGCTTGAGATGCTCCCCCAAGGCATTTTTGGTGCTATACTGGCGATTGCACAGCTCGCAGATGAGCTCCCGCAGCTCCTGCTGCAGTTGCTCCAGCTGGGGATGGGCATTGCGCATGTGGGAGCGCAACTGCTCGTACCGGGTGAAGCACTTGTCGCAGCTGCGGCACAAGAAGGGCTTCGAGTAGCCCTGGTGGACGCTGCGGATGTGGGCCTCCAGGTAGGGCAGCTTGTACACCTGCTTGCCGCACTGATCGCAGGCCAAGCCGGCTCGTCGCTTGTTCGCGGTGGGCTGATCCACCAGCTCCTGGCTGTCCTCCAGGTCGAAGCGAGCCTGCTGATCCTTCTGCTTGTCTGCCAACTCCTCTGGCAGGCCATCCTGCTGCTCCTCCTCGCGTTCCTGTTGGTTTTCCTCAAGATCGTCGCCCATGCCTTCCTCCAGCGGCTCCTCCTTCACCTGCGGAAGCCCTAAGAAGGTATTAATCCTGGCTTAGCCAGCCCAAAAGGCCACCATATATGCACCATGTCCTTTGGCTGCCACTCGCCCAGTTTTCGGCTGGTTTCCCTTGCCACTTGGCCCAGTTCCTCGAAGTAGGACACCGCATTGTGGCACAGATTGCAGATTTGGGTGGGGAATCCATCCGGCTGCTGCAGAATGTCGATGTCGAGGAACTTCTGGAGGATCGCGATCAGGCGGGGATCGGGACACTGCGATTCCCGGTCACGCAGCTGACGCAGGCAAATCCTGCAGAGACGGGCCAAGTCTGTGAATGCGGTGAACATCGCTGCGGATCCAAATGCACCGAATGCAACGCCCCAAGTCTAGAATCTAACTTTTATTAAGCTAACAACTTCTTTTTTCTGCAGCCAGTGTGGCCAGAGCGATGCGGCACCTGTTGCACCCCTCGGTCACTGCTACGGTCACTCTTTCGAAATCGTTATTTACTGCATTGATTATTTCAAATATTTTGTGACTTTTAAGCTATACTTTATTTGAAACAGCAATTTTAATATAAAATGCATATAGATTTTTCTAAGTATCCTAAGCAACGGATTCATAATTTTTTTTAGCTGGTTAAAGTTTCAGTGACTTCTTTCCCAATTTATTTATACACAAAATAACACATGTTCAATATGCTTATATTCAAATTAAAAGCTGGTAAAATCAAGACATTTTTTTTAGTTATCTTAAGAATAATACATTATGGTTCAATAACCCAATTTGGACCAAAATTTTAGTAACTCCTACAAATGATATAAAAAGAAACGGTTTTTTTCGTTTTTTTGAGTCCCCTTTTGTTTACACTGTGCCAATTATAAACAATGGCCGTGGGAAAATTGTGCAAATGCAGCATTTAAAATGAAGATGATGCTGATGAAATAATATATCAAAAATTTGATAAATATTATATAATTGACGTCTAGTAGTTTTATCAATCGAAGTTAATGTTTTGTTTTCTTGAACCGAGCCTTCCACGGTATATTTTTGAGACACCCTCCACATACCACCACTGTTGGTATTTACTTCGGTGCAGGGTGGTATTTTTTATCGTTATCGTCGCGGTCACACAGCTGTGCATTTGCAGGGCAAAACTTGGTTAGTTTTTTTTGTACTTTTTTGAAATACATCGTGTCGCAGCGATCGGATTCCCTTTTAATCCTTGAACGCCAATCGGGAAAGAGAAATGTCGCTGAATCCGCAGTACGAGGACATTGGCAAGGGATTTGTGCAGCAGTACTATGCGATATTCGATGACCCGGCGAATCGGGCGAACGTGGTTAATTTCTACAGCGTAAGTGTTGTTGTGTTCTGCAGATATTGCCTCTCCTCTCCTCTTCTTTCATTTTATTGCGGTTCCACCTTTTGCTGCTCTCCTTTATCCGCATCTCCTCCTTCGTCCATCTGTTGCTATCCCGCTCGCACACGCAGTGACGCGCGACGCGCCCTTGAAAAATTCCGCCTCCTTTTGGGAAAATCGGGCGCAAAACTAAAAAGAGCGCGAAAATGGGAAAGGAAAAAAGCAGCTGGAAATATAGATATATATATGCAATATCGGGAGAATAGGATTATAGAATGGATGGTGCCTGGCCGCGTTCGATTCTCGAAGTTTCGTGTGACACATTACGCCCATGCTCGCATAAATAAATACACACAAACGAAATATATGGCCAACATACAGCCGAGGTCAACGCAATAGCACTCAGGAAAAAATACAATTAACTAGGGGGAATTGATAGTGGAAAAGTTCAGACAAAAATAGTTATTTAAAAATAATTTGATGAAAAATTTGTCTTAAAAATATATTTTGTATATAAAAAAAGGATTTGAAAATTCAAGCCATAGATTTAATAACGTTCTGTTTATAAACATATTAAAAGTAATAATCAAAAGGTGATTAAAAAAATGATACCCATATTAAAAAAGTTACAATTTTTTGACTCATTTCTATATTTCTAAATTTTAAATTATGTAGCCTAATTTAATCAATAATTCTAGTTCAATAAGTTAGTATAACTCCAAGAAAGGTTTTAAATACTCACTTTTTTCATTCCAGGCTAACGACTCCTTCATGACCTTTGAAGGTCACCAAATTCAGGGTGCACCCAAGATCCTCGAAAAAGTTCAGGTGAGTTGCGATTATAAACAGTTCTTCGATCATACATATGTGTGTATATTAATTCGTTGTGTTCTTGCAGAGTCTGAGTTTTCAGAAGATCAACCGTGTGATAACCACAGTGGATTCGCAGCCCACATTCGACGGTGGAGTGCTAATCAATGTCCTCGGAAGACTACAGGTAAGCAGATCGATCCCCAATAGCAAAATGAACACAAATCACCAAACCATACAAGCAAAATTTCCCGCAACTTGCCGTCGAATAGAAAAACTTATTGGCCGCCTGTTGTACAGCGGCGGCTAGGATAATAGCACTGTCTACCAAATCAAATCACTTGTTGTCATTCTTTTTGTATATTTCAACATTCAAATTCTTGTTCATAAAATTTATTTGTACACATTTCTTGCATACAGACCTCAATAATGTTGATTTTTATTTCACTTATAAAATATATACCCATAACTCGCACTGAAAGTAAAATTTATTATATGCATTTTAGTTTATCTGTGTTTTGTAATCACTTACTTTAGTCAGTCACATTTTATAATTCCATGTAGTACCCATATATGTGTATAAACATGTTTTTACCTGGAATGTGAACCTTAGATATTGATATTGTCAACAAATATTAGTAGAATGAATATAAACATTGATTTCACCAGTAAAGAAGGTATCAATAACTAGTTTATAAATTAACTCCTTATCGTTTGTGCAGAAAAATAAATGTATCATAAGTTTGCTGAAGATCCAGATCCAGAAAAAAATTGATATATTCAGAAAGCTATTAAATCGAATCATTTAAGGTATTAACTCATTGTTCGCATTCGTTTATGGTCTTTAAGTCAAGTTCCCTATTGGGCAGTGCTATTAACCGACCGCCGCTGCATCGAATATACCATATGTACTACCTGTCGTATATCGTATATCTCAACTCTGGTTATTATAAAAAAAAAAACAAAAAAAAAAAAAAAACAATCGAATCCGATGAAGACCGATGAGGATCAGCCGCATGCCTACATTCAGACCTTCGTACTGAAGCCGGTGGGCGGGAGTTTCTTTGTGCAGCACGATATATTTCGGCTATCGCTGCACGATGTGTAGCCCCACCTCCGATCTGCCACGCCCAGTCAACAGACTCCAGCGCCCGGCCACTTATATCCGAATCGAGATAGAGAAAAGCAGCCAAATGATCAGCCAGCAGCGAGGAGACGAGAGCCAGTTAAAAAACGAAAGAAAACTTTATCTAAGCGATAAGATACTTCTGCTGTTAGTCGACTTTCTGCCGCCCAGCCCCGCCCACTCCGCCCACAAGACCAAAAAACCAAATATCCTTGGCGTCTCATCGTCGTCGTTCAACTTCTTCCAATTGTCCTTACAGTACGTGAATTTCCCAACGACAATTAACCGAAACAAAATGTTGCGCCTTTCATTTCGTGCATGGTTTTCGTTAATTTTGAGTTGGATTTGGGTTCTTCTTAACAATTTGCAGAAGGTCGCTGGGAAATTGGAACATTTTAATATGAAAACTAAAGTTCAAACAATTTAGTGATAAAATGCAAACTAACAAAATCCAGAAATACAATATACTGAGGAACATTTTCTCTTATTAATGTTAAGCTAAAAGTAGGTATTAAACTGCAAATATTATACATTTTCTGGGATTAGAACATACTTTTAGCTTATTATAAGGAGAGCCTTGGTAAAAATTGAAAAGCAAAAACAAAAAAATCGGTTGGTTTAAATGTCCTGGATTATAACTTAATTAACAAAATCAGTGGTTGCTCTATAATCATTAATTTTTCCAATAAATAATCTGTGTTTTGCTAACTAAAAAGCTCGATTGCTAGGTTAATTTGTCGCTCTTAAATTTTCAAGTTCATAATCATTTCCTTCTTGTGTGTTAAATAAGTGTTTAGATGTTTTTCATTGGAATGTGTTTAAAAAACGATTTACAATAGTGAATTATTGAAATTTGATCTGAAAATAATACAAGTTCAACACAAAACGCTACAAAAATAGACAAATCATAAATATTATTTTTAAAAACATATTCATTCTTTTTTTTAATGTGGTTTTTTTTGCCAATTATTATAGTAAACCCAATTTTTTTTGTTTTATTTATTAAATGTAATCCATGTTTCTATTGAATGACACAACATACACATGTTGTTGGGGAGTTTAGTTCTGGTCATCCAATTTGCGAGCGACCACTGTACAGTGAACACGCACCTGCACACGAACAATCGGCTACCAGTTGTACACCACTTTTCCTCTGACTTCGGCTTGAAATTGTGTGCTTTTTCCTTTCCATTTCTAACTGCAAAACTCAAAATTGGTTTTTCGCACGCTTGTTAATGAATTAAACATATACAGTTGATAATATTGATATTTGATTGACATTTGTGTGATTTGATTGTTTTGCAGTGCGATGACGATCCCCCGCACGCCTTCTCGCAGGTATTTTTGCTGAAGGCCAACGCCGGCACCTTCTTCGTGGCCCACGACATCTTCCGTCTCAACATCCACAACTCTGCCTAGGAGATATATCCCACTCCGCTGGACATATATCCCATATACATACGCACCACTCAGCAACACACACCCGACATCCAAAGATGCCCAGCGCCAATCGACAACAACTGGCTGGCAGTGGAACTCAATAAGAAATAGCAAAACAAAACAAAAACAGCGGTCAGCAAGTTCTCACGTCTATCAACAAATGGCAAAAATGCAAACAAAAAAAGCAAAAAAAAAAACTAAAAACAAAAAAATGAGATGAAATTATATGCTAACTACTATTACGATGTTAACAAAATGGGGCACCAGCTCACCTTTATTTGTGTCCCATTGCGCCCGGTACTCTCGATTTACGGGGGCCCATCGAAATGTATATTCCGCGAACACCTGGATCTCGGGATCCAATTTAGCTAGGGCTATCAAATTAGGTATGTGGCCAGCTAAGAGTTTGGTTTATGTTTTCCCCCGAAAATAATCTTTAACAGCTAATTTAAATAAAATTGATTTTAAAACAATATCTAGAGATCTAATAATTTCAATTGACTTAAAATCTGTTTTTGTACTGTACTTATTGAAATTATTTTAGATAGTCGTATTGCGAATGTTTTCCATCGAATTTCTCACGTTTTTTAACCATAATCCGAGTACCGAGAACATTATATAGTCGCGATTGACGATTCTAGCTTTCTTGTATGACTAATTGAGTGATGGCGAATTACTTTTTATTGAGACAAAAAAAAAAAGCACACTTAAATATAAAGATTAAAGTTAACAGTTTGTTTGTTTGTATGAATGGTGGAATTTAAAGCGGCAAGAGAAATATATGTATATCCTTACAACTATTAAATGCAAAAAAAAGAATCTCCAGAGGATTTGGCGAAGTGGCTTCCAGCTGAAAATGATTCACTTGTCGCGAAATGTGAAGACGGCATCGAATCCGAACAGCACTCCATTGACGATCGACAGTGAGGCCTTGATAAGTGCGAGATCCCGAGTTCGAGTGCGGAAGGAGAACTCCCAGGCCTCGATGATGAACACACCGCTGGCCACGAACAAAGTGCAGCCCAAGACACTAAAGAATATATCGATGCGCTTGTGAATGGGGGCCCGCATCAGAACACCTGTAATTTAGAATATCTAAATTAGATTTATATTTTAAAATATATTCTTAAGAACTTTTTTTACTAAAACATCATTAGATTCAACAACAAAAGTAGTTTCAGAAAGTTAGTAGTCTAAAATAATGTTATCAGAGAGTTTCAAGGAAATTTTAATGATTTCTGAAACCCTCTTTAGTTTCTACCGTCTAAGCATACCAAAACTTACCTGCAAATACCCCGATGACCACGATTATATAGCCCGTAAAGGTGCCAGTGGCCAGAAACGATGTCATTATATCGCGATCATTAAAGCTGTAGAAATGAAGCACAAGGCACGCTACCGCAAAACCCTATAAATTGATAGAAAAAATTGATTTTTAAATCCTGGTTCTTGAAAGACATTCTTCTAGAGCTGTTTTAATTCCTATTTTGTGGGAGCTAATATAAGAGGATGTGAAATTTTATTGAGGGGAAATGAACTTTAATTATAGTTTTTTTAGCTTTAGTTTTGAGTATTTCCTTGTAATTCCCAAGTTGTTTTTTCAAAGAATATTTTTTTTAGTTGTGCTTTAATATACTTAGTTCAACACTTTTAGGACATATTTTTTGAGCGTATTGTATGGTTCCGCAACACAATCATCTATAGAGATTCACTTGAAAAAAAATTCTTTTACCAATTCCAGAAATTTGACCACATTGAGGCGGCCTTTTCGCTCGCCGTGAGACATTTTGTGAAACTGCTCCCGGTGACAATCCTCGAAAATGTGGTCCAGTTTGAAAATGTATTTTCCGTAATACGAGCAAATTTCGAATTTGGCTTTTCCGTTTGGCTTTGTTTTGGACGTGCTCGCGACGACAGAGCACTGGATAAACTGATTCGAATGGATGCGGCTGGATGTCGGATGCCATGCAAATATGCTGATGCAGTCGGGCGCAGTCACAGCCACCGAAATTAATTAATTACACTTAGGAAATAGGCTTTTCATTTTTGTTCCCATCTCTGTTTATCTGTTTATCCGTTGGCTCGGGCCTCTCGGTTCTGTCTGTGAAGTGGACACCACCGTCTGTGTTTTCCGCTGTAAACTGCACTCGAGCCCCCATCCCTAACAACCTGATTGAGTGGAGCATAATGACTATATGCCATATAAACATGCATACATGGATGCTCGAATTTGGGTGGGTACCCGCCCTACGGAATCATTGTGTTTGCATTACCATTACCCCAAATTCGCTGGCAGAAGGTTAGGCCCAAGATCGGAGCGATTTTGCGGAATTGGGGCCAGCGGGCTAGGTCGCTAATTTCCAGATGGCAACCAAGTGGATAATGGAAAACAGATCGTTTTGAAGAACAAATCATTAGGGCAATCACTTCCCCAAATTATGATTAATGTGCGACTATTATTTTCGAGGGTTTTTAGAGGAATTTATGAAATATTGTTGGCTTGTGAAAGAGTTAAGTTGTTACGAAATTAAGATCAATTCAAAAATTCAAATTTAAATGTTTAACTTAATATATTATTATGTTAATTTAGTTAAACATTTTTGTCTATAAAAAATAAGCTTTTATAAACGTTGTGTTATTGTACCAACAGTGCAACATGTTTAAGAAAATGAAGTTAAATATTCCTATATCAGGTACTTAAATGACAGCTTAAACGTGTTTATGAAAAATTTTCCATTATTTTCCAATTTTAAACGAAAGCTCTTTATGTGACTGCTTACTAAATTATCTAACTTAGTTTTTTTAGAGTAATATTATAGAGAGAATATAGTGTACCTATTATTTCATTTTTAAACCCAGCGACTTATTGGGATTTTTGATAGTGTCTTATCAATTCAGTTCAGGCACCGTCTGATAGGATCCAACAAATACAGGTACACCTCACCGCTAATCTATATATAGAGCCCTTCTTATCGCTTCACTTGTCCGATTAATCCATATTTTACTTTGTCAATAATGCTGAGAATTTTAATTTAATTTTTTTAAAAATTTAAAATGCATTTGTGATTTTGTTAAATAACTAGAACGAAATCTAATTAAGCTTAGTCGAGCTTTTTTGTCTTTGCAATTTGACGGTAATTACCGGCAATTTGTTTGCTTTTGTAGTTCCATTTAATGTTAATCGCCGGCATTTGACAGCGACGACAACAAAACGAGTTATAGATAGGCGTCGTGGAATGATGATCGAAAAATATACCCTCAACAACGCAGTTCAGAATTAAGCAATGTAATGCCTAATATTTTGAAATCCAAATATTACTTGGGAATTACAAGCAAGAGCCGAAATTCTTTTGCATCCTTTTAAATAAACATTCTAAGCCATAGAATTTACTAGATATCCAAAACAGCAATTCCTTGTTTTAGGTTTAATTTGCTAAAATGATTAAATTTCAAATTTTTCCAACGAAAATATAAGAATTTTTTTTTAAATTTTAGCAAAGCATATTCCAGAAAGCGATTTTATGGCCAATGAAATCTATATACCCTACATTTAAGCAGCTAGGGTATCGACGGAAATGTTTTGAAACCGATTACAACCGATTTCAGTATAGAAGTGCACCTGCAAGTCTCAAAATGCTAAATCCCGAGCTAATTTCGCTGGAGAATCAAGTGTTCCGATGCTACCTGGGATGGTCGGCTATATTGGTGCTGAAGATCTTCGCCACAGGCATTTATACGGGTCTGATGCGCTTCATTACGGCCGTAAGTAATTTGTTTAAGACTTTTGGACTCTATTATGCCGTATCTACATAATATATACATACACAAAACTTGGTTAAGATTCATGTTTCTACATATACAATTGCGATCAGTCAAAGAGGTCTAGGGACTT
Source organism: Drosophila gunungcola (assembly GCF_025200985.1). Classification (NCBI taxonomy): domain Eukaryota; kingdom Metazoa; phylum Arthropoda; class Insecta; order Diptera; family Drosophilidae; genus Drosophila; species Drosophila gunungcola. Next base: position 614,801 of record NW_026453192.1, on the reverse strand, counting down.
TGTTGCCTCTTTTTTTTTAGTAAAATAACCATTTCCAAATTCGGTTAACATTTATTTTCTAACGATTTTAAATGAGACAAGATCTATATAAATGTAGCTAACCATTTCAAATTGTCACTTCATTTATTCTTTGGCATACAAAAATATAAACCAAGGGCTTGAACATGGAGTAAATTTTTCAATCATGAAAAAAATGATTTTTTTTCTTTAATATGTTATATTATATATAGGAGATTAAAAAAAAAAACAGAAAGATTTGAATATGGTTTCTTTAAAATCATTGAATAAAACCGTCGTTTGTAAAATAAGCAAATCAAAAAACAAAATATAATTTTCCATCAAAAGATGCAAAAATAGTCTTGAAGGAATATTTATTTAAAGCTTTGTTTTTTTGACCTCTGCTGTGTCTCTCTCGCTCTCTCGATCGCACATACGCTGTCTCAGAATGACTCGGCATAATAGAAGAGAGAGCTTTTGCTTGCCGGTATAAAAAAATAAAGCGAATGGAAACTGTGCTCAATTGATTGTTAAGCGGCGTGCAAGCAGGCTGGAGATTCTGAAGACCTAAAGTTTATTTAGTAGAAAGTTAATAAATTAACAAAAAATCAATTAAAATGGCCAGCCCCGTGGAACTGCTCAGCCTCTCCAATCCCGTCTTCAAGAGTTTCACCTTTTGGGTCGGAGTTTTGGTTATCAAAATGCTGCTCATGAGTCTTTTGACCGCCGTCCAGCGTTTTAAGACCAAGGTGAGAGAGGGGGTGAAAACAAATAAATATAAACATAAAATAAAAAGGAATATGAATATGAATAAAATATATCACGAAAAACTTATAAAAGCTCCAAAGAGTAAGCTGATAAAAATACAAATAGAGAGTGAGTAGGGGTCGCACAGTGGGGTCAAAGTCCCACGCCAGTGAAAGTTTAAACGGATTAAGTTAAATAAAGTTACTTATTCAACTAAATTGAAAAAATGTCAAATAAAACTACAGTAAACAGTCAGCTTATAAAAAACAAAGATTGGACAGTTGAACAATATCACTTTATTTCAATCTAATATAGGCTATAATCATACCGGGGTCAACTTGTAAATTAAAATAAATAGGAAGATTCGTGTTCGGGCGGTGATTATTATATGTAAATAAAAAAAACTAAATTCATTTATAAAATACTTTAAGTGAATATTAAATTCCATTGCTGGAAAAAATAGTTCCCCTTCTATTTCATGACATTTTAAAAAATTAACAGGATAAAAAAAATGTTTATTTGTATGTCTCTTAATATTTGATTTTGGAATGCTTTCGGCTGAAACTAAGGAATTCATAGCTCTAGATATAGATATATATTTCATTATTCGAACTACAAATTCTTGGGGATCAGACAACAAAGCTATACATTTTATTATTGAGTTCTCAATATTAATTCTGGCTCTGTCTACAAATGTTGTTGGAAAATTCGAAAAAAATGTTAATCTTCGAATCGTTATCTTCGTTTTCAGACCTTCGCCAACCAGGAGGATCTGATGTCCCCCAAGCTGAAGGTCAAGTTCGACGATCCGAATGTGGAGCGTGTGCGTCGTGCTCATCGGAACGATCTGGAGAACATTCTGCCCTTCTTCGCCATCGGCCTTCTCTACGTTCTGACCAATCCGGCCGCCTTCCTGGCCATCAACCTGTTCCGTGCCGTGGGAATCGCCCGTATCGTCCACACAATCGTCTACGCCGTGGTTGTGGTGCCCCAGCCATCCCGAGCCCTCGCCTTCTTCGTGGCCCTGGGCGCCACCGTCTACATGGCGCTGCAGGTCATCCTCTCGGCCGCCTTCTAAGCACATAAATCTAGTCATTCATGTTTTTATTTTAACCATTTTTGAAATAATTTCTTAAATATAAAAATACACCTGCCTCGGCTACGGTGCTTTTGGATCACAGTTTGGGAGTTATTATGTTCTTAACGAGTTACAAATTAAGTCAGCTCTGGAAGGAATAAACCAATAAACCAATCTGGAATGAATTTCTGTACATGCACTTATTGTAGGTAAACAAAATTCATAGAAATGCTATATTTGATTTTTAAGGGTTGTATGCATTTTAATCAATATTTTTAATTTATGTTTATGGTTGTAACGCAAATTAATGGTATGTTCCTTATATTAGAAAAACGGCGGTTTATTGCGGTGTTATTTAAAACAAATTTTAAATGCCACTAGAAACATCCGAAAGTTGTCAGCTCCAATTCTCGAGCTCAAGGAAGAAGCAACTAAATTGCATATTAGGGTGACATAAAGTTGATCGCCAAGCTTTATTCAGTTATTGTTAAAAAACAAGTGGTTTAATTAGAAATGGTTTTAGATTCACTGTCTGACAGTTGAAAAAGCATTAGTTGGCTGATTTTGCACTACAGTTTTGAGTATATATGCCTTAAGTTTTTCTGCTTTACAGTTTTAGAGAGACTGCATCTTGAATTACAGTTTTAATGGTACTTTTTGTTATCACCAAATTTAAATAGTTAAAAGCTTTTCACTTTAAATATTTTGATAAGGTACAATGGTTTGAATTATTTTCGTTTCATTTATGTTTGCCTAAGAGTTGTTTTATTCGGGACTAAACTCAAAATAATGCTTTCCTAAAAAAATATATTTTTTTCGCTATAATAAATATTGACGGTAGCTTATTTCAGCGAACAATGCATGTGATTTTGTTGAGAAATGAGAGTTGATCCCACTGTGCGCTGCCGCTAACTCTGCCCACGTCGCTGTCGACCGTTACAGAAGGTTGGTTAGGCCTTTGTTGGATTTTGTTCAATTGCCTTCGTTGGCAGCATCGTGGCGGTCGATTCTCGCATTTTTCTCTCCGTTAGTTGTTCCTTGGTAACACCTTTAGCACTAGTAAGTAACTTAATCAAAGATTAGACTAAAACTAAAATTTAAAACAGGCATTCTTTCGTCCTTATCCTTTTCCTGTCAAGTTTCATTCTTCATCTCACTCGCACTCTCTTTTTATGCTCTTGCAAAAAAAAGTTCCCCAACCGGCAACAAACACAAAAACAAAGAAAAGCGAGAGAAAAAACATGTGCTTGTCTATTTTTATGTGTTGGGTTTTTTTCGTATTTGTTTTTTTTTCTATTTTGGAGCCGCGTGCTTGTGAATCAAATATACAAATACATATGGAGGATTGTACGTGTGTATGTGTACATTGGGGAGATAAACAAGAAAGAGCAATAAAAAGTCCTCTCTTTTATACTCTCCTTTTGCTCCTGAGAATTTACACGTAAAAAAAACTACTGACATTAAAAATAGAAGTACTATTGAAATATGTTAATATAAAAGATTCTTATACTTTGGCTTAATACAAAAAATGCCCGGTAAAAAATCAACAAAAAAAATGTGTCATTTATAACGTTTTTAAACTGTTAAAATACGGGCTTGCCATTAAATTTAAAAAATGATATGTAGTTGTGCAAAGAAAGTGAGTAAATGTAGTAATACCTTAAGTTAAATAACTTGTTTTGGTATATTAATGTGTTTGTAAGCGTTATTAAGCTGAAAGGTCCCAAAAATTAGGGTTATATTTTTTTCGTATCATTTATAAAACATTTATAATGTTAAAATTGTTATTGGTCTACTCTACCTATTCAAATTAGTTGATGAGGTTACTGAAATAATTACCCTTATTCGTGTAGATTCCGACCTACCCTATACAAGCTATAAAAGTACTAAACTCAAGCGATACCCATAAAACGGGTTTCCAGATACCAACGCTTTTCATATAATGCACGAATATACTTTCCCTTATTTAAGTTTGCTCAGTGGCTGATTGAGTTCGAGTGGCGTGTCGAGTACAATCAATCACAGCCCCCTGGAAACCTTATCTATAAAATACAACCCAACTGGAACGGCAGGCAGCCCATTTCAAACCATTTAGATAAATACTGAAGGGGAAAATCTAAAGATCCACACAAAAAAAATAAATAGTTCAATATCCGATACAGTGTTGAAATTTCCACTGAACCTTGCTAATTGCTCGCCAGTTGTGAACTTTCCCCACTTGTCTCGATAAGGAAAACCTTGAGATTTTAAATAATTAAAATAGCATGTCACTGCCTTTCGTGTGCACTAAACTAAGTGTTAGTTTAAATATAGACATTTGGAATGATTATTGTGCAGTTTAAAAACAGTTGATAAGGTGTACTTCCTGTTTTCTAAATGCCATTTCTGTTTTCTATCCACTTGTGTCACGTCATCGTTTTTAAGGCCCGACATTTTCGATTTCGATTGAATAATAATCTCCACACAATTTCGCAATTTACGCAATGAGACAACAATAAATATATTTTGATTCAGCTTTTTTTCACACTGAGGTGATAAGGTCTGGGGTCACCAGAGGTCAACAACAGCGCCATCTGGCATGTGTAAAATCAAAAAAAATTTCCAAGTGGTAGCCAAGCGCGATTATCAATTGCATAACTTGTTCTATAAAGAGGAGCCAATATTCAATACACCACTTCTTGGTTTATGGATAGACTTGAACCAGTTTAAAGTTAGATCTTTGGAGAGGGCTTTTATATATTTAATTTAATTTAATTTAGTTTATTTTATCCCTCACAGAGATGCCACAGCCGAAGCCGTACGAAAGGCCCGCGGACTTCATCGATCCCGGAAAGCCGTCCAAGTGCAAATGGCATCTGGGAACCACCGAGAAGTCCCCCCACACGCAGCGGGGCATCGCACACCGCCAGCAGATCACGCCGAACATCCTCGAGGTGATCGGATGCACTCCGCTGGTCAAATTGAATCACATTCCCGACAGCGAGGGCATCAAATGCGATATGTGTAAGTGAATATATAGTCAATCGTTTAAAAACCTAATTTAAAATAAATATATAGTCAATAGTTTACAGCCCTAATTAAAAAAAATGGGATCATGATTTTCCTATTTCACATCAACTTAAACTCTATGATAAAATTTATCCTTTAAACCTAACTTAAGTGTGTTTAATCTTGCTTATAACTAACAAATAATTGATAAGGTATTAGGTCAATATACAATTATATACAATATAAAGGGACATTAATCTCTATTTCTTGTGATACTTAATAAAAAACACTTATGTAAAAAGTAACAAAAGGCTCATAAGATCTTAACTAATTTAAATGGTAAATATCATTACCATTAAAATATGGTTAAGATTAAAATTAAAATTATTTAAATAAAAACCTAATTTAAAATGTTGGAATCAATTAAAGTCTGTGATCAAATGTATCCTTTAAACCTAACTTAAGAGTTAAATCTTGCTTATAACTATTATGTCAATATTAAGTTACAAATTTGATCTTCTTTTATATCATTAATTCTTGTGATACTTAATAAAAACACTTATTTAAAAAGTAACAAAAGGCTCATAAGATCTTAACTAAATTAAATGGTAAATATCATTACCATTAAAATATAGTTAAGATTAAAACTAAAATTATTAAAATAAAAACCTAATTTAAAATGTTGGAATCAATTAAAGTCTGTGATCAAATGTATCCTTTAAACCTAACTTAAGAGTTAAATCTTGCTTATAACTATTATGTCAATATTAAGTTACAAATTTGATCTTCTTTTATATCATTAATTTTTGGGATACTTAATAAAAACACTTATTTAAAAAGTAACAAAAGGCTCATAAGATCTTACCTGATTTAAATGGTAAATATCATTGCCATTAAAATATAATTAGGATAAATAATTAATATTATTAAAATAAAAATTGTTATATTTATAAGATCCGCCCCATGAATACATTCTAATTGCCTGCTCCTTCTCTTAAAGATGCCAAGTGCGAGTTCCTTAATCCCGGCGGATCGGTAAAGGACCGCATCGGCTATCGCATGGTGCAGGATGCTGAGGAGCAGGGTCTCCTCAAGCCAGGATTCACGATCATCGAGCCGACGTCGGGCAACACGGGTATCGGTCTGGCGATGGCCTGTGCCGTCAAGGGCTACAAGTGCATCATCGTGATGCCGGAGAAGATGTCCAACGAGAAGGTATCGGCGCTGCGAACGCTGGGGGCCAAGATTATCCGTACGCCCACGGAGGCGGCCTACGATTCGCCGGAGGGATTGATCTACGTGGCGCAGCAACTGCAGCGGGAGACGCCCAACTCGATTGTCCTCGACCAGTATCGAAATGCCGGCAATCCGTTGGCCCACTACGATGGCACAGCTGCCGAAATCCTTTGGCAGTTGGACAACCAGGTCGATATGGTTGTGGTGTCGGCGGGAACAGCGGGCACCATAAGTGGTATTGGCCGGAAGATCAAGGAGCAGGCCCCGCAGTGCAAAATTGTGGGCGTGGATCCCTATGGCTCGATCCTGGCCCGGCCGGCGGAGCTGAACAAGACCGATGTGCAATTCTATGAGGTGGAGGGCATCGGCTACGACTTCCCGCCCACCGTTTTCGATGACTCCGTGGTGGATGTGTGGACGAAGATCGGCGATCCCGACTGTTTCCCCATGAGCAGACGCCTGAATGCCGAGGAGGGTCTGCTGTGCGGCGGCTCCAGCGGCGGAGCGATGCACGCTGCCCTCCAGCATGCCCGCCAGCTGAAGAAGGGTCAGCGCTGCGTGGTCATCCTGCCCGATGGCATACGCAACTACATGACCAAGTTCGTCTCGGACAACTGGATGGAGGCGCGTGGCTTCAAGGAGCCGGTGAACGAGCACGCCCACTGGTGGTGGAGTCTGACCATCGACCAGCTGCAGCTCCAGGCTCCTCCGGCGATCCTCAAGTCGGACGCAACGGTGGGCGAGGCCATTGGCCTGATGAAAAAGCATCGCGTCGACCAGCTGGCCGTTGTGGACCAGGATGATGGGTAGGCTGGCCGAAATTCCTCTTCTTATCATCAAATCATCCATAACATGATTATTTTTCTTTATTCGCCCACTTAGTTCCATTCTGGGCGTGGTCGGCCAGGATACACTGATCACCCAGATCGTGAGCATGAACCGCCAGCAGTCCGAACCCGCCATCAAGGCCATTAACAAGCGGGTGATCCGATTGAACGAATCGGAGATCCTTGGCAAGCTGGCCCGCGTCCTCGAAGTGGATCCCAGCGTGATCATTGTGGGCAAAAACTCTGCCGGCAAGGAGGAGCTTAAAGCATTGGCCAGCAAGCTGGACGTGACCACCTTCATCGCCGCCGGCAAGCAGAGTTCCAAGGCCAATGGTGCCACCAACGGCAGCAGCCACTAGAGCAGCCAGTGTCCAACTCCCCATCTGTGTCATAGAAGTCCAAACACCTACCGATTATATATACCCGCATGCATTTTGCCTTATTCACAATAAAGCACTTAATATAATTCAAATTCTAACTAAAATTGGGATGGATTTGAAATCTTTTAAATATTAAATTAATAATTTCCTATTTATATATGTACTCTATGTTTGCTTCTTATAGAAGTCATGCGAAAAACAAAGTGCCAAACACCAAAATTCAATTATAAATTATGTTTATATGTCTTTATCTTTGAAAAAATATCAAAATAGGTCTCATTTCTGATTCAGATTAGTTCACAGAAGACGATACTTCACTCAAGTCGCATTTTTAACATAAGAAAGTTCGACTTTTTAGTGATTTTTGTTTGACGATTTTGGTTTTTGAGCTCACTGCCCTTGCAGTCAGTGTTGATTTATCGCAGAATGAAATGAAAACCAATTGTAAGTCAATTATCGGTAATATTTTACAACCAAAACCAGCTGCTAATACAAACGATGGATTGGTAAGCCAGTTGTCCATTTCGGAACTTTAATTGAAACCCACAAAAACCATTAACAACTTGCAAAGACAGCTGGCAGTTTCTGAGTGTCAAGTCAAAATCAAAGAAGTTACAATTGTTAAGGAAAAGAAATACATGAAAAATGCAAAGACAATTTAAAAAAACTAAAAGACGAGCAAATTAAGATTTGAATGGAAGAGGTTAAAAATAATAGTAAGGAAATAAAGACTATGGCAGAAACTATTAAAAACTTACAGAGTTCGCTAGTAAATGCTGAAGCACAAATTAAAATCAAGGATCAGGAAATTAATGACAAAACTAAAAATTGTTAATCTAAAGATAAAAAAATAAATTATAAATTAATCTTCGCGGAAATGATGATCAGGTACGTATTCTTTTGAACTAAAATAAAATAAAAATACAATAATTATATTAACTATACATTTTACATTTGTAGAGTCCAATTATTTGTGAAGTAACTTAAATTCTGTTAATTTCATATTTAAAATTGTTAAGTTCGTCAATATAAAATAACAATATCACAAAACTATATTTTACTTTATTTGAAAACTGATTTTTCAAAATAACAATATCACAAAACTATATTTACTTTATTTTTTATGCCATGTTGGTTGGCATACTTATATTTGTATATACAATTTTAATATAGTTAAGACCATATTTCAGAAATTGTTTCTTTGAGTGTACGTCAAACAAACAACTGCAAACTGAAATTAAAATGCACTCTGCAAGGATATTTAAAGCATTAAAAAAATGCTGCTTTGATAAATATTTAAAGAATTTATAAATGTATGTTTATGGTTATAGTTTTAAGTCTTTTAACTTAAAATGTAATAAAAGTTCCTTCGATAAGAAAAACCCACATCACCAACAAATAAGAATTCTCACAAATTTCGACAATTTTTCACATTTATATATATATATATTTCGTTCGATTCGCTTACATGCTGTTTTCCTGTTTAAGGAGCTAACACGCATCTGGTACACTTGGAACATTTGTAAAAGTATAAAAAAAAAATAGATGCAAGTGTAAAACTAAATGCATGGGAAATCAGCAATTAATACTCGTTGAGCGAGAGAGAGATTACCAAATGTTCGAGATAGATAGAGATAGAGATAGAGGGAGCTAATGTACAGAACACAGAATAGAGCGGAATGGTGCTGAGCTCGTCTTCAGACGCCGCGGTTCGGCAGATCCTTCACCTTGTAGATGCGCACCAGCCAGTGTTCCGTGGTGTAGGCCTCCTCGAGGACATCCAGTTCGAAGTCCTTGTTGCCGATCTCGGCAGCCCGAACTCGATCGTAGCCCTGGGCCTTGCCACCTTCCGTGTACATTTGGCCGAAGCGATAGTAGCACATCTTGTACATCAAACAGTTGAGCAAAGTGGGTGAACCCTCCTTGTCCACCCGGAACTCGCCATTGGCCGCATAGTAGTCCTTTTCGCGAATGTGCGCCCCGCGATCCGTACTGCCGCCAATGCGCACCATCCACAGGAACTTGTTGATATCGTCCGAGGAGTAGCCAGTGAGTCCGCCGAATATCACGAGGACATAGTCCACATCCAGTTCGCGCATTATCTCGTAGGCCTTCTCCTCCGACGAGGCCATTGCTTGGCCAACGCGCGATATATGCGTGTTATTCCAAGTGTTGTTGTCCACCAATATCGTGCGATTTGCCATGGCAGTGATTTGGTAACCATAATCCCACCAGGACATAATGCGAGCATCCTGGAAAACATTTTTTAAATAAAACAGATTAGATTTGGTTTGGCTACTCATGGCAATTTGAAACAGAAGGATGGTCTAGTGTTTTGTCAGCTTGGTTGTTTTAGTACTCATTATGTTTCATACTCTTCCTATCAAGAATTTACAATGTAGTCATCATGAAAATGAAGAAATTATGCCGTGCCACCAACTTAGCCAGATGAAAAGGCTAAGCAGGCGTAAACGGGATGAAAAGGCTAACCAAACTCGAAACATACCTCCGGGGTGTTCATCTGCAGCCAGTAGTAGGCCTCGCGGAAGTCATCGAAGATGATCCGGCCGCCATCGTGCGACCGGGCACTCAGCACGATGCTGGGCGAGGAGTACGCCTCCGAGGTGACCCAGGTGCAGTGCAGCGTGTAGACGATCAGCATCAGTGTGATGACTCCCACAAATCCAATGGCCACCTCGCTCTTCACGCCGCCCGTCTGCTGTTCCAGCTTCTTGTGCTGCCGCTTACTCTCCACGCCCTGCTTCGCCGATCCGCCCGCATCCACGCTCTTGATATACTTGGCCAGCAGATGCGATATGGCGATACCCGATAGCACACACATTACGGGCGCCAGGACCAACATCAGACGGACCATCACACCGGCGAAATAAATACTGGTGACGCCATACAAAATAATGAAGATGTTCGAGTCGGTCAGCTTGGAGAAGCAGAAATACAGGCCGGCGGGAAAGAGAAACACCAGGATCTGCAAAAAAAATGTACACGGCAAAATCAGTACATTTATTTTAAATTAATGGTTTAAGTGAAAAGGGGTTTTGGGTTAAAACTGCCTCAGCGATCAAAGTGCAAGGTAATCATTCGAATGCATTAAGGCGCAACTCATTCGCATCGTGGTTAAGTTTTCATCTTCGGCAGATACATTTTTTACAACGAAATAGTTAAAATATATATGCTTTTCTTTTTGTTTTTTAATTTAAGACTTTCTTAACATTTTGTGCTAAATTGGTTTTAAAGGTTTTAATATATAATATAAGCGCGCTTTTAAGTGTTTTTTATTAATAGTTAGAAAGATGTAATATGCTTTTTAAATTATTCAACAACTTAAAATACTTTTTTTTTATTCGGTTTTAAGGAAACTTATAAAATTCTCGAATATGTTTTCTTATAAAACTAACTTTGCCCCCAACGAAACCCACCTGCAGATCAAAGTAGAAGGACGACCAGGATGTCGGCTGGTGCTCCGACACCGAGGCAATGATTGGAATGTGATTTTTGGCATAGGACGGATCCAGTAGCGAGTAAAATCTACCAGTCCAGGGCGAGACTTTGCCGGTAAGTGTGAGCAGGGTGCCCACAACAAACAGCACGGTCAACACACTGGACACCAGCGTTTTAAAGAGCAGATCGAAATGATCCTTGGGAATGCGAGATCGCAGGTAGTCCACAAAGGCGTGAATCTGGCACAGCCCAAAGGTTCCCAATGCCTGGAAAAGATAAAAGCTATTAGTTACAGTCTCTTTACTAATTTTAATAAGTAAGCATTTGCATTGTATTTTATGAGTGATCAAATCAGATTGTTTTTTTCGTACTCATTATGTTTCATACTCTTCCTATCAAGAATATATTAAGTATTCATCATAACAGATCACTAAACTTCTATATTTCAAGCATTAGGCATAAGTGAATCCTTACCAGCATGTGCTCTGAACTCTGGATAGGCTGGAAGCCCACGAAAGAGATCTGCATTGACAGAATGGTGCCCACACAGTAGAGCGTACTGTAGGCTATGTAAATCCTGTGCGAGAACCGTCCGGTGATCATCAGGGCCAGCACGTGCAGCGGGATCAAGTTGATCAGAAAGACATAGCCTCCCCACGACGAAACCATATAGAAATAGGCCAAAGCGGACATGGTCCGACCAGAAAATCGTGCCTGTCTTCACGGCCTTGATCCACAAATAGTAGGTGAACAGCATGCAGAAGATGGCGATGCCCTCATTGTCGTAGGACCCGGCCACAGATCGGGAGATATATCCCGGAACGATGGAGATCAAAGCGGCGGCCACCAGACCAGCACCAGTGCTCTAAAAGTAAAGGAGGGCAACATTAAATACACGTGTGCGACGAAATCTCCAAGTACTGTAATTATTGAATATTGTGTACTATTTTTTTATATTATGTATCATTTCCTGAGCTTGCTTTACTTGAAATATATGTACCTTAAGAAGGAAAATATAAACAAATAATTGTAAATTATTTCTTATGTACATAGAAATACATTTTTCTGATACATTTTATACCCTAAAAGAGGAATTTGAGGTTTTAATGAAAAATTCTAGGTAATTAGGTTATAATACAGGCATATAGGTGTTTTTTTCATAATTGCTAATCTAAATGCCCAAATCTATGTAAGTAATAGGGTCTTTGATCCCATGGTGACTTACGTGGATCTCCTTCGTGAGGGCGTAGGTCACCAGCGTGGTCAGCGAGGAGAAAAAGGGCGCCAGGAAGACGCACACGTTTCGGATGTCGATGGTCACGTTGAGCAGCCACATCAGACGGTATAAGGCCGCCGAGGTAAGCATTAGTCCGGGATAAATGGTGCCGCCGATGATGCGGCCCAGAGGATACCAGGCGCGGTCATCGAACCAATTGTGGAACTTGTAGAATCCTTGCTCCGCCAGGAACCGCGTGGTGCGGTAGTTGAAGTACGGGTCGAACTCATGGATAACGCTTTCGAATCGCAGCACGGAAAACAAGCGTGTGGCGAATGCTGATCAATGCACGTTCAAATAAAAAGAGGAAAAGGAAGTCAATTTGCCGGACTGGAAGAGGAAGACGAGCAGCTGGTGGTGGCACTCGCACACATATCGGCTGGGGCTATCGATATTTTCCAGGGTGGCGAAACATGGTCTATTTTATATTCATATTAACGCTATTTTTTTTTATTGAATGGCTCTCGTCTCGAACTTGATACATTTGTTGATTATGAATTCTTTCTTGAATAAACCGAAACTTGTGAATATGTAGTCATTTCTTACAATTTCCAAAATGTGTACTGTACAAATAACGAAATCAATACCGAAGTTTATTTAAAACCTATTCAGGCATTATGTAAACAAAAAGATAAGACCGTAGAACTACAAGTATTCTACATTATGAAAAAAATAAAATAAATTATTAACCATATGGTATCAAAACTCCCATCTCTGAGTATTATCATAGACAATCTGGCATCCCTAGGCGGTAGCAATGCACCGCTACCAACTATCGATCAATCGATAGCAAGCAAGCTCCAAGTTGATGCGAATGTTTGATTTTTTTTTCCAGTACGCCCACTCGAATACGCCAAAAATCTGCCCAATTTACTCACACAGAACCGCTGCCAGGATGAGAATAGCCAGTTTGACCAGGTGCTCCTGCTTTTCCCAGGTGAGCAGTCCCCGGGCGACTCCGCCCACGTCCAGCGTCATTTTTTGTCCCTCTTCCGCCTGCCGGCGTTTTTCGGCGTTGTTTATTTCGGTTTAAAAGTTGCAAAATCACCGGTACATGGGGTTTACTGAATTCAAGGTGTCCAAGATGACTTAGGCCGCACTACAGGCTCGACTATTATTGATGTTTTCGCACAAAATGAAAGCTAAAACTTGAATGCGACGGAATTGCAAACTTGCAATTCGTGGCAAAGAGCGAAGAGTGCTATCGTTATCGCGTGCTGTCGTCTGGCTATCGGCAGCGGGGGTGACAACTCTGCCAGCTGAGCGCTTTTTATTATTGCCCTTTTAACCGCGGTTGCTTTTCTGCCCCGTCTCGTTGTGGTCTCTTCGACTGTTAATTCTTGATTTATGATTAGCTACTATTAGTGAGTCACTTAAAAGCATAGCTGGTATTTAAATCGGCAACTTATAACCGGCTGTTCCTGCGCTCATTTGCCAGCTGTTTTTGACTCTCGGGGAGCTCGAGAGAGGACTGATGTGCTCTCGCGAGAGCGCGATTACCGTTTGTATTGCCATATTTTTCCATTTCCCATATAAAAGCACCGCTGCTTCGTGTTTTCGTTGCGTTTTAAAAAAAATCTCGCACAAAATATGACAAGAAAACATCGGATAAATCGCCGGGCAGAAAAATCACGGTTTCCAGTGAAAAACTACTGATATTAATCAGAATTTCGAATATATACATATATGTATTTTGGTCTAAAGAAAAAGAGCAGTCCCCGAAAAATCGCAAAGCGGAGTGAATACAAGTTGACTTCTGCTGGTAAATAGAATAAAACCTACCTTTAACAATCAGAAACAAAAAAAAACAACAACCCAAGCTCACGTGTTAAATATTTAACAACAAATTGTTCTCACCATCACACGGGGTCCCCTATTTGCGTGTGTTTGTGTCTGATTTGCTGGTAACAATTTTTTTTGGAGTGGCAGCTTTGTTATGTGCAATATACAAATATATGTTTGTGTATATATGTATATATATACTGGCGGCGTTGTTATTAGATTTTTTATAATTGAAGTCGCGCCAAAAGTAATTAAATAATAACCATTGCGAGTGTGTACTTTTGTGTGTAATATGCAGCTAGAATGGTGAAAAATCGAACATCAACACGGTTTTAAAAATGCATGTGTTATGTATATGTATATATCGGGACGTATGTAAGTATGTGCGTGCGGGTGGTGGCAGCGACGCCGACAGTGACGTCGGCAGAGGGCAGCGATTGCAGTTGCCGAGCACGCATCAAAGAAGAAGAAGAAGTAAAAGAATACAGTGTGGGGAGGCGGGTGGTGTAAGAAAAGGAAATCAAACTCCAACTTCTTCTACTTTGCCCCCCAGACTCGTACACACCCACCCGAGTGTGTGTGGGTGTTTGTGTTTGCATCTGCATGGCATTTCTAGCATGCAACTCTCTCGCGTGCTTGTGTGCGTGTGTATTTATGGAAGTTTGTGTGCCTAGACGAGCGAAAGAGAGGGAAGATGGGGGGGCCACATATTTATTGTAATACAAGTTCCAAAAAAGTATTACAAAATTGGCAACACTTTAATATCAACTCTACCAATTGGAAAAATATCAGATAGGATCAGGAAATCAAAATATTTATTTTCAAAAATATTTACGATTTAAAAATAAATTATTTAATTTTGGCAAGAACATTAATGTTGCAAAGTGATTCAGTATCTCTCTCTTCTTAAAACGCGTGTTTTAAAATAAAATGAAAGACATTTAACCAGAGTTAGTCATAAGTAAAAGTTCAAAAATAGGTATAAGAATTGATAAGAATCGATATGAAAATAAAAATACAATTTTATAGAAGCAATGTTCAAAGTTATAGTCCAAAACACACATGTTTAGCAGCAGTTTTTAGTAGCAACAAAATTAAAAATAAACACAAACAATAAAGTACTCTGTGAATAATTATAGGTTTATTTCAAAAAGATATTAGAAAACAAGATTGGTAAAAATTTGTCAATTGAATGTCATTGATCTTAATATGCATTAGGAATTAATTCGATTTGCAGCAAATAAATATTTACAGAACAGATTTCAGATTACAATTTTCATTCGCCTTTTTTTTCAAAACATTAAGTTACAGGATTATTAGCTCAAAAATAAACCAAATAGTTGTTTAAATTAAAATAAATATATTTATATCTTAAATTTGGGAAATATCTTATGATTTTATTATAAAACAAATAGTTGTTTAAATTAAAATAAATATATTTTATATCTTAAATTTGGGAAATATCTTATGATTTTATCTTAAACAAAGTTTAATATAACCCTAAATTAAGAACCTAGCAAATTTCTTATAAAATCCAAACAAACGTAAAGGTCGCCATTATTTCCACACACTATCTTATCCATAAACTTGGATAACTGCCTTCCACTTGATCTTTAAAAGTAAAAGTAGTAGATAAGATAAGTGCCCCTTTAGCTCTATTTAGCTAAATGCAAATTTTTCCTTATCAGTTGTCCGTCTCTAGATGAATATTGTACTTCAGAAGTTCATAATTGTTTGTCATAATTGAAAATTTCCTATCATTAAGAGTTATGGACGCAGCCGAAAATTGACAGTAGTCCATCAGTCCGGTAATCCATCAATTTTCTATGTATGTATTTTTATGACGGCCATTTCCCAACCCATTTACATAGCCAATGAGTGATTAAGTGAGTTTTTTTTTTGTATTTCTGCTTTCGCTCGAAAATAATTTAAGAAATTTGCTTTTGTTTTGCCCGTTTTTGACCATAAAAACGATGTAAAATTTAATATGGCATATAGGGCGAGACAATGTTGCCGCTGACTCGTTATTGTTATTATTATTTTTGTTTACACGTGGGAAACGGAAATTGGCGAGAGAAAAACAGAAACAAAAAGTTGCCGCCGTTTCACATTCACTCTCCATTCTCCACTTGCCTCACCAACGTTGTTCAAAACTTACAAATCAAATAACAAAGGGAAACACTCGAGGACCCCCTTAAGAAATGCTGGCAGCGTTGTTTTTTTTATTCATTTAATTTCATGTAATTAAACCTTTACAACGCTTACGACTCAAATGTCTGATCTTTCGTTTTTCTCTTCTTTTTATACCCTTGCAGAGGGTATTATAATTTCAGTCAGAAGTTTGCAACGCAGTGAAGGAGACGTTTCCGACCCTATAAAGTATATATATTCTTGATCAGCATCACTAGGAGAGTCGATCTAGCCATGTCCGTCTGTCCGTCTGTCCGTCTGTCCGTCTGTCCGTCTGTCCGTCCGTTTATATGCAAACTAGTCTCTCAGTTTTAAAGCTATCTGCATGAAACTTTCCCAAAAGTTGTCTTTCTATTGCAGGTAGTATATAAGTCGGAACGAGCCGGATCGGACGACTATAGCATATAGCTCCCATAGGAACAATCGGAAAAATAAATGAAAAAAAATTATAACTTTGCTGTTTTTTAATTTTTTGTTTAGTTCTTCGACATATAGTAATGGTAAAATATTTCCGATTTACGGTTTAAATTTCATCAAAATCGGACGACTATAGCATATAGCTCCCATAGGAACAATCGGAAAAATAAATGAAAAAAAATTATAACTTTGCTGTTTTTTAATTTTTTGTTTAGTTCTTCGAGATATAGTAATGGTTTAATATTTCAGAATTACGGTTTCAATTTCATCAAAATCGGACGACTATAGCATATAGCTCCCATAGGAACAATCGGAAAAATAAATGAAAAAAATTATAACTTTTCTGTTTTTTAATTTTTTGTTTAGTTCTTCGACATATAGCAATGTTTAATTATTTCAGAATTATGGTATAAATTTTATCAAAATCGGACGTCTATAGCATATAGCTCCCATAGAAATAATAAAAATATATAAAATAACTATCTAATAATTGAGCTGCAAATAATCATAGTTTCAATGTTTTTTTTTAGCACATACTCAAGTAAATCATAATTTAAATGTTTTCAAAAGTATTTAATTAATGCAATAGCTGCAAGGGTATATGAACTTCGGCTTGCCGAAGTTTGCTTTCCTTCTTGTTTTTTATATTTTCCCCTTTATCGACGGTTTCATTTCCAATTGTTGCCATACAAGTTCCGCTTCCAATTGGATTACGACCATAATTTGTCTGCGGGCCAAATACCAATTAGAATCGGGCAAGATATGGAACTCTGCGGGTCGCACATAGATTCTTATCGATATTAGAATACCCTGTACTAAGCGGGTTCTTATTAGAAACGCTCAATGACTTGAATGCATGGAAAAGCGTTTTACTTATAATGTAATAATGCATTTTCCAACCGTTATTTGATCGAATCAGTTCATTTAAAAAACCGATCAATGGATTTTGTATGGTTGTAGAATGGTTTTGAACAGAGATATCCTGAAAAGTTTTTTTTTATAATTTCCGTATAGATTATTTTATTATCTCCACTAAAACGGTTTCGATTAAAAACATATTTTAGAAATTCTTAAACCGATTGATTGAATCGATTTGTAGGAAAACAATGAAAACGAACAAAAATCGCGTATATGTTATAGCAATATGCGATATCTCATTAGTTGGCCCCCACGTCGATTTTACGTTGATTGCGACTAAGCAAACATCAATTGCTGGACAAAGGCAATCGATTACTTCAATACGGAATTACCGCGAACAAAAAAGTGGATAGAAAAACATCGGGGGAAACGTAGAGATGGACCCCGAATCGCCCATTAACCCCCCCACTTTTTCCAATAGTGTCACTGGCCATTGACATGCCATCCAAGTCATCCAAGCCCAGTCCATTCAACCCGCCCTTTTCACCTATTTTCACCCAACGACTTTTCCCTTTCTTCTGGCAATTATCAGAGAACGCTCGACCACAACTTATTGGCATTTTCGCATTAAAAGTTTCCCAGTCTGTTTTTCTACTTTTCCGGGTTTTCCTTTGTTCTGCTAACAACATTTTTTGTAAGTTTTGAAAAAAAAAAAAAATGCGTGGTCGTTTTAATTGCCTTTGGCTACAAATGATCTCATTTTTGAGTAAACTCAAAACATTTGTGAGTACTGTTAAAGGGTTTTAAAATTAAAATCTAATTTGGGAGGTTCACACATTAATAAAATAAATTTAACATTTTTAAGAGAGCATCTGATAGGTGGTTAAACTTTCATTCTTAATACTTTTTTTTGTGGTTTACTTGTACTACACATTTATTTATTTATTATTTATTTTACTTCTTCACTTTTCGCCCCGATAAAATTTTTTATTTTTTTTCTCTGGTTTTTTGCCTGCCTTCTTTCGCGTTGTACTCATTTTTTTTTGGCTTTGGACTTTAATTTCTGGTCTTTTAAGCCAAGTCGCGCTTAGTTGTATTTGCATGAGTTTTTTCATTTGGTTTGGTTTTGGTTTATCGTGTTGTGTGTGTTTTTTTCAAGGCAAGAAACCGATGACTTCATCTTCTCTGCCCACATTTTTGTTGTTGCCTCACAGTGTGTGTGCGTGCGTTGGTGTGGGTATACCCTTTATAGAGAGTATTTATAGTTTTTGGATTTTGCCACGCTTCAGAGAAAGCATTTACGACCTTTTAAACCAAATTAACCAACCCATTATTGGTGGTAATAGTTAGCAATTACTATTTACACTTGATGTTTTATAAAAAAAAAGTTCAAAAGAAATACAATTTTTATTTTCTCTCCGCAACCAATTTAGATATGTTACAGATTCAACTATATTATTAAATTTCAAAGAAAAAAATGTTTGAGAAGAATTTTTAAAATAGTTAAACAAAACTATTTGTCAACATATGTGTTATGTTTTTAAACCTGCGATATTTGATTAACATATGAATCGACGGTAAAACTAGTTTTAGTTAGAATAACATGTTTACTTCTTGAGCTGATTTTACCAAATCGTCTAATGATATTAGCACCTTACACAATTTCATTTGAATTTATAGGAATCAAACTTTGTTAACACGATTTTAGGAAACAGTTTTTGAAATAGTACTGTTGTACAATTGTAAAAACATGTTTATTTCTTGAGGTGTTTTTTAATACCTTCAAATACTTTTACACTTGTATTAGATTCAATATTTCAGTTTTGAAATATTATTGGCTTACGGTGGGAGTTATGGTTTATAATTTTGATGATTGTGTTTTCGAGGGTATTCACATTCTCGTCAATCAAATTTGATTTGCATTGCTTTGTTTTGTTGAACATCCCCAAGCGTTGATGATAATGATGAGGAAACGTTGGCCTTGTTTGTTTTTGTGGCTGATGTGTGTCACTTGCCACTTGCCACAATCATCATTATTATCTTTTTTAACCAGACGCCGAAGACATTGTTGCAGTGCAGCCAATATGCAAAGTGTTGAGTAATAGTCAACACAGTCGACATCACTTGTGCATCATGATCATTATCATCATCAGCAGACTGTCTGTCAACGGTTGGCTGACCACTTTCAATAAACACACTGAGACAAATTCTTAGAGAAATAGGTTTTCTTGGAGCATTTCTGGCACACAAACTTTATTAATCATATAATATATTTTTGTTTTCAAATTCGTAAGCACTGCTTATATCCATTGCTTAGGACTAATATGTTTATGTAGAATGTTTGTCATGAGGAATGTAAATAAACCTGCAAGGTGCAAGGTCACATTATTTCCGGTTGGTGGCATGGTCCCACTGTTTTTGTTACACATGTGCAAAATATCTTATTGGTCTGTCATGTTACATACATTTTACGGCATATCATATATAGTTTCTCTCTGTGCATTGGGGACCACAAACTTTGCGACATCAAATTGATTATTTTGATGCCCTTCCATGTCGGTCTTTTGGCCTCCGTTCCACTATTTTCTCTCTTTTCCTTCCACGCTATCTTTCCTACCCGTTGGCTTTGTTTTATTATTCATGTCCAGGCCGGAAATGTTTCGTTTTCCAGTCGCACTCTCACCAGAGCAACCCCAACACTATAAAATATACAAAGACCGCAGACCATATAGACCATACCCTCACCCACTTTTGGCCACTTTCCCAGTGTTTTATTGTTTTTTGTTGCCGTTCTCTATTGGGGTCAGCAAACAAAACTCGCACCCGTTGTTGTTTGCTTTGTTCTACATGTGTATATACCCTCTGGAGAGTTTTTGACCAAGTTTTGTTGGCCTGGTCAAGTCGGGAACAGGTTGTGCGGATCTCTATCGCACAACAAAATTGCAGTTAGTCTTTGGTTCCTTGAATTTCTGTGGATTTTCGTATGATTTATTTCGGATTACCATGATTTTGTGTAGATTTTCGTATGATATATGTATTTTGGGATTTCCGTGAATTTTTGGTTGCGTTGATCTACATATACAAACTGAGGAGGTCACTGGAGTGCTGTAGATTTTCAGAGGGGTAGCTAATTTCCTATATACAACCAAAACATACCACGCTTAGTAAGCACATATCCAACATTTGTCATATCACTTATAAGCCACACATTGCCTTTTAATCTGCTGACTAACTCTTTAGTCAGTTGTATGTATTGCCTTCAATTGGGGAAATGTAATACTATAATACTCGGGATATCAAGGGAGCAAAGTTAATAATATTCAGTTTAGTTCGAGTGATAATGATTTTTGAGTATTTAATATTTTATGAGTAGATTACAATATAATAAGAAGCATTAATGTATTTTAATATTTAAAAACGATTTGACGGTATGGTAAATTAAATATTCTTATTAATTCTTGACCAATCGGAGCAGTCAGCGGCCTTATTACTGCGATCTCTGAGAATAAGGGCATTCGCTAGCACCTGCAAAGGTTCCCAAAAGGGGTTTTTAACTGACTTGCAATATCGATTTACAATTTATCAATGATTTGCGCAAACTAATTGCCTCCAATTTTGTTGCTTATCATTGTTGCAATATGATTTTTTTTATTTTTTTTTTCCAGCCACTAATTAATTTTTTTTTTTAATGGGAAAGTGGCAGCTATTAATTGTCTACAAATGGCTTATTCGTATTTTATTGCATTTTTTTGCAGCAGCTGCCTAAACGATGCAACAATGTGACAGGCGGCAGCAGCAGCAGCAGCAGCAGCAACATCAGCGAGAAATCCAACGGCAGCCACATAAATTACAGAAGTAATAGCAATAGTCCAAGCATTATTTTTTAACAATTGAAAGGAAAAGAACAAATGTGTAAACGACAGGAACAACGGCAGATTAACTAGCAGTAACTAAAGCCACAATCTAAACAGTTTAAACAATAATAACTAATTTAGATTTAATATTGTATTAACGAAGACATCAACCGTTGGCAACTGTCTAGCCGAGTCACTAACCGCTCAGCACAACAATTTCGAATAGGGCAGCAGCAATAACGAAACCACCAGAAAAAAAAGATGGCATACATCGAGTGAACCATCATAGTAGTAGTAATAAGTAAAAGAAAGAAATCCGAAAATATTTTAAGTGCAAATAACGAGAAACAAGCGTTTTTGGACTGAGCGGAGACAACAACCAAGCGGCTAAGCCAGCGGATACACCAACCCCTTTGGGGAAGCTTGTGATTGAAAAGAGGTGTCTCCAAAAAAACTAGCTTACAGATCAGGCTGAGGAGAGCGACAGACTGACACGAAGGTTGCTAAGGGGAGAGCAGGATCAGAAGGATCAGCAGGATAAGCAGGATTAGCAGGATCAGCAGGATCAGGATTGAAATGCCCAGCACGACGGGCAGTGCAGCAGGCGTTGGGATGGGTGCTTTGATTAATAGTGCCGGCAGTAGCGCCAGCAGTGTCATGGGCATTGGACTGGGCGGAGCAGCTGCGGCGGGAACTGGAGCTGGAGCTGGAGCAACTGGATCTGGAGCAGAGGCCTCAGCCGGCACCCTAATCGCACAGAGCACGGCGGGAACAAGCGCCGCCAGCAGCGGTACCATCACTTGGGACAACAATGGCACCCTGCGATCGATCAATCCCGGCGACTGGTCCATCGAACAGTGCCTCGGTTGGCAGCAGCCGCACCACCTGTACTTTCAGCTCGGCTGGGCCTTTCTCTTCCTGGCCTTCCTGGCGCCCCATGGTCCCTACGGATCGCTGTGGATGCGGGCCATGCTGCTCATTGGCTGCCTGATGATGGGCATGCACGGCTACCTGGTCGCCTGCACCCCGGATGTGGTCCTATGGTCGGGCATGGGCCTCTTTGTCAACTTCGTCTATCTCGTCGTGGTGCTGTGCCGGCTGAGACCCGTGAGATTCGAGCAAGAAATCGAGGCGGTAAGTCGGACATCAATATTCTATCCATTTAAGTATTTTAATACATTTGCCTACGACTTAAGAAGAACTCTAAAAATAAGTATATTTTTTTTTAACTTAGGCAAATCTATTATTAATGGGAAATATCAAACGTATTTAATGGTAAAATATTGCAATGTTTTTTTTTGAAAACAATAATTTGTGTTAATAAAATACTTAACAATTGAGATATTTTTTTTAAAGTTATGAATTGCTTATAATTTTTAAAAACTTTTGTTGTTTAACAGCTTAAATACAATAAAGGTCGAAATAACCATTAACTTTGCAATAAATTTTAAACTGTTTTTTAAAGCTGGCAATTACTCTTTCTAAATTGAATATAGCTATATATGAACAGGTTAACATTTTAAAGTAAGGAAAAAAAAGTAAGATAATAGAATTCTTTCTATACATAATAAAATATTTTAATGGTTTTATTTATTGAACTAAAATAAGGGAACAGGCATACCTAATTTAAGAAAGTTAAAAAATTTCCTACCAATTTTTCCATACAGTGTGTAAAAAAAAACAAATAAAATTAGTAATTCATTTCAAAGGCCCTTAACCCCAATTAAATCAATCAGCCGAAAATTAGGCAACGCAATCAATATCACTACTCAAGTGAATTGATTTTCTGACAACAAAATTACCCATACTTTTTGTGGAATCGCCAATTAAGTAGTAAAACATACAAGAAAAACAATCATTTAAATTGTACACATTTAAATATTCAATTTTATTGATTTAATATGTATTTTTTTTTTTATTATTGTGTTTAATTTTTGAATTTTTTTGTTTTTTGTTTTGCTTTCTTTTGTTTTTTGTTGTTGTTGTTTGTTTTTATATAAATTATATTCACTAAAACATCCGCATTTAAAACAGAGAAAAACATAGTTTCCAATGGATTAACAAATAACAGAAGAAAATTAATGAATTTGCGTGCTGTCGCTCGAAAAAAAATAGTATAATTAATTATCAATAGGCTATTATTTAATAATTCTGTGTAAATTATTGGCTATCGACTATGGGCTAAATGTGCTGTGGTTCGCGAGTGGTGGGTGCTGGAGTGGGAGTTGGGCTGAACTTATCACAGGAAATCAGATTGCAAGGACGCTGAAAAGGAGGCGTCCTCGGGAGAAATTAAATATTTTTTTGTGCGGGTGTGTGTGTCTGTGTTGTGGGGGCGGAGGAAGGGCATTCAAAAGTCGGATGTGAACGATGCAGGGGCCGCCGCTTCACCGTTTACAACCAGCTCGTTAGATCAATCGTTCAATAAGCAATATAAATTTGAGACAATTTATCGAACATTGAAATACAGTGTGTGGGGGTGTGTGAGTGTGTGTGTGTATGCGTGTTTGTGTTTTTATGGTAATGATGTGAACCTAAATCTATAAATTCTTCACTCCGGATATGCCTTAGCTGAGGCGTATTTTCGATGCCAGAAAATACAACTGCAGGCAGGTGGTCAGCATGACCGTCATGTTGCCAATGGCGATGGTCATGTGAATGCGCCGGAATCCCTTGTGGATGCGCTGATAGTGCGGACAGTCGACGAGGTCGCCCTGGACAAGGCTGCCCACCTCCTGGCCACTGCCGATCGCATCCTCTATCCTGTACTTCTCGTGCATCAGTTGCAGCATCGGTGGCACCAGATACAGACGCACCACCACCTCGATTCCGGCCGCCAGGGCCAGCGATCCCATCTGGATGCCCGCCGCTGTCGTCCAGCCGGTGAGGAAATACTTGGCATACACCACCAGCATCGTCAGACTGAGCATGGCGTTGAGGGCGAAGTAGCGCGGGAACAGGATCTGCTGGCACTGCCCGAAAACGTGGCGGGGCAGGGAGAAATACAGCGAGAGACCTGCAAGGATATGGCCAAAAAGATAGGATACATCAGTACTTTGATTCGCTTTCAATGTGCTCTACAAAATGTAACTACGATTTCTGTATGGCTGACCTAAATGAATCGTGCGATGTGTCGTTCAATGGAATGCAATTGTTCATTTTGGTTTGATTTGGTTTATTTGTTGATTGAAGATACACGTGAATCGTATGTGTTCGTAGCATTATCTTTAAGTCTCGAGTGTTGAATTGTTTTCCTCTCGACGGTTCATACAAAAAGTTACCAACTGGACTTTAGATCGTTAAACCAAAATTATGTAACTAAATTCCAGTTGTTAGGCTCTTTGATTTTTAATTGTTGATTTATAAAATTAACTTGCAAATTTCACTTAAATATATTTTCCTGAATGATGATTTTTGTTGTAAAACTACTGGTTCCTCCAAAGCTTGATGACGGATGCTCAACAATGTTCAGGATAGTCCTGCGATTTAAGGACACTTACCCGAGACAAATGTCATCCAGATCTGCGACCCAAAATGGGTGGCAAAGGCGCCCAGGAAAACCAGTGCTGCCAATACGCCGCCAGTTGCTGTTCTCGTTGATGTTGCTGTTGCAGATGTTGCTGCGCTTTCTGTTGCTGCTGCAGCCACTGATGTCGTTGGGTCGATGAGGTCGCGTCCCACAGTCATCAGCACAAAGGCCAATATGCAAACGGCTATCAAGTGTGCTGGCTGTGTTGTACGCGTCAGAATTCTGTAATAAAATAGCAAAGTGTTCGATAAGTAAATGGCAATCGACGATTAAAATATGGCTGAGAAGATATGAATGTGGATAATGGGGCCTTGAAAAACAAATTATAATTTTTTTTTAAAACTACAAACTATTAAGATATCAATTAATTAGAACATTGATAGTTTGTTGGCTTATGTTTGAAATAAATTAAATGTGATTTTTAATTAAAGCTCATCACAATAAAATCATTAACGTTTTTTTTTTAATTTACTTAAAAAAAAAAAATTCTAAAAACCAATTGAGCTCCTCTTGATCCATTAATGTTATAAAACCTTACTTCAGTATCAATATACTACAATTTCTGCTTTTGGGGTCGAAGTGCTGTCGCAACGATTTCCGTAATATGCAGCAATAGATTTATATTTGCAATTGGTACGCAATCGTCAATGGTCCAAATTCCGAAAAGATATAGCCGCCCGATCCGCGGGCAACGGGCGTATGGTATGGTATGGTGTATGGGAATTACGTACCCACGTGGCCCTCATGTCTGATTAGATTTGATTTGCGGCGAACATTTGCACCGATTGCGATCGGGCGAATTCGCCGCCCACCGATTGCTATCTCCCTCTCTCTTTCTCTAGCTCTGTCTCTTTCTTTTCGTGTCTACGCATTTGTTGCGTCTCCTCCACCTCCCATCTTTTTCGTCTGCCATTTTTTGCATATCCGTCTATTACGTTTTTTAATGTCTTTTTGCACTCTTTTTCGCCGCTTACGTTTTTTTTTTTTTTTTTTTTTTTTGTACGGCGAATAGTGCCAAAGTGGCGTACGTGCGAAAACGCATGCAACCGAATATTTTATATTTTCGCCGCCCCCCGCTATCCCCCTCTCTGTTGCTCTCGTAGAGACCAGAACTAAAGTGAAAAATTGGCAATCTCTAGGCGGTATACATGACATAAGGCGTGGAAAATGCAATTTTACACTTGCACTTGAAGCGAATTCGGGCGAATCAGCTGGCGACCAGCTGACACGATAAAAAGCGTCGAAGCCAGCTGATCTATGGACAAAAGAGAGAGCGAAAGGAGGTACAGTTACGTTCAAAATAGTTAAGAAGCAAAAACAAATATTTTTATTTTAACTATAAAAAAACAATTATTAACAATATTTAGAAAGAGACACAAAATACTATAATTAATAATAAAGTTCGAGAACAGCAAAAATTGATGATATTGATAAATAAAGTTGAGCAAATTTTTTCTTTTAGTTAAAAAATAGATTTTTCAATTTTGATGTAAAAATTAAATCCAAAAATATTTCTATTAACCATTTATTTCATATTTTTAAATCAATATATTGAATTTTTGAAAAAATAAACTTTAGTTAGTTTTAGTAGTTATCATAGTAAATTTATTGTGTTAAAATTAATTTTTTTTTAAATAGCAATAAAGATGTTTTGAAATGAATTCTTAAAATGATTTGAAATAAATATCAAAATGATGGTGTTCTACAATTGTGACCGCCACTGTACGCCTACGAAAGCTCTCCCAAATGACGTAGGACCCGATCGCACTTTGCACTCCAGCAGGTGGTTGCGGATCGGTCGGGTGATTCAGGGGGGTCTTAGGGAACTCTATTGACTCGCCAATTGTCGTCATAGCGTCGCGCCGATCGCAAGATAGCGAACGAGCCCAGACACACCCCTGCGCACCGCCCGAGGGTTAACTTATCACTTGACATTGAGTCAGCATTACGGTCAAGGCGAATATCACTTGTTCGTATTTTTAGATTCGCACACTTCTCGTTAGTAATGCTGCCCTAGTGGCCCAAATAGTCGGGATTTTTTTCGTTGGTTTAGATTATGGGGTTGTACTATGGGCTCATAGGTTGGGGTTTCACTGTACCGATCGATATCGTGCAGGTCACGTGCTTTGAGTTTGGCGTCTGCTGCCAGGCATTATCAATGGGGTGCTAACAATCATATGATAGCGGGCCATTGATTTCGCTATTTGGCCAACAATTTGCAATAGTCCGTCAACAAATTTGGCTTAAATGGGCATTGTGTTAGAAATCAATCATAACTGAATTGGTGTTCTCTTTTAATGAATTCAAATAAATGGCTGGACAATTTTAATTTTCATTAGGTGAAGAACTTAAGACCTTTAATAAAGGTTCTTTCAACTAGTCTTATAATAGAGCAATGTCTTGGGTCCGCTGTTTGCATAACGGTTTTGCGCTCTAGACAACAGGAACACATGGCAGGCGGTGGAAAAATTGTACGACTATATTTGCATCTATAAATATAAATACAGAGGCGGCGTGATCAGCATGATCCACAGCCGTGACAACGAACCGATAATGATAAGACACTGATAATGCCACCTGCATCGAGAGGGTTTCCCTTATGTCACCTGATGAATTTATGGCTATTTAATAAAAGGGGCGTGTGTTTGGGTTAAATCATATCTGCATAGTTAAGCGACAGTGTTATTTAAAAATTTTGAATTATATTTATGCATGCTTTTGAATACACACATCACAATTACTTCACTAGCCAAATTTAGAAATATAATTAGCTTGTGCTGAAAATATTGAATACTAGCCAAACTTAATTGGTTTTGCCACTTTGTTGTCAACCAAATAATGGAATTCCTCAGCGTTTCCTGTCATTTAATTTTATGCAAGTGCGGCGTGTGTAGAAATAGCACTAAATGTCATAAATTAGTGGCCTTATTGGTTGAAAATCTAGCAATTACACATTTTGTATATAGAATTTTTATTAAAGTAAAATTTGATATATTTTTTTTTTAAACCGGAAATATTTGGTTAGTGACTCTAGGAAAAGTTAAAAATGTTTTTAATATTTTTAGTAGAAGAAAAACTGTGGTATAATTGCAAAATAACTAAATAAAACTAAAAAAGTTTCAAATGAACTTAATCTTTTTCGGCTTCTCAAGTGTTGAATATTAATAACTGGGATGTTTGAAAAGTGCTATTGATTGGTGAAAATAATTTGGTGGAGGGAAACTCACGTGTAAAGGTGACTGGCCTGCAGCTGGGCCACCAGGCAGGTGATTCGCTCGGACACCTGTCGCGTCATCTGGGTGCCGATGGCCAGGGCGTCGTCCATCGACGGCTCCATGGCGCTCAGCTTGCGTTGCTGTTGCGCCTTCAAAGTGGTGGCCAGTGGACCCACCACCTCCTCCTTCTCCTGCTCCAGCTTCTGCTCCTGCTCCTGCAGTTCCATCTCCTTGAGCATTTGCTGCTGCTGCTCCTGCTGCAATTTGCGAAAGCGTGGGCAGAACCTCAAGAGGTCACTGCGTTTGCTGACCTTTGGAGTGGCCGCCGTATCGACTGGCGATGGGGATTGCCATGGCGATGGCGATGGTGGTGGTGGTGGGGATTTTAGGGTTTCGGTAACGCCGCTATCCTCGCTGTCACTGCCGCTGGCCGTTGAGGATTCGCAGCTACTACTGCTGCTCAGCTCGAGATTCTCGAGAAACTGTTGCTCCTTGTGCTCCAGCAGTTGCTTCTTTTGCTGCAGCTGCTGCAGCTGCTGCAGCTCCTTCTTTTCACGCTTCTTCAGCGTGTACTTGACACTCCTCACCGCCTTCGATGGCATTCCACAGGCCATGTAGCGTTCGATCTGCTGCTCGTTGCTTTTCTCCACGATCCCTGAATTGTGACACATCTTTGCATTGATTTCTTTACCGCCTCTTTTATTGATAAATTTTGGTAATCCTCTTTTTTTTGGCACTCTTCTTTCTATCGCTTCGCACAGCAAAAAAATGTTGTTGGGGTTGTGTGTGGTGGGGTTCTTAGCTTGCGAACTTATTAATTCAGGAATTTTGTTCAACACCGCGTTTTTTATTTTTTATTTTTATTGTGGGCTTGTGTTTTGGGGTTTTGATTTTGATTTTGGTCCGTGGGGTTGGGTTAATTTCTGGGGTTGGTTATTATTTGTTGATTCCGGGGGGACCAAGAGCGACACGCGGCGCGCTGAGGTGTGCGATTTTGAATGGGAAGTCGGCGCTGCCATTAGGTTTTATATATGCCGCCGACGAAGCCAGTTCTTGCGCCGACGTCGCCGTCGTCGCCGTCGTTCGCTCTGCTTCCGCTCTCTTCAGAGCATTTTCCACGTTCTCCACGTTCTCCACCGCTCGCCAATGCTCTTCGGGATCCACATTTTGCACTCGGTTCGCGATCGGGCGGGATCGGACGGGATCGGTAGAGCTGATGCAACAGTGGGGCCAATGGCGTTTCGACAATGGACTGTCCAATAATCTAGTTCATCGTGATCGCTTGTTTTCTTATCCACAAAGTGCATAGTTAAATCTTATTTTTTTAATCAGTCAACAAAAAATATATGTATGTATATATTTGAAAACAAAAGAATTTATTGATTAGATTTTCTTTGATTAATATGAACCAAATTAACGCAAAAAATATTTCTTGTCACACCTGTTTAAATGCTGTTAACCTTTTTTTTTTTTTAATCAAATTTATATACTATACATGGAAAACAGAACTCTATAATCCGAAGTTTTATGTGCAGAAGTTAACCGCTTTTTTTTAAAGTAACAGAAAATATTAAAGTACTTTTTTTTTTGCATCTCAAACTTTTGCTACTCTTCTCTGTGTGTTAATATAAATAAAATATAAGAAAAACATACAATCCTTCTCTTGTTTTAACTGATTACTGTTCCATTAATTAATATCATATCAACTTCTAAATAACAAGAAGGAAAGCAAACTTCGGCAAGCCGAAGTTCATATACCCTTGCAGCTATTGCATTAATTAAATACTTTTGAAAACATTTAAATTATGATTTACTTGAGTATGTGCTAAAAAAAAACATTGAAACTATGATTATTTGCAGCTCAATTATTAGATAGTTATTTTATATATTTTTATTATTTCTATGGGAGCTATATGCTATAGACGTCCGATTTTGATAAAATTTATACCATAATTCTGAAATAATTAAACATTGCTATATGTCGAAGAACTAAACAAAAAATTAAAAACAGAAAAGTTATAATTTTTTTCATTTATTTTTCCGATTGTTCCTATGGGAGCTATATGCTATAGTCGTCCGATTTTGATGAAATTGAAACCGTAATTCTGAAATATTAAACCATTACTATATCTCGAAGAACTAAACAAAAAATTAAAAAACAGCAAAGTTATAATTTTTTTTCATTTATTTTTCCGATTGTTCCTATGGGAGCTATATGCTATAGTCGTCCGATTTTGATGAAATTTAAACCGTAAATCGGAAATATTTTACCATTACTATATGTCGAAGAACTAAACAAAAAATTAAAAAACAGCAAAGTTATAATTTTTTTTTCATTTATTTTTCCGATTGTTCCTATGGGAGCTATATGCTATAGTCGTCCGATCCGGCTCGTTCCGACTTATATACTACCTGCAATAGAAAGACAACTTTTGGGAAAGTTTCATGCAGATAGCTTTAAAACTGAGAGACTAGTTTGCATATAAACGGACGGACAGACGGACAGACGGACAGACGGACATGGCTAGATCGACTCTCCTAGTGATGCTGATCAAGAATATATATACTTATAGGGTCGGAAACGTCTCCTTCACTGCGTTGCAAACTTCTGACTGAAATTATAATACCCTCTGCAAGGGTATAAAAATATCGACAAATCAAAGTAGTAATATTAAGGTCAGAAACTAAACTTGAAATTGTTCAGGTAAAATATTTGATTTGCTGGGTCTAAAAACTGGACCTTTTGAAATTTTATAAATATGTATGTTTAAGGGCATGGCAGATGTTTCTGATAAATTCGTTAGTAAGCCCACCGTGCGATGCATTTGAACTGGATTATCCGTGAAGAATGTGTTAAAAGTGTAATAAGTGAGAGAATGGGAGGCTGGTCCGCTGCATCGGATCTCTTAAATCCGTGCGAGTATTTAAGCTAAGAGTACCGCCACCTTATCACTGGGGAATCTCAATTAACGGCGGCTGTCACGCTGCAATCGTTTGGCATTTAACCGCCTTAAAAGCACCTGACAAATGGGCGCCACATGTGAATAGTTTTCTGGCCTAACCTTCAGTCGGCCCTTACCCCCTTCCCCTCTTTCCCACTTTTCCCCTTGCCCGCCGCTGCCTTTCTTTTGCCAAAAACTTTCC
Source organism: Drosophila gunungcola (assembly GCF_025200985.1). Taxonomy (NCBI): domain Eukaryota; kingdom Metazoa; phylum Arthropoda; class Insecta; order Diptera; family Drosophilidae; genus Drosophila; species Drosophila gunungcola. The sequence continues at coordinate 583,824 of NW_026453192.1, read as the reverse complement.
TACAATGTTGCGGCGAAAAGTTTCCTTCGACGTCACCAGCGATGGAGCAATCCCCGCTTTATATGTACATACATATATGTATATGTTTTTCGGATCCACCAATTCTGGTTTACCGACCATGAGTCGTCCGCTTAAATTCGGGGAATGGATTTCGATCACTGACGTCGTCGAGTGTATCGTACTTTTTTTTGATTCGAAGAATCTTCCAAACAGTATTTTATACAAATATGTCTGGGAAATATCTATTACCTGTTCTAGGGGGAAACATTATAAATTTATCACTGTGTAAATCACTTTTAAATGATTTAAATAAGCTACACCAAGTGCAATGTATTATTATGATCTTAGATCTCTACCATTAACATAACTGTCTTACTTTTTAAGAAACTAATTATGATTCTTGATAAATAATAATTAATTAATTATAAAATATTAAGACCTTCTAAAGTTACCCGTTTTAAAGTGATTATTTTATGATCAAATGTATAAATATGTGTTTTTTGCCATGTCCATATATTTGTAAATATGTTTTACCCATCATTTATATATAAGGATAAGGATTTGGTTAATTAATAGAAGAACTATCAAAAAATTAAATTAAAACCATCCCCAACCAATTATTATACAATCAGAAGGCATTTAATATTATATTCCCCGAAAATGGTTGTTAGTTAATAGACAGTGTGTTGCAGAAATAGCGTTCAATCTAAATGAAATAAGCCCGATAGGAAATACTAATGATAAGGATTGTCTGGGTGAATCATCCAGTGATTCAGTGGGGCTCGTCGAGGATCTACCCCATCGACCAGACCCACCAGACGGGCTCAAAGTCCCCGCCGAAAAGTGACCATTTCTTGCGATCTCCCACATCTTTCACCCACATAATGCGCAAAACAATGAAAGCACACATGCAAACGAACTGGCAAATAAATAAACAAACTGATTAGATAGTTGATTAAAGGTCAGTTGAGCAAAGGTTAATCATGGCCAATCAGCGGATATACATATGCGCTATACGAATCCGTATTTAACCTGCGATTCTTGAGAGCCGCGATGAGTGGGCAAGAAATCACGACCAATGTCACGATGTCCAGCCAATTTGGGTGACCAAATGCGGAACTAATCGCATTATTTGTATGCACCCTAAGGAGGCGGTTGGCCAAAAACGATCGTCTCGATCGGAGAGATCTACGTCCGGCCAAACAAATCGAAACAGAACGAAATGGATGGGTTTGTGGGGACCGCAATTAGATAATGAGCAGTTTGTGGGCAGCCATCGATCGGCGATCGGCGCGATCACCAATGCCAGGGATCGTATATAGAAAGCACTCTCCATGTACATCTTATCGACTCGCCGAGATCCCCTTTTGTCATGTGGCGCACGTTTCGCGAGTTGGCGGCCCCAAAAAAATGACAAATATTATTAATGAATGAATCTCGAAATTGAAAATCTGCAAATGGCAGTCATTCGATCAATCAGTCAGTCGAACAAATGCAGCGATCGCCGATAAGTGGATGGAAAAGTTTCAAAGATCAAAGGTTGTTAGCTTGATAGTTTAATAAATTAATACATTTTCCTGTTCCCAAGAGGTTTTATAGGGAAAACATGGATGCTTCTCCAATATCAGAAGTAAAAAGAACTTTAAAATTAAGCTTATTACTTGAATTTTTCGGGAAAGAATAACATATCTTTATTAAATAATAAAACCAGTAATAAAACCTTATATTTTGTAACTCAAAAAGTATATAATTTATGAATACCTCAATAAACTCCAAACAAAAGTTATTTTCATTTTGGTATTTCAATAAATTCGAATAGATATATCATTTTGATAATATATTTTGCACCTTGCCCACTAATAAATCAATCATTTGATTGGTAAATTATACATATCATATATATGGCAGTAAATGATATAACGATCAAGTAAAACTATTCATAGAATGTTGACATTAACTACAGTATAAATTATTTGCTTAAATTTTATTGTAGCGTATATTGTAATAAAGAGGTAATTAGCCAATTCTAATAAGGATTAATTGTATTTCGAAAATTAATAATTTACAAATTAATTGCTTTCACCCCATGACCAAGTTAACATTATAACAAAGAGTAATTAAATTATACAAATATATACAAATATTTACGTTAAATAAATTAATAGTATTTCAATAACTTGATATTTCTTGCATTCATTGACATTTGTGGAAGATCACAAAGATTTCAGAAGGTTTTCATTATTATGCCATGCTGTCCAATCTTATTTTTCGTTGAATGTTTGGACTTTGTGGCTATCATCTTGACATTCGATTAGTTTTTATAGTTTTTGTTGGTTATATGTATTTAGTTGTTGGTATTTCTATCAACGGGATGGTACGTGGGCCAAGTCTGGTTTTATTATTTCTTAGTTGGCGCTGTGGCAAATTCCACTTCCATTTGCCTCAAATGCGGACGTGCCGGCCGGCTTTCACGTCATATGGCCCGGCCCACAAAATGTGGTTCGAAGGGAGGGTAACCAAAATATATGTATGTATTCGGGGGACACTTGGCGATGTTTTCTTTTAGCACCTGACGCACACCAAAGACTCAGTTGAAGAGAGCTGATGAAAGACGTCTGCGTCTCAGCTGTCCATTGTGGCATTGATCCAACGGATGATGATGGCAAATATGTTTCCTCAAAGGCACACCGCCCACCTCCCACCGCCCACCGCTCCCACCAACTACCTTTTCACACCCCCACACCCCAAAAAAAAAAAAAAAATAGAACCACCTCTTTTTCCACACCCACCCACGCGCCTCCACTCAATCATTGTCCGAATCGCAACGTTATCCCTTCATGGCGAAGAAAAAACAAAAACACCAGCCCACGTGAGCCGTCTAAGTAGATATAGATATATAGATATATAGGTTATGCCCACTGCAGACACGCCCACTCCGCCCCCTTTTCTGGAGTCACATGAGTCACCTAAATCACCTGGAAGATCAGGCGTAGATTATTGACAACTCAATTAGCGCTAAAATTTACAAAAAAAATTCTCAAAACCAATTTGGTAAGCAGCAAAAAAAAAAAATAATAATAAAGAAAGCATAGATTTAAGATTTCTATGGTTAAATTGGGATAGTTTTTGTTATAATATAAGAGATAATTCCTAAAAAAGCGACCATTTTAAAGAGAATACCAATAACCAATGATATTGTTCATTGGTATATTAGCTTTGATATTATTACTTTGTGTGTTATATGTTATATTTTTATTTAATACTTAGCAGTATTAATAGTTTTTTAAAAAAGTAATGGCTTTTAGAAATCGTATAATACCTCCTTTAATACCAATAATCAGCTATGCTATTCATTACTATATAAGTGTTATAAAGGCGTAGTGTTTTGGCAAAAAGTTAAACAAAATCATTACTTCCATTTAGGGTATCAGTATATACATATATATGTATATTTCACTAATAGGTGAAAATGTCCATAGTTCGTATTTCACCATGAGCTAAACACTTTTTGCGCGTGATAAGCGACTAGAAACGGGCGGAAAGATTCCGGCGAAAGAGAAAGAGAAAACTCCGCTGCAGTTTGGCTTATGTTATCAGTAGAAGATGGTTGTTGTTGTTGACGGCAATCGATGTTGTTTACAACAGCAGCTCCATTGTTCGCACAACAACACGACGTGTGCAGCGATTGGCATATTATTATATGTATTTATTTATAATTTTTATTTTATTTTCAATGGCTCACTGTTGCCGACCGCCCGTCGCTTTCGGGGTCTCTCTCTATCTCTCTCTCTTAAAATAATGAAAGAGAATCACTCTTCGGCTGGCTGCTTATCACAGTAAAATAACAGGTTCAATGGCTCTTTTCGCATTGATCTTCATCGATCCCTCACTCTCCGCTCTGCGCTCTTCGCTCTCCGCTCTCACTATGATCTATATGCGTATTTGGGCAGGTCAGTTAGGAGCAAATAAGAAGCGGAAAAAGCCATAAAACAGGGGTAATAAAATAATTAAGCCCGATCAGTGCTAATTAAACCGCATAAGTATATCCCATAGTGGATCGATCGTCATAAGTGGCATGCACCACGAGAATTATTTGCAATTAAATGATCTGCCGATCTGTTACTATGTACGTTGGCAAAGAATTTTCTTAGCAGTGATCTCTGACTGTTGATCTTTCAGTCGCTGAGCGCCTAAGAAATCATCTTCCAAATAAGCTAATAAAAAGTCTGAAATTATTTAAGAAAAGTTCTCCAATTATTTTTATAAATATATTCCAAAGAAGAGTGTATACTTGAAATAATATATATCAATTGATACCCAAATAAATAAGACAAAAGTCCCTTATAGATATTAAATAGTTAGTAAAGTAACAATTATAAAACAAAGATAACACAATGGATTCTGTAAGTAAATAAATTATGTAGATTATTTTGTAATTGGCTCATCAGCATTTCATTTCATTTAATTTGAATTCCCTTTTTGAATTTACCGTTATGGCCAATCACTTGGAATCGAAACGTAGATTTTAATGATAAATTAAATTATTTTAAAAGATTTATTTAAATTGCTTAAAAGCAATTCATCTTCAAGAAGGGGTATCCTTGAGCCAATTAAATAAATGTATGACTTTTTAAACCAAGTCAACCTTTTTTGGGCTCCTCTCTCAAGATATATCTCTGATCCAATCGGATTCAGAGATTGGCCAAAGTGGAGCGGCGCATTATCTCTGGCCGACGATCGCTCGCAAATTGCTCTGTTTCGGTTTTAATGCATAATTTTTTTTTTTTTTTTTTTTTTTTTTTTTGGAATTATTTCGCTTTCATTGATTTCAATTTGCAAATTGCGAGCGGTACAACGGAATTGTGCTTTGTTTCCCACAGCAAAGGAATGGACGACCCCATCCCCGTTCCGAATTCCCGGGTGCCCATTCGATGGCAGTCCATCATGCATATGAGGCAGTTCAGCCAGCAGTTCATCATCATCAAGAGTCCGCTAATCTGCCGTATCTGTATCTTGTACACAGAGAGTAATTTTTACATTTTATTCTGTTACTCATGGACTATAATTTGATTTGAAAAAATCAGAAAGACTTTACATAAATAATAATATAAAAAAATCAAATCAGAATACGAAGTATTTTTTAAATACAGTTAAAGTTGCATAGCTCGAACCACAATTCGCAATAAAACATTAGTTCAGGTTATAAAAACTTTAGAATATAGAACTTATTGTTCCTATAGTTAATCTTTCTGTTACAAATACTCGTAAAACAAGTTCGATCTATAGAGCAGGGAAAATTAGAGTTGTTTGCTTTGAGATATTGAAAAACAATAATTTGGATTGTTTAAAGTAATATAAAACTTAAAAAAATTTTAACATTTAGATTTCAAGCTTCGTCTAATGTAATTAATATATTTTTTTATCGATGATGGCAAATTTGTGTTTATAGTTTGCCTACTGAATTCACAGAACTAATTTGATTGCTATGAAGTTTTAGGGGGTTATTTTTCTCCGTGTATCCGTAAATGTGGCTGCGACTCTTTCTTCTCACTGCCTTTGTGGATTTTGTTTTCATTTTTAAGCGTTTTTTTTTTTTTTTTTTTTTGTGGCTCTCTGAGCTGCGCTTGGTGGCTCAGTGGTTTGGTGGCTATGTGGCTCTGTGGCTCTGCGGCTCTGTGGAGAGTGGCCTACGTGACTCGGGAATCCGCGGCAATGTCCGACGACCGACTGGCGACCGGCGACTGTTGCAAATCGAAACGAACGATTCGCTGGATCCGCTTGATCCGCCACCAAAACCTGCCCCGGATCACAATTTGTCCGCCGCTCGGGCAAACCTCTTGATTATGTTATTTATTTATTTAGCCATGCTCGTTAATGTTTAATGTTATTGCCGCGCGTCGCCTCAGTAACAAATAAAAAAAAGAAAAACGCTAAAAAAAAAAATCCCATCGAAACTAAACCTCATTCAGACTGATATGAAAGTCCTGTGTGTTCAGTCGACATAGTAAGACTCTGATTAATAAATTACTACTTTAAAAATTCTTAACATTGAATCCAGGATTTTTTTAAACCTAAAATTAAATTTAATCTTTTGTTGGCACATGGATGCTAAAAAATCAATTTTATTTTTAATTGAAATTAAATTAATTTTGACTGTATTCTGAAAATATTAAAAAAAAAAACTGATTATTTGAATCTTTATAACCCAAAATTAGAATCGTTGAAAATCAGTTTAAGCTTTGCTTAACACATGACTGTTGAACTGTTTAAAATTAAATTTTAGAATTGTTTTTTTGTTTTGTTTAATTCTTCATCCTGAGTACTAAAATGAAAATTTGTATTGTACCCTAAAATTGGGGTAACATTTAATTGAAAACTGCAAGCGTTTCATGTTGCTCGGCGCAATGTGATCGCCCCTGTTGTTGTTGCTGTTGTTGCTGTTGTTGCTGTTGCTACTTCTCGGATCCATAGACGCCCCCCTGTGGAGCTGGTGCGGATCGGGGGCCATCGCCTGGTTTGCTTGTCTGTCTAACGGCTGCGTCAGCAAGACACAAAATATTTTTGCATGGCAACAACTTTTTGGTTTTTGGCGTGTGGCTGTTGCCACCACGAGTCTTACATTTTGGCCATGTGATCGCTTGGCTTGGCTTTTTGGCCTTTTGAGGGGGCAATGGGTGTTGGGGAAGAATGGCCCCAGTAAATGCCCCCAAAAAAACTGGTCGCAGCAATATCTATCTTTGAACGAAAGCTCATCTACGCCTACGCTACTTTATTGTACAATAAAATGTTCTACTAAGGAAAATTCTAAAATCGGTAGATATAAGATCTACCATTACAGAATTTCATTTTTTATTGCGGGCGTTGGATAAACCTTAATTTTTATATATTTCCTATTATATATAGTTACAAAAACTGTGCTCTAAAAATCACTTTAAAAAACATTTAATTTAATATTAAATTTAATTTGCTTACATCATTAAAATATTCTAGATTAGTATGCAAAGTTTTATATTAATATTTTTTTTTGTATTAATATTTTTTTCTGTGCAATCATAATGAAATAGAAGCAGGCGAACAGGTGGAAAAAGGGGGCGTGCTCTTGTTACATTCGAAGCAATGCAAAGCAGTTAACACCCTTGATCTGCGATAATATTTACCAATTTCAGTTGTTTGTTTGTTTGTTTGTCCAGTGTTGTGTGTAACATCCACTTGGCAACAGAGTTTGTTAACCGATTGATCTCCATCGGAGTTTTTTTTTTTTTGCCAGCTACTTGGGAGATTCCAAAGTATTGATTATTTACCCATCTAATTTATTTTATTGAGCACAACAGACTTGTAAATTATGCACGCATAAACTAACTATTAAATGTCCAACAGAACCCATTTACTTGAAAAAGGTGGAAAGTTTTTTGTAGAAAGGGATGCACAAATACAAATGGAAACTTTTGAATTTACACAACTTATCAAAACTATTAGCTAACAAACTTTACTTGTTTGGTATAAGCTTAATATTCCGGTAATGGGATTAGTAAATAATTATTTGATTGTGTAAACGTTGCGTGATTCCCTAGAATGGTGATTAAAAATAAATGCGGCAAGTGATTAATTAGAATTGGGTCATGCGTCAGCATAGTTTTATCAGAAACGGAAGATGAACAAAAAGACTTTAAATTTATGTATATATGAAAAACAAATAACTTGACTATTAAGTGTAAATTAAGATACCTATTGATCTATAGCTGTCACAATTATCATTAACTTTATGCCCCCTTTGTGGACCGTATTTGCAGGTGTACCTGGCACTTTTTCAGCCGCTGCACGTGACTCGCCACCAGTTCAAAAAGGTGCTCAACTGCATGAAGGTGATACGTGCCCTGAAATACCAGGAGGTCTATGCCCAGGAGAAGGTCACCAAGGTCGACAGCCTGTCGCTGGTGCTGAGTGGCAAGTGAGTGCTGCTGAAGATTCGTTTCCGCCCATGGACGTTAATCGTGTTGCTATATCTCTTTTATTCGCAGATTGGTGGTGTCGCAGCATCAGCGAGCCCTGCACATTGTGTTTCCCCATCAGTTCCTAGATTCGCCCGAGTGGTTTGGCGTCTCGACCGATGACTACTTTCAGGTGGGTGTGTCCATATTCCATTCGATCGCCACTCGATTCATTAATAATTCTCCTTTGCTTTCGATGGACAGGTCTCCATTATGGCCATGGAGGAGTCGCGGGTGCTGATATGGCATCGCGACAAGCTCAAGCTGTCTATTATGGCCGAGCCCTTCTTGCAGACCGTCTTCGATCACATTCTCGGCCGGGATGTGGTCAAGAAGCTGATGCAGGTCACCCAGGTTGGTTTCCCTGAATGGTTACATATATTATATATAACCCTTACACATTTCAAATTGTGTCAAAGAGCTTAAATATCCATTAAGTTGAACGTAAAATCAATAAATCAGAAAAGCTCTTTACACCTTTAATGAGAAATCAAAGTTAATCCTAATGGTAAATGCTGATAGTTTCTTATTACTTTTAATATTAATAGATAGTTAAACATATTAAATTCCTTAATTACTGGCAACAAATGTCACCTAACTTAGTTTAGTTCTTTTTTAGTTACGTCATTTTTTTATAATGATATTTAACAAATTTGTTATTTCTAAAATATCAATTTGTGCACAGCGTTGCACTTTAATAATTAATTAATTTTATTGTACCAATTTAATGCATTAAAATTGGTTGATGGCTTTACATTGACATAATAAATGATAAACCCAGACCTTGCTGACCGATGTGCTATATTGTTTTTTGCCTTCAGGTGAGCGAATCAATAGCCAGCAATGGCTTTCTGCCATCGGGAGGATATGCGGAAGATGCGGAGGACAAGCCCATGTTGATACTCAAGAAGAGTGTGGATGTGGGCCACGGACTGACGGCCCTGATCAACCGGCAGCTACAGGGTAAGTGAGGCCCCTCGACCCCTCCTCTCTAAACTATCTATCCACTATCCACCTAATCTTGTACAGTAGCGGTTAACAAAATAGTAACTTCCAAAAAAAACGTCACCCTTTATATAGTTAGCAACTATTAGTTATACATTTTTCTTAAACCAACTTTTTAAGTCAAATAAAAAATATGTGTACCGATCTGTTAAAACTCTCACAAATTGCACAAGCCCTGACAGATTTGTATTTATTTACTTTGAAAGCACTAAATTAATGTAAAAAAAGATTTTAAGACATAATTTTGATTTCAGTTATATGATCTGTAAATAAAAAACCAATACAAAAGTATTAATCATTAACTCGGCAAACAATTAAAATTTTTTCAAAAGAGTATATATATTACATTATCACTTTTATTAATGTGACCGCTACTGTGGTTAGCTTTTCCCCATGCTTTTTCCATAACTTTCTTGGTGTTTGGGTTTTTTGATTTCTTCACCTTAGACCTTTCAGTGTCTCTCTTTCCCCTGTGTCCTTATCTCTATCTCTCTCTGTCTCTGTTTGCACGCTTTCTGCATGGCCTAAAAACAAAAACCTAAACTCACCTGTATTGAACCCGTAATATAGTTTAACTTATGTTTTTCCTTATGTACTTTATTTTGTTGTGTATTTTTTTGTGCATTTTTGATTTTTGGTTTCGTTTTGATTTTTACCTATTCTACGCCAAAACTCTAATTTTAGAAGAGCATGTTCCTTTACTTGGTCGCACGTACAAACAACAACAACAACTACTGCAACAACTAGAACAACAACAACAACTACTAGAACAACAACAATCCGTACAAGAAGCAACAACAAGCGCCAACAACATCGTTCAAAGTGCAATGTGAATTTATGCAATCGGCCCGCTGCTGCTCAACTTGCCACCAACAATCAGAGCACTCCACCGTCCCTTCACCTTTGAACTGCACAACAACAACACAACAACAACAACAGCAACAACAACAACAGCAACAACAACAACAACAAAACCACCCACAAACAAGCAAACAATCATCCGTCATCAGTCAATCAATCACACGCAGCAAGAACAACATCACGATCATCCGAGAAAGAACTGTCGAAGAAATCTGGAATCTATCCATCTAAATCGAAATCCGCATCTTGAATCCCACATACAATCATCTCATATCTAGCATAGCGACTAGCACTAAAACTAAACAAACACCTAACACATCTAATCGTTCAACAGGCAAAACTTTGTATCACACCACTAAGCCAAACAATCAGCCAGACACAAACGATTTTTTGTAAACTTCTCGCCTTGGGAAACGTAAACTTTCCATACCAGCGGAAATGTTCTAAAAAACAGTGTTGTCAGGTCAGGGGCTTTTCAAAAAAACCTAGATAATCCTAGGATCATAATATAAACTCCCGTTTCTCTACCAAGGTGATGTAAGCAAACCAAAATTGTGTATTGGAAAAAGTTAGAAAACAATACCAATTAAAACTCATGAAATCAAGAAGGAAACCTTATGAACTGACAACATTGCTACAAATTTATTCAATGTGCTCCCTGGATCCTTAGCAAAAAAACTATCGATAGCTGTTGTCAAACCAGTTGTAGACGTTGTAATTTATTTTGACTGATCATGGTTGTATGTTGAGTTGTAGTCAAACAAGACGCTTGATTGCTCATGAATCAGTTTCAGTTTGAGTGGGCATTTCGATTGAACACGCTCAAGACAGTCAACCAAGGTTTAGATTTTAAATTAATTGATTATGCTTTTGATTTGAAAATGCATTTAGTATTATTTGCTTTCCAAATGCATTATAAAATGTATTGGTACTGAAGTGAATTAGGTTTTTATTTTTAGGACAATTTAGGCGATCCTTTGATCACAAAAATCTGCAATAAAATCCTACTTAATGTGCTATATTTTGCAATGTTATTATTATTTCTTGTGGTTTATTTGACCAATATTTCAAATTACAGATTTTTTATTACAAACAAATATTCATAGGAGTAGAAATCTATCAAGTAATGAGTATTAACTAGTTCTTTGACATGATTGTACATAAAATGACTATCATGAGAGCTGGTTTGATCAACAGCACTTCAGTTTTAGTTATAGATTTAAGATCTGAAGATCGATCAGGTGATAATTGAACTTTTTCGCTGGCCCATGTGTTTTCAATGCTTTGATTTGATTTAATTGATTTGACAACGCTTGGCATTTAATGGAAATGTACTGTGCTGGCACATCCATCAATTCGCTTTACTTCCATTAACATATTATTATTATATATTTTTTTGAATTTCTTTATGCATATGTTTTTATCGTTTGATTTGTTGATTGATTTGCATACAAATTGAGCTTGAAGAAAGCGTGAAAACTAATTAGAATTAATATCGAATAATATTTGATAATTTTAAGCAATACATATCCTAAGTCGTTGTACATACACTATATACATATATTTGCTGTACATAACCCCGATTATTCGTGAATCCGAGAACCCCCAAATCCAATGCTCCCCCAAGAAAGTGTAATAATCGAAAAGGAATTAATGTGAATGTAAACAAGCCAAAAACGAAAGCTAATAAAAAAAAAAACATATATAAACTTAATACCAAGATAAAGTATTCGAGATTTAACCCAATGAATTATCGGGAGTCGAGCTTCGTTTTAAACGAGCCAAGTAGGCACGCGCCCAGTCATTTGACATCATTAACATTATTTTGGCACAAATGGCATTAATTTGTTTTTTATTTTAATTCGTTATATTTGGCCTGCTGCCACGAGGAGTAACAAAACAATATTTGTTATTTAATTAAACAATTTGTCTGTTGTCGCGATCGCCGTCGCCGCTTGTTGATTGCGATCATTTGCTAGGCTATATTTTTGTGCAGGGCATGCTTTCATCGTTCGCCTTTGCAAGCAATCATAGAAAATGGAAAACTAAATAGCATCATGCCCATAAGTTTACACACAAAGTGCAACCGACAGCAGTACGCACATGCCACGCCCCGCCCTGCCCGATCACTTCCGCCCATTTACAATATGTGCTTAAAAGTGTTGTTTGGAAAAGCAAATAAATATATATAGAGGTAGTTGCAGTAATGGACATAGTCTTCAAATGATATCATTTTTTTATATAAAAACTATATATGAAAAGAACGATTTTCTAGTTAGTTTCAGTATTATTTAAAATGTATTTACTCATTAAGTTTAACGTGTGGTAAATCCGATAAAAAGTTAAAGAGCTTGAACATTCAAATCTTATTAATATTTTTGCAAAGCTTAAAATCATTTTAAAATAATTTTACAACTTACTGTTTGTCACTTTATTTCTTAATCACTGACGACCGACATGCGAAAGTAAACGTTGAAACGTGAAAATACTCATTATTTGAATAGAGAGTCTTAAAATAGCGTTTGTATTGAATTACTATTAGAATAGTACCTCTAGCCTTTCTAATCACTGGTCAAATATTTAACCACGTGTTAGAATTATCACAAAATCGATTTGATAGTGCCCCTATTGTTTGTTTCCCACCTCCCTTTTATGCTAATCACGTTTCACTGATTTTTTAACATCAACGACAATAGTTATAATATATATGTTTGATTTGTGATGAAATTTATGTATTTGATTTTCTATTTTTTCGGTGACTATAATTTTGTTGTATGTCTAACGTAAACGTTCCAAAAAAAAAAAAAAAAAAAAAAAAAATCCTTCATAAACGTTAATCAACAACAACAAAACTACAACAACAACACCTACAACCCAATCCAACAACAACTACCACGAAATCAGCCCTGCCCAGGATATCGAAGTACTACGATTGCGGTAAGTTAAAAGACCCATAAGGAAAAGGATCTCAAGTTTCGGAAACCGAAACCTCAAATGCCCTTGCAGACCGATTGCTATTTTAGAAATGTTTTTTAGAATTGGTTGTCCGATTGGAGTACAATATTTAATTGGGATCTTGAGGTCTTACTTCTATAACTTCGAAACAAACTTAAAGTCCCTCGAAAAAACTAAAATGGTTATGTACCATAGAAATTTTAGGGATTTCAAATCCCTTGCCAATTTGCCAAAAGTATGCTGTAAAATTGTCATGCTAAATTTTCTATAAGATATGGGAAAAAATAATAATTTATCAGGGTATGCCCAGTGCTATAACGCCCATGGGCGTTAACTTACTATTTTGAGCGAGCGTTATTAGTTCGTTTGAATAATAGTTGGTTGCACATTTTTTTGTAAACATTCTATAGGTCTGTTTGCTATCCCTTTTTAGAGTTTTGATTATATAAACACATTTTAGATTGAATCTGAGAGATTAGTTAAATTTTTCTGGTCCGATTCTACGAGTATTTCCATCCAAAAAAATCTTATTCCCTCTGCAAGGGTCTAAAACAACAACAGAGCAGCTCATCGCGTATGTATGTATGCCAGTCTGTGTGTGTCTCCGTCTCTTTCTCTGTCTATACAGCTATCTCTATCTCTCAGTCTGTGTTCAAATTTCTGTAGTGTGACCGTTCGTGTGCCTGCTTTTAGATTTGTGCATGCAAAACTTTTTAAATTGTTAATTCCAATGCCTTGGATAAATTTAATAAGCAAATGTATGTATTTTTAAAGTGTTTGTTAAGTTTGGGAGTCTTAGCCTCTGCCTCTTCACCCCTAGTCCAGAGATATATGAATGCATATTTTAAAATATGTTCCTTTTTGTCTTCTCCTTTTTCTCTATTTGTGTTTTTTTTTTTAGCTGGGGATCCTAACTCTTGGCGCCTTGGAAGGATCGATGAAACGGACCATGAAACGGCCGTTTGAGAGGGATCGAGACGAAATATTTAGACTTGTGTTTTGAGTATTATTAGATGTATATTTTAGGCAATACTAAGGAACGGTAATCGTGGAAACCAACAGAATGGATCCAAGGAAACCAAATGCCATGAGTCGTTATACAGAATTATTTATATATACTATATGGAGAAGGCATCAATTTGAATTCGGGTATTCCTCTCTTGAAGTCGTAAAAATTATTGTACATTAATTTGGTTTCTTGCATTATTTGAAAACATTTATAGGGTTACATTGAAGCCAAAATTATTGCTAAGTATTACATTCGGCCCACAAAATTGTATTTTTTTAAACAAGTAGCCATAATTTAATTTAATGTTTCTATTCAAGCCATTGCGAGATGAATACCCCTCAGAAAGAGAATGAAAATATATATGTATACACAAATTATATATTAATTAAATCTAGTCTAGTTGCAAATTGTATTACGCTATAACTACGAATTAGACGAATGACAAACAAGTCCGATAATTAGAAGGAGAACAACTGAAAGGAAATGTTTATTAATTAAATGGAGAAATATGTATTTTTTTATTACCCTAAAGTTAAGAGATTATAAACGAAACGAAAATAAGTCGGGGGGAAAAAAAACCAAATCGTTGAGTGTGCAATATACAGATATAATTACACGATATGTACATGAATATATATGATTAGTTAACGAAAAGTTTGTTTGTGGCTACTCCCTGCTAGATGCAAAGCAAGAACACATTCCATCGTTGATTAAACCCATTAAAAACCTATAGCATTCGCAACATTTTTTTACATACAGTTCCCGCCTAAATTGTCACCTCAATCATTACCACTTCAATCAAAATGTTTGTTAATGTGCAGAGTTCTGCAATTTACCCATAGAGTTAAATAGCCCCTATTGCTTTTGTATCTATGTATGTATGTGCCTGAATTAATGCATATGCATCAATCAAAAGTTCAATAATATTGAAGCCCGACAGTGAATTAGCTAGGTATAAAAGTAACACAACCAACAAGCATAACGAACACATATAAGTGAGCGCCTGCAAAGAAAAACCTAATTAAACGCGAAATACACTGGACTGGAAATACACTCAGCCCCCGCCCATGGAGGTTTCAAGCTGATCCCCCCTTTTAATTTAATAACCCTCCCCCCCCCCCCGCCCTCCTATTAACTTAATCAAAACCCATGCCATTATGCATAGAACAGGAATTTGGTTTCACTCCCACTGAACTTCCCCTAAATTGCAACGCATTGTATTGTATCGATCCCAACGTTTGTCTCGTGTAAGTTAATGGTTAGAAACAACAGATCCCCAGATCCACATAGAGCATACACAAAACTACAACCCAACCAAACCGAACTAAACCAAACTAAAACCAATAGTTCAATGTATTTCGTACCTTTGAGTATAATTAAAAATAAAGTAAAATGGACATGAAATAAACACAAACATAAAGTTAATATTATTGAGATTAATTATGATTTTAAGCGATTTCTGCCCAATTTTAATTGATCATTTTAAACAAGGTAAGTTTAAGGGGGAATAGACAACTCCAATTTTTTGTGTGCGTCTTCTTATATGGTTATATTGATTTGAACTGACACTTAAATGCAAAATACCGTGGGTCATTTTAATTCATTAAAAAAGTTTGTCTTAAAGTATATGTACCTACACAGGAAAGCCTTTTGAACCCTTGATCTTTTGTAATATTTATATTTCTGACAAATCAGCTAGCAGGAAGGATAAGGTTATATAAAACTTAAGCTATTTTCCTTGCTCTATTATATGTTGCACTAATACCTTGAGTTTTGCCTTTCGATTTAATATAAATTGGGCCAATTAAATTCCCGGTACGCAATGTTTCGCCCACAGACACGTTGCTTTAGATAATAGACATTGCGGTGAAGGCTTGCAAGCATTCCGGTTTAAGTTTCAGTTGCAGGTTCAGCCTTGAGTCCAAATCAGTTGGAAGAGGGCTGCAATTAATGCATGCAACTGGCCACAAATCCGGACCCAACTTTTGGCCCAAAGCGAGGACAATGTCCAGTTGACCAGGCTAAAACCCTCGCAAAGTTAGCCCAACGACATTTTTAATATTTGATGCGGTTTTCTCCGCTGTCTGCAATGCCAACGGGAAAAATAACAAACTTACAAAAATATACTTTAATATCAAGTAAAATTTTTGGAAAAAAATAAAAAAATAAATGTGATGATTTGGAAAAAGTTTTTAATTAGAAAAGATTAGATTTATTCTTAGCTAATATATTTTTTATTTAATATTAAACTCTACATTTTTTTTTTATAAATCTTATCCTTATTGCAAAGCAAATTCTCTTTATTAAGATAAAATATTTTCAAAATGTTTATCTTATATATTTTTATTTATATAAAATTACTTGCTTAAGTTATTTTACCAGTGCTTTTCGTGGCTCAACGCCTTATTTATATGTACATATATTCAAATTGTGTTGTCCACCTTTTAACTTTTTTCATCTTTCCGCCCCCGGAAAGTCGACTGGTGTCGGTGGAAAAGTGCTTTTGCCATGGAATTTTCACTAAAAACTTTTGCTACATGTATCACTCAGACAAGCAGTCCTCAAGCAGTGCGGCAAGCAGTCAATTGCAGGCCGCGTGGAAAACTGTTGCATATTTAGGGGGGCCCATAGGTTTAATTAACTGAGCGGGACTTCAAAGCGTCCTGTAAAGTCCTTTGTTGGTGTGTGTGTCTGTGTGGATGTGTAGGGCACATAAATAGGTGGACTTAATCCCAGTTTGACAGGTCCTTGCTCTATTTTTAACTCGTCGCTTGGTCACGTGTCCTCGCTTATGGAAACATACAGTACTACTGCTGTAATGAAAGTTTTCTTTTGTAAAAGGTTAAGGGATATTAGAAAACATTCAGTCATTTCTATCTTATATTTTTATTGTTAAAAAAAATATATAAAAAAATAAGGAAATCATTTTTTTACTGAACTTAATATATTAAAACTTTAAATCTTATTTTTGAGTTACATGTTGCTGTCTCATTAAGAACTCCAATGTTAAATTACTATTTGGAATACCTTTTTGCTTAACATAATTATTATTAAATAATAATTTCATAATAAAACTATCTGGATTTTTGGAAACAAGAAATAAGTAAAACTCCTGACGCCCAAGTTGTACTGTACTGTTTGCGGCTTTAATTAATGAAAATTATGGCAGAATGATTGAGTCCCGAAATCGTGATAAATATTGACACTATTTTTCGCAACCAAATTTAATTTGTCCATATTTGTAACAAAAGGCAAATAAAGAAATTAGCTTCCCTTTTGATGACCACAAAACCACCGTTTTATTGGACTGTCCGCCGACAATTAAATGCTCAATTTTTTTGACTTAATTTATGGACCTATATACCAGTCGTTGTGGGATGGCGGAGGTGGGCAAATGCATGAGCAAAATTAATTGCAGGTCCTTTGCTCATTTCGTTTGTTGGCCACATTCGCCTTCCGCTCCACTTGCGCCTGGAGTTGCGGCTCTGTTGCCACCGGAGTTGCCTCAGATTTAGGTTAGTCGTTCACCTTAAATCAGTTAATGTTAATCAGGGTGTTGGTGGTGTTTTGAGGGGCGGAGGACCTGTCACTCAGTCAATTGCTTCCGTTTCCGTTTGACGCTTCCCATCCGGCGCAGGATGAGCAAGTGGTCTGGTTATGGCTGCTGTCGGCATTGTTGTCGCTTCGATGGATCTGCGACTATACTTCCACTTAACAAAATAATAGTACGGACTTTCTTGTATAAAAGAATTAAGCAGTGATTTTGTTCCTTGAAAATTTCAGTTTGATATGTATAAAAGCCGTTCAACTCACTTTTGAAGTTTACTTACACTTTTAATCTCTTTAAGTTTATGGCTGAATAAAACTTAATGCTCTTAGTTTTGATTACTTGCACTAAAGTTCTTTGTTAAATGATGCATTCGGAGAACATTGAAAAATATTATATTCTCGCATCTTTATTTTCTGCCACAATAGGCTTTAATTTCAGAAGATGCCTAGGCCTTGCAACGAAATATTATATTATATTCAGATTAATATTAGCTATATGTGAATAAGAAAAATGTTGTTTTCATTGCAGTTAAAAATGAACGTTTACCAAAAACAGAAACTTAAAAATAATTCCGTTGAAGCTGAATGGAAACTTTGCTTAATTTTGCCCTTTTTTTTCAACCTTGGGTACTTTACTTTAAGCATAATTATGGTAATCTACGAATCAGGGGAGATTGTTCTCAGTGCTAATCCACATACTATATGTACTCGTATATATGTGATTGGGTCAGTCGGGAAGGCAGCGAAGCGTTTCAACCCCGACCCCTGAAAGCCAGCAACCCTTCGCCAAGCGATTGGTCAATAACCTTAATTGCTCATCAATTTTCACAGCAGCAACGGCGGCAACAGCAGCAACGGCAGCAACGGCAGCAACAGCGACAATAGCAACACCAGTGACAAGAGCAACATCGCAAAGGCGCTAATCAGTCAGCACAGCAGCAACAAATCTGTCCCAGCGGTCGATGTGTGTCACTATGCTAGATATCCGAGTCTTTGGGTCTTGTGCATTTAATCAATATTTGGAAAACGACAACAACAGCAGCAGCGACACACTCACTAATCCCGGCGCAAATTGAAGCTGACAAAGTGTCGGAAAAATGTCAAAAAAGCGGACAACTTTAAAGCATCAATATAAAACTTATGCAACAGGCCAAATAAAAACCCATTTTGTTCTAAAAAATAAATACTAGAGTGCACAAAAATTTTGCCTTGGCCTTGTCAGATGTTGATGTTGATGTTGATGATGTTGATGCTGCTGTTGTCGTTGCCAAAATAGGATTTTTCGGGTGCCACTCTGGCAAACAGTGTGTTTGGTCGAATGACAAAAGGCGACCGCCGAAAGGGGTGGCAAGAAACTGAGCCGACCGAACTTGCAACAACACGAGGCTGTCACAACAGCAACACCAGCAATAATAGTTCATGTTGCAGCTGCAACACAACTCACATAGCATTAAAAAGCATCTACGGTTCCAAGAAAGTCCCCAAGCCAAAATAAAGCAGTTATACAAATATATTTATTTTACGTCTAAACGTACTTCAAACTAAGTGAATATGAATGAAATCAGATTCAATTTGTACAAGCTTGAATAACAAACACAGTCAAATAACTACTAAATAAAGGAAATTAACACATGAGCAGCAGCAGCAAAAGCAGTAATTATTTGCATGGCACCTACAATATTTGCCAGTTATAAAAGGTTTACGATTTACATATACATACTAAATTTACTTGATATTTTAACAGCCATGCGCTTAAAAAGAATTGTTAAAATAAAACAGAGCCACTACAAGACGTCAATGTAAGTAGATTATATTCACCTGATATATTTGCAATTAATGCGTTTTTTTTGCTTTATATAATTAAACCAATGAAGATTAAAAACAGACACATTTAAATGTTTTGGTAACGAAATGTTTTATATTCAAACCGCTTAGCACTGGCCTCATTTTTGAATAAACAACAGCAACACTTTTTAAAATACCACCAGCTACTTAAATTTACAGACAGAAGCAAAAAAAAAGGTTTTAAAATTCTCTGCTAATTTTTTTGGTGACTCAGTTAATTAAAAGGAACAACACAGCTTTTTCTGCATTTTTATTTACAAGTAAGACAGGAGAAAAATGTGGAAAAATGCAGGCAAAAATAAGGGGAGCTAGCAGCAATACACACAATTCCACACACTCACACACATATGACCGTGAATTTACATATCGCCAACAACACTAACAAAATGGACGCGTCTGTGTCTGTGTGCATTGGCAAACATTTGACAGTTGCAACAGCAGCAAAATGCTACTCAAAAAAAAAAAAAAAATTAATAAAAAAGAAGAAAATAAACTAGAAAAAAAAGGACAAAGTAAACTGCCAAAAGGCAAAACACAAACAAAAAAGCGAACATTTTGTTAGTCCTCTCTTGCTCTACAAGAAACAAAAAAATTAAAACAAAAAATTGGGAGAAAACGAGAAAAGTGTTGCCAACATTTGCAGCGCATTTAGATGAAAACTTTTGTGAAAGTTTGTAAACTCTGTTTTATGTTTTTATGTGCTGAAATAGAGAGGGCAAATGGCTTAATTCTATGGCAAATTAAAGGCGCGTCCAACAACTTGTTGGCATTAAATTAGCATCGTTCTTTTTTGCAGCCAGAACGAGATTTAATTAAGATTTTTATTAATTTGTTTGCATGTAAAACACAATGGTAATTAAATACTTGTTGCTTTTCACGTAAATAAAATAGCTTTCTATTAAATTAAACGCATCCGTTCTAATTTGGTTTTTGCGTAGTTTTTTCGGAATTGTTTGTAAGGTTTTTTTTTTTATAAATTTATTAAACGGATTAAAAGGCTGAATGGATGTTGCTAATTCATTTATATTTTTGTAAAACTAACCAGAACACTTAAAAAAAATAAGAATTTAAGTTTGTGCGGAAATGGGTTGGGACATATAGTTAAGTTCACATCATTCTATCATCTTATAAGTTACTTAAACGAGGTTTTAAATGATTTGACTATCATAATTCTTTTGGCAGATTGCACATTTTCCATTTAAAGCCAACTTCCTACACACATTTTCGTTTCTCGTCCTTTGCCATTCAAATCTATATCATCCGATTTTGTAAGCCCAGGCAGGTTGCTTAATTGCCTTTCAAATGAACATGGATTTTCGGCTTATTGGCCAAAATAGGAAGCCTTTTGCCTGTAATAATCTGCAGCTTTTGTTTTCCATTCACTAGATTACTCATGACTTCCATATGCATACTCAACACTATAGTCCAAATTTTGATGAAATACCCTTTCTCGATATCTGTCTTAATGCGAAATAATGGACGGAAAGCACAGAAAAACATTTTCGCATTTTTATAGTTGTGTTACAAAATATATATATATGTAAAACGTGAGAAAATATCAAAATATCATATCATCGTGACAATGCATTAATTAATTTGTGCATAGAAAAGATTTTCATTTTTCATTTAAGAATACATACATTTTTGATTAAGTTTCCTTTTATAGTTTCAAACTATTTGTGTAATTTTTAGAAATATATGACCCAATTCGATTATTTTCAGTGTGGATTTTGCCGCTTAATCTTCAGCTTTTGTTCTGGACTACGCCGTGTGCTTGAAACTCAGCAATTCCACACTTTCACAAGGTGCACTTAAAAAGGTGCTCCAAGGCAAAAAGGAGTGTAGAATAGTGGGCTGGGTATTTTCGGGAGGGCGGTGGGTAGTGGGCGGGGTCGGGCATTGTTGGCCATACCCTTTTAATGTGGCACAATCATGGCACGAACTTACCTCAATCACATGTGGGAATTCAATTAAATAAACGAGAGATGCAGCGAAACGAGCTGGGGTTGTGCTTTTTGGGGGAGGTCTGCAATAAATGCTTGGATTTGCAGGCAAGTGCAACAACAACTCCGATAGCTATATCCCATATCCCCATATATATATATCTATATGTATATATATATATGTGTGTGTACATGTATAGCTTCATGCTCCTGCACGCACACAGACAGACAGTGGGGATCCCCCAGCGACCGGAAGTCACTTTTAGCTAACAACGGAAGTTGCAAACGTCTGCTGGTTGTTGTTATTGCTACTCCTGCTTGCCATTGGGCTACACAGCGAGAAATTTCTTGTATTTCTAACTTTTCTATAAATACAATCCACAAAGTTAACACAAATTCAAGTAAATGAATTTTTAAGTAAAGGAAAATTATTGAATATCATTAAAATAAAAAAAAATAAAAGTATTTTTACTAAGAGATGTGTAAGTGTTAAAAATGTACTTTCTTAAAATAAAATGTATATATTTTATTTGTTTACAAGTTATTTCGTATTAATTTGCTTTTATTTTAAACTCACAAAAAAATCGGTATTCCTAAAAAAAATACTCATAATTTATATTCCAGTGCATAGATTTTGGGCATATGCTCTCTGTAACTTTCATATTCAGAATAATTAATAAGACCTGTCCAAAATCCCAAGCTGAAATTCGAGATCCTTGCGTTTTTGTGGCTGTGCAAATGAAAAAGTTAATTTTCCATTGGTCATAGCCGCCATATTTGGGTCTGCCAAGGAAGCAACGAATCAAGGATTGGCGATGGCCATCAGGCGTAGATTGCTGCCGAATGGAGACCATCAAAAGCGGAGATAAAATATGGCTGCTGTGTTTTATAATCGTCTGTGAGCAGCAGCAAAAGCAACAGCAACATCAACAGCAACAGCAACATCAACAGCAGCAACAGCACGACAGCAACATCATCATCCGGAGCAGCCGAAGTCGTTCGTTTCGGCTCGTTTTTACATGGCCGAGTTGAGTCCTTTGGCCAGGACCAATGTATTCCCTTAGTCGAGTGAAAGTTCTTCAGCGCAACGGACGTGTCAGCCAGAAATCTAAGCCAAAATCCATTTATTTTTTGGCGCGCTTTCAAAGTGTTGAACATTTTAGTTTAGTTTTTTTTTTAATATTTTTTTTTTTTGGTTTTGATTAAGTGAAGTTGGTTAAAAGTAAAAATGAGGGATTATCCTTCGGTGCCCAATGTGTTTCGCGTGGCCTCAACGCACAGCATAAACAGCGAAAGTCCCTACAACAACAACATCAACAACAACAACAGCAACTTCCGGCCAGCGAATGTCAACTGCAACACCATCGAAAGGCAGCCAATGGCCATCCACCAGTTGACCACCAGTGCATCCATCGAGCACAGTCACCCATCGCAACAGCAAGAGCAGCAACAGTTGCTGCATCCCCAACAGCAGCAGCATCAACACCAGCAACACTCGCCCTATGCAACATTGCCGCGTGGCCAGCGATTTGCACCGCAGCAACATCAGAACGCTGGTGTGATCAACACGATATCCGGGAGTATTCCAGCCACGGGATTTGGTTCTCTGGCTGGCAGTTTTAGCGATCTGCAGCTGAATAACATCACCAGCATCAGCAATCACAACAGCAAGATCGCGAGCAACCAAAACAACCGACGACAGCAGCAGCAACGGCAACCACAGCAGCAGCAACAACACCAACAGCAGCAACACCAACACCAACAGCAGCGACAGGTGGCCTCTTTGAATCGCCATCAGTCAGCCAAAGAGATGCAACAGCAGCAGCAGCAGCAGCACCAACAGCGACGGACGCAACAGCAACATGTCCAGCCACAGCAGCAACATCGGCTGGCCACTGGTGCTGCTGTTGCTTCCGATCCGCAGGGTGGCAATAGCAACATGACCACCATCAACGGAAGCTACCTGTGGCTCCTCACACCTGTTGCCGCCAGGTTAGTACGTGATCAGACTTCTTTATTATCAGACCTTTAAATTGTTCTTCTTTTATGCTGATATTTGCCCATGTCTAAAATACAAATATTTTCGGTACTAGATAATGGTTGAAAGCGATAACTGTTAAGATAAGTAAATTGAGTCTTACTTTCTTAAAAGAAATAGAAAAAATGCAATTCTGTTAATGCTTGAAAGAAAATATTGTGTACAAAGGAATTTTATAACTATTTATTTTGTGGGGTAAAACTATTTTCCTCTTTAGTTAAATATTATTATTAAACTTGGCATTTTGTTTTCTACAAATGTTGCGCAAAAGAATTTTTAGCTTAACACTTAAACATTTAATTTAACTCTTATGTTTGTAAGCTACTTAAAACATTTGTATTTATTATTAGTCAAAAATATCTTGTTTTTATTCTATTTAATTGTTATTTAAAATTTTTCCCAAGGTTTGTGCCAGTTATTACGTTTTATTTTTAGCCAACTTTCAAGTGTTGTTTATTATTCAGCACGGCTTTAGTTGACTGCCGGACAGCTTTAAGGGTCCAGGTCCAATGTCACAGGTTTTTCAGAAAGGAAAATGCTGGAAATTCCCTAAGGGAAGAAACTAAATAGTCGAATCCTTTAAATTAAATGCCAGCAGCTTGAATTCCTGCAGAAATCGCGCGCGCACACACAATTTCTGCCCATCCCATTTGATTTTTAAAGGAGCTGAGGAAACAGGTTTCACGTGCTTCGCAGCAACATCCACGGACCAACGGGAAAAGGCAGCTCGTCCTTGTCACAGGAGCAACCAGGACGTCCACATCCATACATCCTTGCGCCTCCTTCATCCTTGTTGCTTGACAAATAATTGTGTTAGCGACACAAATCACTGCAAAGTGGGCTTAATTTGTTCGCAAACTATTTCGCACGGAAGTGCACAGGGAAAAATTACCACAAGCCAACCATTTGTTTCTTTCAAATTTGTTCCGAAGGAATATTTTTTTTTTTGTATTATTTTTAAATGAACTCTGAAGTCGCTTTTGTTTCTATTTTGATATTTATATTTATTTTTATATTACCAAAAATATTTGTTTGTATATTAGTATTTTTAGGTAACCACTTAAAATACAAAAAATATTTTCAAAATATTCGAATTTGTATATTAAAGAGCTATAATTATCATTTTAAAGCAAAATTGAAAAAAAATTTTTTTGTTATATGACAATACATTTATCGCCGTGTGACAGAAAGAAAGAATAAGTGAGGGAGGTAGGAGGGATTTGTTTTGGCATCGTTCCCGAACAAGTTGCTTAATTTCATTCGGTTTTGAATTTCTTTTTCTTCAGATTGAGTTCGCAGGCTTTGTCGGCATGCATGCGTTTGAAGCCAGCTGTGCGAAAGATCTGGCCACACTTGTCGCATTTGTGTGACCAGCTGTGGTGCCCGGAATCGCGCTGGTGCTTGTAGTAATCGCGGCTGAAAATATATATATATGTATATTGAAAAAGATTACAACATTTATAAAAGATAGGAATATATAAGTCTATTAAATAAACTTAAACAAAAAATTTTCCTTATCCATTCTAAAATTTTTTTTATTAATTATATTTTTTAAGTCAAAAAATAAAGTTTTTCATCAATAATTGAAACTCAATTTTAAATATTGATACCAAATCGAAACTTGTTCACAATCTCTCAATGAAATTTCATCTAATTTGTACGTAACTAAAGTTATAGTTCTATTAAATTTTAACTCTATTAAATTTTAAAATTTCCTAATCATATTTAATGCACACCAAAACCTACCGCACTAAACGGTCAGGGAGAGACTTACATTATTTGACCATCCTAATAGACATTCCTAATTCCTAACCAAACTGTAATGTTTTCAGGGTAAACGATAAATCTATGTACCATTAGCTATAGAGTATGATATGTATTTAGCTTTTACTATTCCAAGTTTTCCACCTGGTGATATTCCTTAAGGTTGAACTCACCGCAGTACAAATATCTCCTGGCAGCTTTTCACTGGGCAAACAAAGTAGCGAGTGTTTGTCTCATAGTCCTCCAAAAATGAGTTCACCGTGAAAATAAGTGGGATATTTTCCTTGTCCTCGTCGGTATCGGTATCGTGGATCGGAGAAGGGTAATGGTTATGTTCCTGCTGCAGATCCTTAGACAAATTGTGGCCTTGGTCCTTGATCATTTTCTT
Organism: Drosophila gunungcola; assembly: GCF_025200985.1. NCBI lineage: Eukaryota > Metazoa > Arthropoda > Insecta > Diptera > Drosophilidae > Drosophila > Drosophila gunungcola. The sequence goes on along the minus strand of NW_026453192.1, from coordinate 558,479 downwards.
ACGTCTATTGGCCTTCCCATATACGCAGTCCCGCTTGCCCGCCTCTTGCAGTGGCTCGAACTTGGCCAAATTGAGGACAACATCTGACTCCGGTGTCGATTCCGGGTCGTAGTAGCCCACGACATCGATGAGTTCGTATTCTTTCCGAATCCTTGGAGTCATCCGTCTCCTGGCTATCATCCTCATCCTCATCCTCATTCTGGCCGTTAATAGGACAAGGAATTCCGCCAACTTGAACGGCAAAATTGGAAGCAAATTTGGCCATCGTGGCGGCGGAGGGAGGACGACCACGACGTGGTATCCCATTATGGCTAAATTCGTGGGTGGCCACCGTTGGATCGTACCTCGGCATCAGGAGACTTTGAATCCTCAGCTCGAGATTGCGGCGCACCGCTATGGGCAGTGTATGGCTGGACAGCCAGGAGTCGCTCAGCAGCTGCTCCCGCGAATGATTGGCCATCTGGCGATAGGACTTCAAGCGCCTGCCGCCTGATGGAGTGAAGGCCATTAACTCGTCCGGCTCCACTGGCCGCTCGTACAAGGGCAAACTCGGATGCAGTTCTCTGGCTGCTAAAAAGGGAGTCAGACAATAGGTCCCTAAAGTTCTCATCCAAGAAGCTAACCTCTTAAACACTCACCTTCATAATTATCGTAGAACTCATTACGTTTTTTGTCGTAGCGATTCGAAAACATGCTGCGCATTATTCCTTTTTTTTTTTTTAATAGCACTTATTAAGTTACCACACAAATCGGAACAAAAATCTATTCACAAAATGAGGAAAATCAGAGCTGCAAGTCATCAACGTTCAAATGAATAGAAAGAGAGCAATCAAATCAGAACAGCAATGTCACCGGCATTTGACAGATGCCGTGACAACATAAGGGCCAACTGTGGAAACCCTAAACCCTTTATATCGATACCTTTAGGTCCGACTAATCGTTCCATTGGCTACTGAGACCTTGGTGCATAGGTTTCAAGCTGAGGAGACGTGTGGCTTTTGGTTGGAAGAAACCTATTTTTGGTTCACCATCAGCCAAACCACACATATATTAACTATCACACATAGTTAAGCAAATAAAGAAAGTAAATCTAAATTTAATTATGCTTTACCAATCAACTAGCCTTTAGCATTTTGCCAAAATGCTAAGAAACACTTTCAAAACGAAAAATAATACATAATTAAACAAACAATTTAGGAAACATTTCCGGCAGTTTCTTATAATAACTATTAATTGAAAACCTTTAATTATTCTGGCTTTAATTCGTTGAAATAATAAAAAAAAAAAACAAAAAAAAACAATGTTGACGCACAAATCAATTGTCAATTTCTTAAAACAATATTGAGTACTATAACAACACATAAAATCCATATCGGCCCTTGTGACTACGCTCGGAGCCGAACTGAGTAAATATTGGCATTCGAGTGCACTCATGAATGTATTCACAAATACCTGGGCGACGAGGTGACGACTTTCTACAGCGATCCCTCTAAAAAAAAAAGAAAAACTCCACAGTCCTTTGACCTTTTCTCGCATTTCCAATGCTTCTCTTTTTTCTTTTTTTTTTTGCACATTTTTCAGCGCCAACCATTTTATTTGTGCTCCTCGTTTTTGGGTGGCGACATTTATTTGCATATCACTGGGAGTGTGTGTGTGTGTGTGATGTGTGTGTGATGTGTGTGTCATGTGTGTGTGATGTGTGTGGGAGGCCTCGCACGCATTAACTTTCTTTTTGTTTTTGTGGATTTTTGGCCTCGTTTTTGGCAAATTCCCCCCAACCACAAAACAGGTTGAAGTATTTTTAATCAGCAGCCCCACACAATTTTTGGAGAGCCCAGAGCGCCTGGGATAGGCATTTCCCATGATTACACTCAGAGCCCCAACTCACCACCCACATCGAATCTGATTTAGGGAATGCAACTTTCTCATCTCTCAAAAAGCACTACAAAAAATTGACTAATACTGTGCATTAAGTCTGCTAAAATGTTATTTTCAATATTTATTGGCCCCTTGGCCAAAAATTAAGATTTCTTAAATAACTATGATTGCTTTATAACATACATAAATATTTTAGGCAATTTAAGTATTTAGTTAAGTATCTTAATTAAAGGAACAGCACAGATCGCATTTATGTTTACGAGTATAAAATTTTAATATTTTAAAAAATTTGAGCTTTGGTAACTTCATTTTTTATTTTTCGTTTATATTTGCTAAAAACATTACAGTAATAAAAGAATCTTATTGAGACATAAACCCTAGTATTACTTGTAGACTCTTGTAGATAAACAAAGTATATAAAATATTAGAGAATTTACATAATGCCATAAAAATGCAAATAATTGATCTGCTTGCAAAATTAAAATATTTTGGTAACTTGGTATTGGGTGATTTTTGATGCAAGAAAATAGGTATTTCGTATTAACGCCTAACCATTTGTATTAAAAATAAATCCATATAAAATTTAAAAGATTTTAATAAGCGGCTTTAAAAAAGTACCAAATAATTGAATCTATTTTTTTTTTTAAGAACTTGTTGACTTAGGGATAGTGAAACAGCTATATGCCATTTTGTCAAGTGTCTAATTTCCACTACTACCATTTCCTGCAGCATATCGGTGGCCATTGTCATCGCCGCTTTGGCTGGTCCCCAGTGGCTCTTCACGGAGGAAAAGCTGCCCAATGCCAACTACAACGGAACGGCCAACTTTAATGCCCTGGACGATGGCGCCTACATCACCAAGTTTACCAAGTCCAGTCTCTGGATTTTGTGCACCACGCCGTCAGGTGAGTTTCAGCACCACATTCCTCTCCAGCTTTTGGAGCACCAAGCACCAAGCCACACGCACATTGCGAAAGGCGGACAAATGTGGCATGGCCAACTCAAAGCAGTCAAGGTGGTTGGATTGTTCGGCTTTCATTTTTTTTTGGGGCGGGCCAGTTGGAGAACCTACCTGGATTTTTGGGGCTTTAATAACTGTGGCTGGTGGCAGCCCGAGGACCCAGATTTCACTAAATTTATCTGCAGTCAGTCAGATGGTCAATCAATCAATCTGTCAATCACTAAAGGCACACGCTGACATTTATCCTCTTTAATGCATTTTCCTGAGAAGGTTATGGTAACTTAAGCTACATTTTATAATATAATTTGAAGTAGCAATTCCTAATTGATTATTTTAATTATTTATATACACACATACTAAACTTTAGTTAAAGAGCAATAAATAAATTTTAAATATTATTACTTTGTAAAAGGCACTTTTATAGGATAAATAGCATATTTTTTAGACTATAGTTTAAATTCACAAGCAAATCAGAATAATTTAAATATAGCTATTATTTCTAGTATTAACAAAGTAATTTAATAACAAAGAACATATTCATAATTTGTATTTGCTTATTTGAATTTTGGTTAACTATTGTTTGATATTAATAAATCAAAAAGGCAACAGATTAAAATATTCCTATGAATTTACTAGCATCCATCCAGTAACCGCCTCAAAAATTGATAAAACAATTTAAATTATTGCTGATTTTGTTGATTTGTGTCTTATATTTGTTGAATTTTTATTTGATTTAATTGTGCGGCAAACGAATGAAACCAAAACGAACATGGGGCAACGAAAAGAGGGCCCCTTTTTTTAGTGGCTCTTTTTGGGTGGCAGGATGCCACCGAGCGACAGGATCAGTTCGAGGAGGTGGGTGCGCATCCCACTGATCTGATCCCAGGCAATAAGCAGCGAACTGGTGGCGTACTCACACCTGGACACATAGTCAGCCACGTGCTCCGACATGCACATCAGGTGGATCCCGGAGGTGGGATCCCGATCGCGATCGCGGCCCTCCTTGTGCGGCGATTGGCGCTGCTGCTGGAGACAACGGCCCGTGGTCAGGACGAACTTCCAGGCTTCGAGGGGCGCTCGCAAAGTTTCCGTAACCGCGTAGGCCAACATCGAGTGGCAGTTGTCAAGTGAATCGTAATGGTAGAACTTGCGATCCGGGCGTGAGACCAGCAAAAGGGACCAGTGACCGTGGGGTCTGCGATTTAGAAGCTTATTTAGGGCTCTTTGTCAAAAGGTTTCAAGAATTGCAAATTTAAATTAAAGAATTAAAGAGTTACCAAGCACACATTTAATTATAAATTAAGTCTTATAAAAATAACTTATAGTTAAAACCTTGTGAAATTTTTGAGCTTTTAAAAATATAAGAAAAATATAACAAAATAATTCTGATATCAAACATCTTTTAATATTGCTTAAATGTAATGCGTAATTATTATATTATCATTATTATATACAGGTGTAAATTAGGTTTCTAAAAAAAAAAATGTTTTTATAAAATTGGTTTTTAAACCTGCTAAACTTTAATTTTATCAGATCAATACTTTCGGAAATATGGACTTTCAGGCCTCAGTTGAAATACGTTGCTTTGCTAATTTCCTTTTTTGAAAATAGTGAACTCAAAAAGTTGTAATCAAATTTTTCTTTTAAGATTTTTTATCAACATCAAAAGATTCGACGAGTGTTTGAACAAATTTGTAACTTTAAATATTAATACCAATTACTTTATTTGACTCGTGAAATAAAAGGGTCAGAGTAATTTCTTTTGCACAATGGCAAAATATTGGATAAATATTTAAAATGCAGTCAATTTCTACCGACCTTGGGTGGGTGGCCAGCGGCAGTAGGATGAACTGTTTCTCGTGGAGGCGGCGTTCGTGCACCACCGTCCACAGCTGGCGCATGTCCATGTGGCGGAGTTGGGCGACCAGGGCCGGATTGAGGAAGTGCAGGTCCGGCTGGGAGCGGTACCGCCGGTGCTGCAGGTGGGCGTAGTAAAAGGCCACCAGCCGCTCGTTGACGCCCTCGTGGTCGGACTGCAGCAGCTGGATGTCGGAGTGGCGCAGCGATATGTCCATGAAGTGGAGCGCCACCAGGCTCGGCTGGGCGGCCACCTGGTGCGGTCCATCGCCGCTGCCCCGCTCCGCCAGCGAGGGGCTGCCCTTACCATTTACCTTCACCTTCACCTTGACCTTGGTCTTCGACTTGGCCTTGGGGTCGGTCTCGGCCATGGGCTTCTTTACCTGATGCGGCTCCACCTGCATCTGCGATGTGGTCTTCGATTTTATCGTCTTCTTGGCCAACGGCATCTTGGGACTCCACGGGAATCCGATTTATTTCGACTGGGTGCGAGTATATCTGTTTGATTGTCTACATCTGGGTTTGCAATTGTGTGACAGGGAGTACTATGATTTATACATATTATTCATTACAATAGTTTATAAAATAAATTCTAAGGCTTTCCAAATATACAGTATTTATCCAATTTTTGCATTTTTTTAAAGGGGTTACATCACAAAATGTTGCAAAAATGTACGAAAAGTAAAAATTTCCAGGTTTGAATGTTGATTACGAAATCATTGAGGTATGACATTCCATTTTTTTTTGCTATTAATGGCATTGTTATGACTAAAACATTATTTGATTTATCCGAAAAGCAGGATTTTGTAATTGAAAAACAAAATTTTAAATTTTCTAAATGGTTTTCCTTTATTTTTAATGTCTATTTAATATTACAAATGGTGTGGGTTTATTTTGGAAAGGTTTTTTTCTCATCGTTAAGTATTAAAAAATCTGTGTTTTTAGGTGTTGACACCTGGAATTGCGTAAAGATCGACTACTTTCCCCATGAGGGCTACCAACCGGATCCACACGACTCAACAGCAGCAATACCCTGTAAGTACCAATCATTGTTGGCCATTGGCTGTTAAATTTAAAAATATTTTAATATTTTTCGGATTACGAATACGATTACGAATATGATAAATAGTTTTCAATATACAAACAAAATGGCAACTCTGCATTACAATTTCTCAAAAAGAAACACTGCTACTATATTGTAAATTCCCTCCGCTCCAAACATAATTTTCTCCGTGTACCATTGCAATTGATGGCCTTCAGTCCAGGCCGCTGGATGAATCCGTCTTAACTGCCGCGTTTTAAGGCGCAAATAAACCTTAATAAGCTTAACTGGCATTTGGCATTTAACCAGGTGAATGCCGTCCCCGTTTTCCCTCAGCCACTTTTCCCCTCCAGATGACTGGGCCAAATTGAAATTGATTTATTGTTGTTAGTTGGCCCAGAAAACGCATATGCACATAATACAACTTTAGTTGGATGAATTTTAATTAAAGGCCTTTGGCCTCAGTCGGCAAAGTTTTGTCCCAATGATTTGTGGTCTTCGCATAGTGTGGGGAGAACGGGGTGTAACGGGGTCAGGGGGATGATGACAATGGCTGAACATTTCCAATATCCATTATAAGATTTCACCCACATTTCATAGCTGGCCAAATCAACTGCCTACTCTTTGCCAAAATACCAATATCCAGAGACGGTTGAAATTCCATTAATTTTCACACAATTGACCATCGATTTGAAATGTTCCCATTAATTTTGTTTTGTTCCAGCGCTCAAACTAATTTCAAACCTGCCGCTGGTGACAATTTCAAAAAAAATAAAACTATTAAACAGTCGGCCAAAATAGGGAGTTGCCTTGGGTGGAATTTTTTTTTTTTTGATTTCTATTTTTCACCGGTCCCTGTTACTGTCCCAACGTTTTTTTTTTTTTTTGCTAAGCCGCAGGATATTTTGTCACTGGCCAGGTCAAAAAAAAAGAGGAAAGGGAAATAACATTTTTTGGAAAGTCAGAGCACAGGCATATGGGCTAAAAAATGGAGCCCAGAAAAGTAGCACATTTAATAAACGAAACGCACAGCAGCGGAATTACATTTTAATAGCATTGTTAAAGCACTGTTCAAACTTCAATTTCATGAAAAACACGCAATAGAAATGAATACCTGACCAACTTTTATCCAACAGATACGGTCACCAAATCCTGTCCAATTTTCCTGGCTGCCGGGGTCTTTTTAGTGATCAGCTTTATAGTTTTTCTGATCCCCACATGCTCGCATCAAAACAATCTGTATTATTTTAGCGCCGGAATTCTCTTTATTGTCAGCGGTAAGTTTGCCAGTAGTTTTAAAGTTAAATCGCCCAAGTTCTTTATTTTCCTGGATTTCAGGTCTCGTCATGCTAATTGGCCTGATTGCCTATATATCAATACTAAAGGCGGAAATCGGTTCCAAGTTGAGACCCCGCTCTACCCTACAGCCCGCCCTCATCAAGGTCTCCTACGGCCAGAGCTTCTTTCTCTTCGTCTTTGGATTTATCGTCACGGAATTCGTTGGTGTCCTGAACATATTCCTCTTTATTAATTTGCAGGAGATCAGCTACTATAGTGTGAGTATTCTGAAAACTCATGTTATGGTACTAAAAAAAGATGACACCTTCATATAAATATAAATCACTTAATAAATAAAGACTATTTTGATCTAATTTAAAATATATTAACAACAAATGTTGTATAAATTGTTATATTCAATATACCATAATTATCATTTAATTTTGTAAGATACTCCTTTAATAATCCATATACATTATATACAAGTTTTATATATAATATTTGATTTAAATATATTTTTTTTCGAATATTTAGAATGTATGTGTTTTAAATTATTATTTATTTAAAGAATTTTATCTTTTATGTTTCAATTTATTATTTTTATTAGCCATTCTTTAAATAATCAAATTACATTTAAACAATTAATTAATAATATTGAATTAAAGTTTCATTAATTTGAATATTATTTTATACCATACATAAATGTAAGTAAATTTTATTATAATAATTAAGTTTTATTTTCTATTTATAAAGAATGTATGAAAATATAATATATTATATAAATATTAAATTATAAACACATTTTTTTTACTTTCAAAAGTTTATGTTCAATTTGTCAATACATTTTTTGTTAGTGCATCCGGGGGTCATTGTCCACCCTTAGATATGTAATTCTCCCGTTCGACTGCAGAAGCCTTTCAGCCTAAATGCATGCGACGCCGGATGAGACTCCCGGGGATTAGCTGCATCTTATCCGCCGCACTCTGTATACTTTATCTACTTTACTATTCATATATATATTATTTTCCTTAGCGCCTGCCCTGTTTCAGTGTGGCAACTATCCAAGGCAAGTTCAAGGAGGGTCAGCATCCACTGAGCGACTCTTACAAGCGGTACAAGCAGCCCGGCGCCATCACCGCCAGCCAGGAAGCACTCAGCGGTGGAGGTCACCAGGGGGGTCATCAAGGGGGTCACCACTCGACGCACCACCCACAGTCAGCGGTGCAGCCAACCCACGGTATCCTGAGGACCGCCAATTCGCGGCTCCACCAGGTCCACGATGCGGCCCGGGGACACCCCGGAAATACCGTACTCATGGGTCATCCCGGACAGACTCAGACCCTGCCCGGAGCATGTCGCAAACATCCGAATGCGGGATCGAATCTAAATCTCTATCTACACAACGACCTGGACAGGCGGTGAGCAATCCAGGGATTTATAAGATATCCTCTTTTAAAGTTCTTTTCAAATCTCTAGTTTGTAGCCACAATAATTTTAATAAATAATAACATTTTTTATTTGGTATTTTTCCTTGGTTTCATTAAATAAAGTGTATCTAAATTTAAAAGCTAAGTAATATTATTTCTTGGGTTTTAAATTTATTTAATTTGTTGTTATTAAATTCTTTAAAATTTGTACCAGAAAATAGAAATCCATTCTTGCTTTGATGTAATATTTAGTATAAAACAATTCAATTTACAGTTTTTAAGGGATTTATCGTTATTGCTTAGTAAGAAATGCAATCAAAACAATACAAAAAAAAAAAAAAAAACATTTATAACATTTTGAAAACCAATTACCCAAAATCACATATTATTTAGGTTTTGTTTGGGGGCTAACTAATTTCACAAATTTGTATGTCTACTACTGCACATTTTAATTTCGTATCATATAATGTCTATTATGTTTTAATATTGTATTGAGAAGCTGGTGTATTTTATTTTGTTTAACTTATTTATTTACTATTTGGGCCAATTTAGTTCATATATTGATTTTATAACTTTTTAATGTATATTCTATTATCATTAGAGAATAATTGTATTAATAAGCTATTGCATTTTAATTTCAGTTTCTACTTTGAGAAGCCGGCGGTGTCCAAGTGCAATCTGCACTCTCGTAGTTTTGCAAAATCGCTGAACGAGCTCTGCACAGAGGCGTCGGTGTCCTCCGCTCCCGTTCCCCTTCCTGTTCCCTTTCCTGCTCCTGTTCCTCCTCTGCCCCTGCCCCTTTCTCTTCCCGCTCCCGCTCCCCATCCCAATCCCATTCCCATTCCCAATCCCGATCTAAATCCAAATCCCCTGCCAGCTCCAGCCCTCTTTGCCGATTTGCCCCAGGAATTTCCACTCACCCGATCAGTGTCCACCGCCACGGAAATATACTCGACTGCGGCTCCAGCCTCCGGCCAAATGAAAAGGAAACAGCAGCGCAACATGGCCACCAATACGAACACGAAGATCTCCAGCAATCCGCCATCCAAGACGCAGCTGGTGGATCAGTCGCGACTTTGTGGCCTGAAGCGTGGACTGCGGAAGACCAAGGACGAGCTGTTCCAGGAGTTCTGCCGACGGGCCGGGATGCGCAGCAAGCCCAAGAACATATACTACATCAGTGGCGGCGAGGAGGCGGAGGAGGAGGAGCAGCGGGCGGAGCAGGCCAAGCGGGAGGAGCTTCAGGAGGGCCCGATTCGCAACGATGACGATGACGCGGACGGGGATGACAACGGTTTCATCCGCCTGGAGGAGGACCACCTCTATGTGGTGGGAGGTGAGATTTTGAATAAATAAATAAATATTATAATATGCATTATAATGCATTGGTAAAAAAAAAAACTTAGTAATTCCAAGTATTGTATACTCAATTTAAATATTTTCGCATTGATTTTCATCCATTTATATTTTTAGTTATTTAAAATATGGAAATATTAAAATATTTTAAGACTTTTAATTTGACTATCTTTGCAATTGATTTTAATATCTGTAATTTTCATTTAAATTTAAGCCATATTTCACTCAAATGAAATGCATTTAAATTAAATAAGAACTATTTTCAAATTCTTATATTTCTCCCATTAATTTGAATATTTTAAAATGAAATCACGCCATTTAATATGCATTGTATGAAATGCTATGATTTAATGTTTAATTTAAAATGTTGAATTCAATAGTCAGATATTTATTTTTACTATTCTATTTTTTATTAGTGTAGGTTTTGTACCCAATAGCTCTTGGTAAATATTTGACTACGTTCGTGCTTAGACCGGAATGGAAAAGCAGTTAATTTTATTTTGGGCGAGCTTTGCCAAACACTGTTTAAACTACATTCCCATACCAAGTTAATCAAGCCTAATCAATACTAGATGGACTTAACCCGTTTTCAGAAATAAATAAATAAATCTTTAAGCTGCTCGAAATAACGATTAACTTAATACAACAAAACAATAGCTAACTATAATTAACTACTGTATTGGCGTTAGCTGAATTTGCATTAATTTTCCAACAGAGTTAATATTAATATTCTAATGGGTAAAAATTAATGTTTTTTTCTTAGAAACGAAAAAGGATTATCTACCCCATTTTTGTGGATAAATCAATTGTTTATTTTGGAATTGTTAATCAGATAAATTTTAAAAAAATTTATATACCCATTAAAAATTGTATAATTTCAAATGAGTTATAAACCCCATTCATTTCTTGCAGACCACGCCCAGTTGGTGGTTCCCCGTCGCTCGTCCATGTGCGTGGACTCCTTTGGCCAGCCGCTGCGCAGACTCAACTCGAATTTGTCGCTGCACACGGATCTTAGTTACCGGGCGTGGGCATGGAGTGGGTGGCTATCCGGGGATGCGGATGCCATTGCCGCCGCCCGCCGATCTCGGCCAGAGTCGCACTCTACCGCGCTGCTTCCTGCGGCAGTCGTCCGACTCCCTGGCCTCCCAGGGATTTCCCTTGGCCTCCAGCCAGCAGAGGTTCTCCCAGTTGATGCTGAACCACCAGCAGCAGCAGCAGCAGCAGCAGCAGCAACAGCAGCAGTTGCAGTCACAGAATCGGTTCGTGTCCTCCACGTTGACCTTGCAACAGGTGGCGCCCAAGGGTCAGGTGCAGTGGCCCACGGCGATACCCTCGTCGCCGTCGAACTACTCGAATGGCTATCAGCAGCATCCGCAGCCCATTTATCCCACTCCAACTTCGGTGGCTCAAGGAACTGTTGGAGCTGTGGCAACTGGAGGATCCATTTCTGGACCACCGAAATTCCAGCGCGGCTTCGCCTTCGACGATCAGCAGCAGCGAAGGTCCAGTTACGTGAGCGACGCCTTCGATCTGGACGAGATCGAGCGGGAGCGACGACGATCCCACGCCAGTCTGTTTGGCATGAACCAGATCAGGGATCCCTACGACATCATCAATGGCACCGCCGTCTAGGCTGCTCGTCTTTATCAAATGTCAGAGTCTAAGACACCAAAAGAGCTAGTATTTTTTTTTCGGATGTAAGGTGACAACAACAAATTTATATCTATTGCAAAAACATAAAAAAGAAATTTAAATTTAAAACAAACATATATACAATTCAAAAAAATATAGATGGTCTCGACAACACTGGTCTAAAAAAATTATGAAATGTAAGCGCACAATTTTGGCCACATCAAATTTATTAAAATATACACAAGTGTAAGGCGTAATTTAATCGGAAATAGGTATTACAAATTTAATAAATGCGCACACTTTTGGCCGGAAAAATCGATATGGGTTTCATTTTAATTTATATTTTCATTGTAGAGTGTTTGACCCAAAATTTTAGAGAAATGTTATTTTACAATAATATCGGAAACCAGTTGACTCTGGAAGGGTTGTTTGGGTCACCATTCTGCAAGTCATCGGAAACTTTGAAAAAATTAACATATAAATGGTCTAAAAACCCTGGCAGTCTGATCCCCTGATTTTTTTTCATGGTACCATTATTTGGATGTGCACTTTTGGGTCACCAAAAAACTTTGAAATAGTGAAAAAAAAGATTTAAAAAATTAACCATCATTGAGTATAAATAAATATTTAAGGAAATCCCACTTTCAAGTCGGAATTTAATTCACCGGGCTCTAGAAGTGCATTTTGGGGTCACCAAATGGCAAGCCTTGGAAAACTTTGAAATAGTTGATATGAAAATGAGGTCTAAAAATTGATTATCATTAAACTAATATATTTTAAAGCAATAATCTGCTTTAGTCTAGTCTAGCCACAAATATGTATTTTTTTTTAAATCGACATACCATTGACCAAGTTTGGGGTCACCTTTCTGCAAGCCATCGGAAATATAGAAATACCTATTACAAGTGTTCTCTTTAAACATATTTATTGAGTTATTTCGTTGACTATTTCACAGATTCATGCGTTTCCAGAAGTCCTGGCTATAGGAGACCTCCGGACTAGTCTGTGAGTGATGGCCCGATACAACGGCGCCCGTGACCAGATCCTGGAAAGCTTCGCCCGGCGATCTTCCGGGCAAAGTGCTCAGCGAGGAGCTGGAGGATGTGGAGATGTCCAGGCCGAGAACGGGTGGCTCCTTCTTTTCGCTGATTGTGTGTAGAGTGGGCGCCGTGTGGGGTCGTGGTGGCAGCCCACATCCACCACCATTCCCGATCCTGGGTGGGTGGGTGCACTCAGCGGTCTCGTGGAGTGCTTGGCTGGAATGGGGATAGCGGCTGCTTTCACTGGCTGCCCGCCTCCGAAGAGCAACTGCATCTTGGCCATGGATTGCAGCAGCTTAGAGCTCGGCGAGGGCTGTTTCCGGCTGGAACTGCTGCTACTGCTGCTGCTGTGCTGGTGTCCAGGAGCGGATGCGGGGCACTCAGGCCAAGGGCTCCTTTGGCCCGTCGCAAGGAGCAGCTCATCTCGGCATTGCTGCTGCTCCGCGGAGGCTTGATATCGATTGGCAGGCGTTCCAGTGCCAGTGGCCTGCTGGGATTGAGGACTTCGGGAATGGTCAATGGCACACCAGTGGCCAGACACTCCTGCTCCGCCTCCTTCGCCTTCTTCGCCCCTCCAGCCGGCATAATCTCGCCCAGCAGCTTTGTCCTCGCCTCGGTGATGGCATTTGTAAAGGGATAGCTGTCCTGTTCGTGACCCTCCTCCAGTTCCGATAGCCACAGCGGCGAGGACGCCTTGGAGTCCAGCACGGAGCCGGGAATAGTTCGCTGATTTTTGCAGATCCTCCAGTTGGGCCAGACTGACTGCATCCTCTTTGCGAACGCGTCGATGCCAATCCCGAAAACTGTCCAGCTTGCTATTCATTTGGTCACGTTCCCGCAGGCAAGCGAAATGGATGCGCCGGCTCTTTGGCGGATCCTCCGTGGACTGCGGAGCCGACGGCTTCGATGTTTTGGCCTTCTCCAAATAGCTGAGGAAGCTCTGCTCCAGCAGGTCACTTTCCTGCTCCAGCTGCAGCATGCGGTTTCTAATTAAATAAAGTGAAAAATTAAATATATGTGTATTCTTTCATATGCTTGCATCAAATCAAAAACTGATATTTATATCTGTAGCAAATGTACAGATTATTTTAATTACATTTTAATTTTTTAACACTATATAAAATAAAAAGATTTTGCACTTAAAAAGAACAATTAAAATCTAAATTTTAGAAATGAAATAAAAACTTAAAATTGTGTTAAATATATTTGAAAGTCTTGTATTATTCCTTAAATGCTAGAGAAAAAAACTCAACGTCTGACTTCTAAAGTTGAAGATTTCGAAAACACAAAAATCTTCCTTGAAAGTTTTGTAATATATTTTAAATATTTTTAAGGATTTAAGATTCAACGTACACTTAAAATCGGTTTTAAAAAATAAAAATAACTGGATATTGAAAATGGTTATAGTAGTTAATATTAAGGCATTTTTCCACTAAATATTGCTTGTTTTTCAGATATAAAAGCAACAGCTCAGAGAAATACTAAAAACTCGTAATTGAAAAACATACTTGGCACTTAGTAGGGCCTCATCGAAGCTTGGACCTTGTATGGATGGCTTGGCAGATGGTCTCAGTGGTGTCAATTGTAGTGGCTGCGGTGCCATCGTATTGGTGGCCACAGAATGCGTTGAAGGCTTCGGAGGATTCGGAGGTGGAGGATCAGGAGGAGACGGTCTTGGTTCAAGTGTGGTTTCTTCAGCTGGCTGAACGGAAAGCATTTTGGAGGCAGGATCCCGAGGAACAGGCACTGCTAGAGGAGTTTTTGTGGCAGCCGGATCTCTGGGAAATCATAATGGATAATCATATCCTAGTTCAGCTTAAAAGATATGGCAAATTAAAAAACATACCTGGGATTATTTTCGGGAGGCAGTGGATCATGGGAAACAGTATAATCTCGGGAAACGGGCACATTGGCAGCTTGAGCATTAGTAATGCTGTGCATTGGATAGCTTCCGGTAGCTACTGCAGGAATTTTACTATTAGACACAGATCTGTCTACAGTCGTTGGAGCAATATTTGTTATGGAAGTGGTCGCATGCGGTAGATTAAGACCGGAATCCTGTAGAAGACTGCCAGAAAGTCGAGGAATCACGGGCACAAAGGTGCCTGCAACTGGGATTCCACCAGTTGGAGCCAGGGCCAGCAGTTGACAAGGATATCCTAGACCAGGATATGTGTGTGCCAACTGGGAGCTATCCCTTTGGGGCTCAGCCAGTTGGGGCTTATTCACATGTGGCTTGTTCACTTGGGGCTTATCCCCTACTCCTGCAGTGGCTTCAACTTCAATCTGGGCTGGAACAGGGGTGCAGATCCCACTGGAAGTAGAAGAGTACGACATGGCGGAATTCCAGTTGCCGGGAGCGGTTCCCTTCACGGAGCCCTCCGTCCACATGGGCAGAATGCGAGCAGCCTGCTCCGCCGCGATCTCCGTCTGCTGGATCTTCTCGGCCAGCTGGTGGTGATGCGATTCATAGTGCTCCAGCAGCCGGAATATCTTCTGGACCAGATCCCGTGCCTCCACCGACGATTGCGAGTCACGCTCCACGCGTTTGCACAGCGACTGGATTGGATTGGATTGTATACATGTTATTAAATTGAATTTTAAGGAGGTAATAAACGGTGCAGCGGTTGCCTTGCAGCATATGTACAATTCCATTTCACGCAAACACCAAAATCCATTTAGATGTCAATCATTTATATTAAGTTTAATTTTAAGGTGGTTATAAACGGTGCAGCGGTTGCTATTTAGTATGTGTATGTGTAAATGATATTAAATTGTGTTTTAAGGTGGTTATAAACGGTGCAGCGGTTGCCCTTCAGCACACGTACATGTAAACTAATTCAATTCCATTACAAGCAAACACCAAAATCCATGTACATATGTGTAAATCATTTATATTAAAGCTGCACATGCAGCCGCTGCATCGTTTATAACCACCTCTAGTATTTCCCAAGTGAGACTCACCCGCCAGGAGTTCTGCCGCCTGCTGAGCCGCAACATTTCGGCCTGGTGGCGCAACTTCACCTGGTAGAGCTCGTCCAGCCGCTCCTTCTGCAGCTCCAGCGCCTTGCCCAGGGACAGCTCCACCCGTTCGAGGAACACTTGGCCACTGGAGCTGTGCAGCATTTCATGGATCCACTGCTCGTAGGATTTTCGCGGCGTTTCCGTCTGCAGGTCCGCTTGAACCCATGCATTATGTATGGGCTTCTTATCCGTTTGGGTGGGTGCATCCGTTTTGGAAGCCAACTTCGTCGGGGTTTGGGTGGCCCTACTTGTCCTAGGGATCTTCGCCTGGACGGAGCACTCCTTCTTTTCCGGCGGCGGTTGTTCCAGCTTCTTGCTCTCAAGCCTCTCCTTCTGCCGACCCTCCTGCAGACCCATATAGTGGCCATGGCTAAAGCCCTCGCGATAGCCGGCGTCGAAGCCCTTGTGCAAGCCGATGGCGTACTCCTGTTCCATGGACAGATTGAGCACATTGCCCAGCAGCTGGACACAGCCACAGACGTCGCTCACGAGGTTCTCCATGCGCTCCACGGACACGTACATCCTGCCCAGCGGCTGGCTGGCCTTTCTCTGCACCTTTTCGAGCGATTGCCGGATCATGGCCAGACTGGCCAGCTGCTCCGGATGAAGGCGCGGCAGGCGGGGAACGTCCACTTCCTGAACGGGCAGCTTAATGGGCCCCGATTCGGTGTAGATCACATCATCGTCCGCGCTATTCTTCTTTGCCACAGGCTTATCCCTTTTCGAGTCACAGGGGGGCAGTTTGGTGACCGTTTCGCCCGGGTTAAAACTTTGCCCCGCCTTCGTGAGCCGCTCCCTTTCGCGTATCTCCCGCTTCAGCAGTTCCTCGAATCTCGATGAGGATATCACATCGACGGGCGGGGCACAGGATTTGGCCAGCTGGCGGACATTCTTCATCAGCTGACTCAGCTGCTGCTCCACGGAGTGCAGGGACTGTGAGACGCGGGCGCCCACAAATACACTCCGGCCATCGGCGCCCAGGACCAGCTCGTGCTCCTCCGTCTGGTAGAGACCACTGGTGTCCACCTCGGGACGGGCTTCCAGGCAGGCGGACGGCTCCGTTTGACTGGTGGAATCGCGCAGGGATACTGCAATGGGTGGAGTATCCGCCTCCTTCTGAACTGAGCCGGGCAAGGACCTCCTGATCTCCACCAGCGATCGCACTAGGGCCATCAGCAAACACTGCGTCTGTCCAGCCAGATCCTCCTCGTAGTGGGCCGCCACTATCTGGCCAAGTTCCGGATCCGGTGGCGCATCCTCACCACCAAGAATGTCGCTCAGCACCTGCTGCAGTTCCTCCGGCCGGAAACGGAACTCCGGGCGACTTCTGAAGTCCGGCAACTTGCCACGATGCTGCGTCTCGCTGCAAAAGACCGACAAGGTGAAGTGGCAGTTCTGCGAGTGCAGGAACTCCGCCACCAGGGTGTGCAGCATCATCGCCAGCGGCGAGAGGAGCAGCGAGTGCGAATGGGCCATCTGGACACCGGCGGCCTTGCTCAGCAGCTGACCTGGCAAAAAAAAAGAAAGGATTTCATTACAGGAAACTCATTCAAATTGGTAGTCAGTAAAAATCATGGATAGTTGGCATACAACTCACATCCTTGAAATATATAAAAATATTTTGGTTAACTGTTGCTTTATCAAAAAGATACAAAGTATAGCATAATAAATAAAAATATAAATGTGGCCAATAAACATATTGAAAACAAAATATGGAAGGCTGGCATATGTAAATCCCACTTCCATGAAATATAACAATATTAATTTTAAAGAAATTTTCAATTTATTTTGATTAATTTTTGCTTTATCAAATATATACCATATATATATGCATAAAAAATTGTTTTTTTATTTTTATACAAATAATATGCATACCCACAGAAAACATGTCTCTAAATTCTAAGGTTTTAGGGGCAAAAAGGGTTTTAAAACATTTTAAAAAGTGAAATAAAACATTTAGCTAAATTATCATTTAGCTAAAATAAAATTTTTTTGACCCAAATTTACATCCTACAATTGTTACCAGTTTTTCCTGTGTACATATTATGGCCCATTAAATTTAATGAATTTCAATTTTTTTAAATTCTTACAACCAGTTTAAACTCCTTTCTTTATAAAACTTTACCCAGAGCCGTGTTATTGAAGCAGTGGATGAGTTCCACCCGCAGGTGCGAGTGCAATTCCCGGGCAATGCCCTCCTGGTCCAGCCACTGCCGGAATTTAGGCTCGAACTCGTGCTCCGACAACGCGGCCAGCTCCTCGAGCTGATTCTTCAGCTGCTCCGCCTTGGCATCGTAGGCATCGTCCTGGTCGTTCCTCCGCGTTTGATCCTTATTCCGATCCTTATCCTGCTGCTCCTCCGCTATAGTTGCAAGTGTTGCTTTTTTCGGTCCTTTTCCTGTGCGGGCTCCAAAAACTCGCGATCCTGAAAGTAAAACGAATGACACATAAATGTGTATTATTTGTTGTGATTTTAGTGTTGAGTTGTGTTGAAAGAAAGTAAGAAAAGTTATTTTTTAAATTATTTCATTTTATACTACACATTAAAAAACTAAATTAACTTAAACCATTAATTGGCTGTAAAGCATATCTGCAACATACCCTTAAAATTCCATTGTTTTGTAATGTATAATATATCAAGAAAATTACAATTGATTATTTGATGTAAGCCCATATCCTTAATTAAAGTATTAAATCAAAAAGAGATTATTAAACATAACAAATCAAAATGATTTGATTTATGTTAAGTTTATCCAGGAAAATAAATGTTAATTATTACAAATATGTATATTATCTGAATTAAAAATTAAATTAAAAAATGTATTTTTTAACAACTTACTTTAGAAATTTTTAAAATATAAAATTAACTTTAAATAACCTTTAAGAAAATGTAAACAACAAAATGTTAAAGGCACTTTCAAATTTTAACCTTTGAATAAGGTTTAAAAGAGTTTTTCTTTTGATCCAAATCCATACACACAAAGTAGCTTATTCTCAAATATTCGATTCATATTTTTTATTTTACATGTGGCTTATAATTTTTTGTTTTTTTTTAGTTTTGTTTTACGTTACAAAAATGTTGCTTTCATCAACATTAACAATGATATTCTACCGGCTTTGTATTTTAAGATATTGAAATAAGGAAAAATAGATTTTAAATGAAAAATAGGAAAAAGGTGATTGAGTTTAATAGCTCACCGGTAGCTGAAGTAACACCTGATGCTCCTGAGGGCCGGTATGCTCTGCCAATGGCTGATGCCATCGCCTGCTGTCGCTCCCTGGGAAGCGGTGTCCTCCGCTTGGCGACATCCCTGTCAGCGCTCATCCGCTGTCGCACGCGCCGAGCTGCCGCCGCCACCGCCGCTGTGGCCCGCTCCCGCTTCAGCTGCTCCTCCCGCTCCCGCTTGGCGGCCTCGTGCTTCAGCTCCCGCTCGCAGGCCATCCCGCCCAGCCGGTCGCCCACATCCCGCTGCTTGGCCCGGAACGAGGCAGTTGTCGTTGTCGTCCTTGTCGTTAGCGGCAACTGGCGGGTCTTCATCGGGATGGGGATCCGACTCGGGAATATCTCTCTATATGCGTAAATATATATATGTTTAAGGGGGGGGATATATCGGGGCTATATCCTTTTGACCGCCGCGTGGCTTAGCTGTGTGCGAGTAACTGAAATTTCCGGGCGAGTCGAGCGCGCCACACACTCACCACCGGCGAAATTGTGACAGGTGCGTCGCGGCCTGCGTTACCACCTGGAACATGGGAAAATGGCTGGGAAATAAGGGAGTTGGTGGGTCGACGGCGACCACCGGGGGTTGGTCCTCCACAACGTCAGCTGTCATGGTGAAGGATCGCCGAGCTGTGGCCCATTTTAGAACTAAATTAAAAAATTACAAAGCAACCATAAAAACGAATAAGTCAGCTCTATTTATGGGCATTTTCTACGCACAATAAACATTTTTTGGCTTTGATCCACTTGGTTAAATGTTATTTTAACATGTAAGTTACAAATTTTGTGTAATATTTTATTTAAAAACAAATTAAGCTTTTTATTTAATTGTAGTTAACATAATATCAATTAGCTTTTGTGAGTGTTGCCTTCGATATTTTGCGGCTGACAATAAGCTGACTGCTATGAGTGTCACAGAGAGATGTTTGCTGCCAACGATTTTTTTTTTTGGCGGGAAATAACAATGTTTTAACAATTGTTTGAAAATGAATTTAAAAGGTCTATGACTCTAAGGGCAATTCCGATTTCAGTTTCACGTATTTTAAAACTATAAAAAATTGTTTACATATTTAACAAGAGTGTTATTAAATACTAAGTGCATTTCAGCAGGAATTATGAATTTAAAAGGAGCAAGCAATGGTTTAAAAACTAATTGAGTGTGCAAAAACTGGAGTGAAAGAGTGCAGGAACTGTAGTGATAAACGTTGGAGATGAAAAGCAGCGGAGACGATAGTCCGATATTTTGAAAACATCGATGACTTCGGTGTTTCCCCACCTCTAGTCGATGTTTTGCCATCTCTAAGTCGACTTCCCCGTTTTAACAAATTTATTTTGATTTCTGACGACTAAAGTGAACGGGTTTATTTCTGGCATATTCAGGCTTAATTTTCTCTATCTTTGTATTTGTTAAGCTTACAAGTTCCCTTTTCTTCAATTAAAGTATAGACGCACCACCGAAAGAAGCAAAAATCGCTGACTGCGCATCTTTCTTTGTTGTTGCGCCCAAAAAACACATGTGCGCCGTGGAAGAAGAAGAACAATAACATATCACATGTAAATATTATGACTTTCTTTGTGACGTGGGTGTAAAAATCGACATATATATGTATATATCCACTTGATCTATTTCATCAGAATTTTTGCATCGTCATCTGGAATGTCGGACCTGGACAACATATTCATCAATGTGCGGGCACGCCTCCAATCCGAGGGCGTAAAGCTCTGGGAGGAGCCGTACTATTCCGAGGAACTCGGCAGCATCGAGGGCGCCCTGGAGGTACGAAATTCGACCAAATCTGATCAATTTTAATTTAATGATTACAAATCGAATAGTAGCCAAATTTCCACGACTCGAGCCTCGAAAAGTTCTGGGCACTCCTTCGAAAATAGCTTTCCTTAAAAAAAATATCCTTGATATGTAATTTAAAGTTTATTTGCCATTGTGCCTCAAAGCGATAGGACTTAGTATACATTTTTTAATGATTTTAAACTTTAATGGAAATACTTATTTCTTTTATACTTATATTTCTGATAGGACTTATCAATAATATTTTCTTCAAGTTTTTCCAATTGAGAAAAAGATTACAATACTAACATTATCTTAATTTGGTTTTTAAAACATATATTTGCAGTTTGTAAAATTAAAAATACCCTTATCTCTTGCAATACTACTTGCACTATCTATATTAGCAGTTCTTTTATGGGCCATAATTAAATTTTTACAACATGCTAACGTACTATAATTTCACAAAAAGATCAGATTTTTAAATAATGATCGGTAAACTCTTTATTATCCAACAAATATGAGTTAAAAGATAGAAATACAAGTGCAATATTTTTTTTTAGAATCTTGCAAATGATTTATTGTGATTTATAACAAAGCACATTTGAGTAAAATAATATAAATAGTTGTTAAAATATTTACAGATGAAGTTCTTTATTGTATATGTTTGTATATAAAAACAATATTTTTCAAAATTAATTTATTAAATGGCTTATTTCTCCATAGAACCTGGCAAAAGAGTACTCCCGCACACTGGGCTTCGATATGAGCCGCTGCAAGTTCATTTTGACGGAGCTGC
Source organism: Drosophila gunungcola (assembly GCF_025200985.1). NCBI lineage: Eukaryota > Metazoa > Arthropoda > Insecta > Diptera > Drosophilidae > Drosophila > Drosophila gunungcola. The sequence continues at coordinate 537,179 of NW_026453192.1, read as the reverse complement.
AGGAGAATGCCCTCCGTAAGCTGGCCGCCCGGCGTGAGTTCTCCGCCACCGGAATAGCCACGTTCAAGGTGCGCCGCATTGACAACCGCAACGGCACCACCAACATGCTGGACATCAAGTGTGACCTGAACTCCCTGGGCTCCGGCCTGCAGGCGGTCATCGCCGAGAAACTCCAGTTGCCGGATCAGAACCACGTTAAGTGCATCGCTGCCGGAAGAATGGTGGCTGCCAATGCCACTCTGGCTGCCCAGCAGCTGAAGAACAACCAGCAGTTGATTGTGATCGTGGGCGATGGGAATAATCGCAGTGAAGCCCTCTACGAACGGATCAATCGGGTCAAGGCCGATGTGCAGGCAGTGGTGTCCTCGCAAAATCGTCTCGTTGAGGTGAGTTCATGGGAAAACCAAGCTTGCACTATCTTTCACCAAATGTCAGAGATTTAGAGTTACAATTTCGAGAAAGTATATATATACATATACAATTTTAATGTTTTAATTCATTAAATTTCTCTAGTCAAGAGAAACGTTTAAAAACGGCATGAAATCACTAAACAACAAATAATTTTCAGCATTGCCTAAAAACTCTTACATTATTAATGAAATTAAAAAAGGCAATAGTTAGGCGATCTGTAGGCAGTCAAAAATCTATTTGTTAAATTTAAAAAACCTGAATTAATTACTAAAATATACAGTTTCGGCCCTTGATTTTCTTGAAAAAATTTAACTTATGGAGAAAGTATAATTATTATTTATTATTCTTGCTTTTGACTTCTGTATAGAATTCGCTAGGATAAGGAAAGTTTTATAAACATTATAAATAATTCATTATATTTAAATCAAAATTCTCCTATCGTGATTAATACATTAAATAGGTCTTTGAACTTATATTTCAATACGAGTTTGCCTCGCAAATTAGTTATGAAAGTAGACAAATTGGCATTTACAATACCCACTAAGTTGCATTAAAGGTATTAAAAATCGCAGACAGATAATTTAAAATGTAAATTATTACCTTGCCCCTTAGATGGAGGACCAGAATGGCAGCCCCGTCTTTCTGCCGCCCGCCGAGAATCGGGCCCTGCTCATCGGCTTGGGATTCTGCGAGAAGGCCCGGGCGGCCATGCTGCGCGAGGATTTTGAGGAGGCTCTGCTGCTGCTGCTGGAGGCCGACGAGTCCTTTGCCACCTGCGACTCGCAGTTCCTCGAGTCGGTGGACAACTATGCCCTGCTCAATCTGGACATAGTGTGGTGCTATCTTTGCCTGAAGAACGTGACCCAGCTGCCGGATGCCGAGCGTCGCCTGGCCGTCTGCGGTCGCAACTTCCGTCGCAGCTATGGCGACAGCTTCGAGAGGCTGTACTTGCTGAAGGGCAAGGCCTGTCCGGAACGGGCCCTGATCATGCGCCTGCAGCTGCTCCAGGGCGTGGTGATGTTCCATCAGAACCGACGCGATGAGGCCTTCGAGCGCTTCGAGGCGGCCGGCATGCTGCTGCGGGAGCTCAAGGTCAACGCCGATCAACTGGCTCTCCTCGTGGAGATGGGCTTCGAGGAGACCGAGGCCCGGCTGGGCCTGCGCTCCTGCGAGGGCAACGGCAACGTGGAGCTGGCGGTGCAGTTCATCCAGGAGCGTCGGCAGCAGCTGAAGGATGCCCGCAAGCAGTCCAAGGCGGAGCGGGCTCTGCAGCGCCGCCTGATGCGCTCCAATGCCAACGATAGCGACTGGGTTAATCCGCGCAGCGTCTGCACCCTCACCGAAATGGGATTCGAAAGGGCACTGGCCATTGTAGCCTTGCAGCGCTCTAAGAATGATTTACCCAAAGCGGTGAGTCTGCCTAAATATTTAAGGGACTTCTTTGTCTCATTTAATTCATAAAAACAGAAAATCAGGATTATGACTTTTGGCAAAAAAACGATTTTTTAAACCTTCTTGTCTAAACTAGACGCATAGCTAAAAGGATAGTATTTTTTTTTTGGGAATTTTAGATTTTTTCATAATGGTTTTCATCATCATAAATGCATTACATTCTGTTATTTTACTATCACTTGCATTGGGATTAGTTTAAAAATACTGATCTTTTTGGACACGAAATTGGGACTTTTTGCTGGAAAATATAATATTTTTAAAAATTATTACGGATAGGGAATCTCTTCACAAATCCAACAGTGAACCAAAAAAATATAGTCAACAGTTTGTGTTTTATTTTAAATATTAACTAATTAACAAAACCACTAGACTTTCCTCCAAAAATATATAAATAAAATAATAAATAAATATATTTTACACTTCACTATATCGAATTTCATTGGATTTTCCTCAGGTGGAACTGCTGCAGACCGAGTCCGACGCACTGCGTGCCGCTTTGCCCCAGACGAGTGCATCCGCCGACACGGTCAAGCTGGCCCATCTGCTCCAGCTGGGATTCAACGAGGACAACGTTCGCGTGGCCCTGGAGGCCACATCGAATGACATCGAACGGGCCATCGAATGTCTGTTGCGCGCCTTTCAGAGCGAGGATGAGCTGAAGCAGACCATGGATCGAGTTAGCCGTATGGTTGACTCCAAGGGCCAGGATTTGGATGGTCCCTCCACCTCGAACGCCCAGGCTGCACCCCCATCGCCCATCATCGATGCGGTTATGAGACACGCACGCTCCGAAATCGAGACCTACAAGGCATACGAGCGGTTCAACTCTGACCTCAGCCAAAACGATATGGACTACTTGGATCTGCCACTCGTTCAGGAGGAAAAAATCCTGGCTGAATATCTCAACATGCTGCAGCAGTGATATTCATGCGCCTTTCTATTGCTATATCTCCGCTCAATATTGAAAAAAAAACGAGAACCAGTTGTGGAGATAACAGTAATCATGACTTGTCTATATTGCAAATCGTAGTCTTATAATGGCACTTAAGTGGCATTCAGACCCCCCACTCGCCAAATAGTAACATATAAAGTTTTATAAGCACATGCCTGCCCCTTCTATTGACAACTGCGAAATGTGATTACGCCGAGACAGCGGCAGAATTTACCTTTCCGAGCCACCAGAAACTTGCTAGCGCCTCTGGCAATTACTTTTTTGTTTTCTTTTTTTTTTTTTATTTGTCGCTTGACTTTCGACCCCGGCTCAAACGGCAGCGCTTGATTGGCTCCAGCAGTCGTGACCTTGTCGAGGCAAAAGGGCGCCGCCCACCAAGCTCAACCCCCCCCCCCCCCCCCCCCGCCAATTTAAATGGAATTTTCACGATCTTCTCTAAGATAAATGTGCTTCACAAAGGCTCATGCTAACGATTTTTATACATTATGGTATAATGAGGACATAATTGTCTATGCAAAAAACTATATATATTTAACTATATATAGTTAAAAACAAGAAGGGAAGAAAACTTCGGCAAGCCGAAGTTCATTTACCCTTCCAGCTACTGCAAAAAGAAAGGTAACTTTAAAACTGAGAGACTTGTTTGCGTAGAAACGGACGGACAGACGGACGGGCAGATGGAAATGGCTAGATCGACTCTCCTAGTGATGCTGATCAAGATTATATATACTTTATAGGGTCGGAAATGTCTTCTTCACTGCGTTGCAAACTTCTTACTGAACTTCTTCTTTTGTTGTCAACTATATATTGTCTAATCTAATAAAATAGTTAATCATGGCAAGATTTGGACAAGAAAAACAACATTTACAAACATTTAAAGATGAGGGGCGATAGCCCTACAATTATTTTGACCGCAGCTGTACCATGGCCTTAAGCTAATTTATACAGAAAATAACTAAATGATTACTTAATATATAGTTGAGAGCGGGTTAAAATAAATATATAAAGTTTGCAACGATTTTTTTTAATATTTACGGGTTGAAAACAGCTTGAGAAATTAGGGTTCAAGAAACAGTAGATGTGTCTAAAATATGAGGTGATTGCAAGACAATATCGATATGTTTATTTTCCAAACGGTTTAGCGGAAGAATAGAGACTTAATTGAAAGGTTGATAATATGTAAACTTTGATTTGTTTAATTGAAAAACAAAACAGATGTAAAAAGATAGTCATTCGATTTTAAACATTACAGAATATCAATACTTTGAATGCGCAATATTTTATGTTTAATAGGTTTTAGAGGATGTAAAACATATAGTTTTTGAAGAATCAAGAATTAAGACATGTGATACATACGTTAATGTATAAGAGCAATGTTAAAGAATACATTTCAAGTGTAGATAAATAATGGCCATTACATGTCCAAAGACAATTTGTTGCCACAATTTTATACTTTGAATAAATTTTTAAAAAGTACTTATATTAATTTAAATTCTTTCCCAAAGAAAATATATATTTTAATAGTAACTAGTAAATTATCTGAAATCCCCAGTCAAAGGCCTTAAATAATATAATTGTTGATTGGAAAGCAGCTAAGTACAGATTGAAGTAAGCGAACGACACTTGAACCTCCCATTTCCCCATTAACCCTTCTCGGTTTCAAGGGGGTCGCATGCGTGCCGTAAGTGGGAGGTGACGTCGGCTGTAGCGGTAACACATGGAAGCCAGAAGCTGAGTCAACCGACTTCCTACCTATATTTACTTCGGATCGGTCTGTAATAATAATAATGGCTTCGTCTTAATGGAAGTCGACAGTGACTGAACCTAACCAATGAACCCGGAATGATATCAAGATGATTTAAAACCAAAGTTAATAAAATTCACTTAGTTTTTTATGTTATAAGAAGATATATATTTGTATGTTTTCAATATATTGGAATAAGTCATGCATATCAATTAGCTTGTATTAAATAATTAAATTAATTTGCTTGATTTCCGTAAGTCTTTTGTTACTATTAACAAATAGTTGATTCTATCAATCATTATTTAATCTTATTTTCCGTGACAGATATTTTAATCAAATGTTACATGTAACGATTAATTTTTATTTAAAAGATTTCGTTATGGATTATAGTTTTGTGTTCTTTGTTTCGGGCTTGTTTCTAACGTATAATTACTCTGGCTTTACTTTTTGCCACTTTAATTTTCCGATTGTCATCGCCAGTTTGCCGTTTTTGTTCTGGGTCTCGTTTTGTGCCGATAAACAATTTCATAATTCAGATGTATAATTTTAATTTCATCATTTTAAGCGTTTAATTTTTATTTTTTCTTTTTTACGATTTTTGCCATAATGACTTTCAGCATTATGCGCAACTGATACGCAGCCAAGCGCAACTTTTGGACATTTTAACGTGGTCTGGGTCCGTGGACATGGACATATGTATCGACATGGAGAACCAACTGGGAATGAGAACGGTTCTGGTTGGCATAATTCCGGGTCCGGGGAAGAAGCGGGGCAATCTGGTCGTGGTCCAAACGAGTGGGTGGTGACGCAGATCACTGGGTGCTTTTGATTTCAGATTCAAAAGCACTTGGCAATTGTTTGCGCTCTCCGACAGGAATTTCCATATGTCCCCCAGTATCTAGTTTCCACTGAGGGAATTATTGTTATTTAAATTCAGTGATTAGCAGGGCTCAGATGCATTGTCACTGGCGGTCTTAGTTTGATATATTTATATATTATCTATCTTTGGTATGTTTTCTTGTGCCTCTGCCTAATTTAAAATCCCCGATTTTTTTTTTTAACAAAATCTAAACATGGAACATTTTGCGATTTTATTTACCCACATTATTTAGCGTTCAAAAGACTGATTGTTTGCCATTCACTTCAAGCAAAGTTTTATATATTTATATTTATATAGAAACTTTTTATATTTACGCAATATTGTTTGTATTAAAGCCTTTGCAAAATAACATTGAATTTCTTAAAGCTAAATAAGTTTAGACAGTTCAAAAATAAGAACAAATTTTTTTTATCGATTTCCCAAAAATGGTTTTTAAATAAAAAGTAATTTGTACAAATATCAAAAATATGTTTAAGAAATTTACGTATAATATATATATTTTATTTTATTTTATACATCACTTGACATTTATTTAAAAATATATTTTTGAGTAAAAACTTAATCCCCCGATTTGATTAGTTCTGCCAACTCATTGGCGTGTTTATATCATTCTTGGGTTCCGATCCATTAGCGTAGGCCCCGGAATCGCTCCAGGCCAGGTACAAAGTGCGCGCGTTTTAGCCCTGTTTACACGGCCGACTGGCTCTCGAAATTGGCACTAATTTCGTGGATTCAGTGTTTCGGGAAGGGTTTTTATGCATATTTTGGCATTTCATTGGATATAAGTACAGTTGTCCGATGGCACAGGGCTGCAATTAGTGCTTTCCAAAAAGACCGGCTAATTAAATCTTTTTACTGCGTGTCACGCGCACGCAACTGGGAAATAAAGCCACACACAAAAGAACAGTTAGAAACAGGGGCGTATAAGGGTGTTTTTATAAAAGGGGGCTTTTGGAAACATAGATATTCAAACAGGTTTTCAATTAGTGCTTTAGCACAAGCCATTAACTAGTTACAAGTTCTGACAACTCGAGGTAAAGTGTCGGTTTCGATTTTTAAGATGGTTTTTCAAGGTTGCCAATTCTGATCGCCAGCACTCTTAGTGGTTTCTCGAAAATTTAGAACGCGAATTCTTTAGCTTTGCGTGGTTTAAAAAACAATTTTTATATCAAACAATGTTTCCAGTTTGATTAATATTTAAAGACAGCAAAGACATGCTTTTCTGACGTTACTTATTTCAGTTACATATCCTCTAGGGGGTCTTTAGGTCCTTACCCCTTGCGTACGCCCATGAGCTAAGCAGGCAACATGTTGCTGGTGTGACGACCGGCAGCAACATGTTGCCGCCCACACGCAACAACAACGAAGTTGGAAGTTGGCGATCGACGTCGACGATCGACGGCGACGTCGGTAGCGGCAGTGGCAGCGGCGGCAAAACTGGGAGCGGAATTAAATAATTTTCCGTAAGCGCGTTTATTCAAGCTCAGTTCAATTGCGGCCAGCTTTGTTGGCGGACGTCTCAGGCGGCATTAACTATAAACTATACCAAAAAAAAAAAAATAACAAAACCGAAATCTTCTTGCATTTTTTTTTACCTGTGCTAACTGTGCGAAAAAGAGGGAAACACCTAGAAAAGCGAAACAAGAATCTGAAAAAAAAACAACCGTGTGTGAAGTAAACAATTGCAGTGACCGAAAAACCTTTAAACGAAAATAAAAACAAAGGAAATACCAGCAAAGAAGAACCAGAAGCAGCGGCAACTAAAGAAAACAACAACAACACGATTAACTTGGTTAGTAAGTCACCAAGCTTTATTTTTTTTGTTATTTTAGTTGTTTTTTAGTAGCTTTTTCCTACCTTTGGCACTGCAGCAACTTGCAACATCAAAACAGCAACAGCTGTTTTCAATTTTGGTTCACAGAGGGGAAAACTCACTAATTTCAATTAAATTTTGGGTTGGGTCTCTTAATTATAAATATAAAATTTAGGTTCTGGAAATAATAACATTTTCTAATATAACAAGTTGAATTAAATACATCGTCAAATTAAATTGTGGGATATTATCTTTTAAATAAGATTTATTGAAATCCCTAATAAATTATTACCTGCTATATTATTTAATATAAAATGCGGTTAGTCGTAAGACAGTAAAATACTTTTCTTAAACTTCATTTTATATTTTTTTCTGTCATTTAACACCCAATCGATCATAATTTTTTTCTCTGCAATTTTTGGGTTTTTGTTTGGTATCTGACGTTTCTGGTTTTTGAGGTTTCTTGGCACGTTTTTTGACGTTGCTGTTGTTATTAATGCTCTTCAAAAAGGGCTGGCCAAAACAAAAAGGAAGGAGCAAAACAAAAGAGTTGGACAAATTGTCCATACAAAATACTATATTTCTCACACCAACAACAGTTGTAAATATATACATATGTAGTTAAAAGCCGAATGGACAACACAAAAAAGAAGTGCAAAGGCCGCCGCGATAGCCGATGAAAGTGAAAACGCTGAAGAAAACAAACAAAAGGCAGTGTAAATACCCTAAATTATAATTCGTTATTTGGAAAGTACACACAAATAAGCACAGTATATTACTTAAAAAAAACCTAAAATATGAAAATTAAATTAATGATCCAAATAACATTTTTATTTTGTTTTAATCAAGATCATTTATATCTTCTGCAAAACTTCTTTTATGTATTTTCTTTTAAAGCAAACACAAAAAAATTCATTGATTAATTTTTTGTTCATAAATATCTATGCCTTAAAACTAAAGTTTTTGAATAGAGCATATATGCTACCTTGAGCAATATTTTAATACAAATCAACGTATTATATTCTTCTTTCTTTTATATTTTAAAATTGCTAACAAGCTTTAGAATATGCTCGTTTTTTGCAGGGCATAACATTAATTTGCATAGCCAAGTAATTAACACGTTGTGAGTGTTATACGGAAAATTTTTCCTGTAGGGTACTCGTCATGGTTTGTTTTCCATCAATCGAATCTAAAGTTTAAAAGTTACAAAAGCTAGACGTGTGAAATTTCTAACAATTAGCCATGTGAAACATGAAGGTGGAGTCTTCACAAGTTAAGATGCATTAGTAATTTTTTTATTTATAGATCTTAAAAATATCTATCATTAGGTATACAAAATTTATTGAATTCTTTCACTTAAGCATCGACTTACATATATTATTTATTTAAACAAATGCCACAATTATTTTTTTTTTGCAATGCAAAAAGTTAAAAATTTAAAACTATTACACTGTCAAAAGTGTAGCGTTATATTTGTTGTGATTAATATAATTACCTATTGCTAATGCAAAAATTAGTTAAATTAAGTTGAATTTTTTGATGAGAGTCTTCAATTGTGCAGTGTAATGCCAGGACAGTTAATTAAACAAATAAATTGTCTATAAGTTTAGTTGGAATTCTGGTTTCGTCTTCCGTTTCCTAAGCGTCTGGCGTTTATCGCTGGCATTACCATAAAATCTTTTAGCATACCGCTGGCCAAGGCCCAGAGCGTTATTATCAGACTGGTTACTGGCTATTTATCCAGACTTAATTGCATTGCAAGTTTTTGCACATGTAAGCAGCGACCTTGCTGGCTGCTGATCAGGCTTAAAAAGCGAAAAAGCAACAAGCAGCCGCCGCACATAAATAAATAAATAAATAAAAAGCAAGCAGCATTTCCTATGCCCAACCGAATGGGTTTTATAAATAAAATATGCGGCAGAATCTACATGCGACTGGAAATATAATTATAGCCAACTCTGTGCCGGTTCTTGCCGACTCATGCTGATCGGTTGATCGAGCGATTCGATGTGATTCGATACGATCCCGAGTTGAAGTTTAAGTTGAAGTTAAAGTTAAATCAGAAGTCTGAGCAGGAAAACGGGTGCGTTTTAAAACGCTTCACTGCCGGCAATAGCGTTTTCGACGGCTGAAGAGAAACTACCGTTAAAAGCAGTATTATAATTTTATTGTATATATTAAGTGCAAGACATTTTTTTGTTAAAGAGGAAACACTGTTGCATTTATTTAAAAATGTTATTTATTTTTATTTAAAGTTCCTTAAATCTTTTTAAGCGTAAGCTTAAGTAAATAAATAACAATCATAGGATTCTAACATTTTTGTATAAAAGAAATACAAAAATATATTATAAATAAAAAAAAGGAATTTAATTGTCATTCAACTTGTAATAAATGCATTAATCAAATCAGATAAAAAGATTTTTAAAACAAAACAAAAAAATTGTCACTGCCAAAACGGTTAAAATAATAAAAGAAATGCCAGGAAATACCAGAATAAAATGCAAAAAATAATGCAATCAATTAATTTATGATATAGAACGCAGTTAACATACCTAGAGACAAATTGGTGCATAAATTGCACTAGAAACCCGGCAAAAACGCCTAGCCACACGCGATTTAATCAGATTCCCCCCGGAAAAAAATTGGTTGGGGGATAAATACTAAAAGATTTCCATGTTAAATTTAAGTGGGACAATCATCAAAACAAAATGCATTACACAAAACCATTTAAAGGGTGAGCGGATCGCGGTGGCGCACACTCAACAAACTAGTTTCTCCTTATTTATATTTACTTTGATACCACTATTTTCGTTTCGTTAGCGCGACTTGCTAGTTTTTGCGATTAGTGAAGATTCATGGTCAAGGTCGCGCTAAAATCCGAGTTAGCCAATAGATCGATGATAAATTGTGGCTAGAACCACTCAAATCGGCAGTTGTCTGGCGGAGTTTTATGTTTATGCTGATTGGGGAACACGGGGAGAAATACTAGTTTCCTTTTTCTTAATTTAAATAATCTTATGTTTTAAACATATATTGGTTACATATTAGCTTAAAATTGTTTGGATGCTTTTTAATATATCTATTTGAATAATTTTTAAATTAGTAAAGCATAGTAGCATAATATTTGTACAACTTAACAGTGCCATATAGAATATAAGAGTAAAACAGTTTTGTAAAAGGTAGTTAAGGTAGTTTGACACCATTATCAAATTTTTTCATGAAATGGCTTATCATACTAGAAATTTAAATTTTTTCTTACTTCACTTGATTTTTGAGTGGTTTATGACAAATAAAAATGTATGCAATATAATATAATAACAATTTGTTAGAATACAATTTTTTGAAATAGAAACTTAATTTTTTTTATAAATAAATTGATTATGCTTTAAGAACTTAAACTTTTTCCTGTGTTCACCTTATTGGTTATTAGTGGTTTTCAGGGAGGAGAAGCACTAAAGGTGACCAAGGTGGGTCAAGTTCTCACCTCAAATAGTGGGTCTGTCAGTTAAGGCCAGCTATGATGTATGTATATGCAAATAGAATATACAAATAAATATATACACAATTTACAACTGTAAGAACTTAAAGTTTTCTTGTTATATATATGTTTATTTGCTTTGTTTCATGCTCAGTGGAATAAATTGATGATCTAAAAAATGATCTTTATTGTTCAAATTGAACATTCTAAAAAAAAACCAGTTGAAATGCATATTCTTGATTTTAGATTCGGTTTTCTGTGATGTTATAACATATTTTTAATCTGATTAGACTTAGTCTTAAGTCTTAAATAGGTGGCTCCATGAAGACTTAGAATGAGCTTTCGATTAAGCAGCACGTAAGTGCTGTCTGGGGTAATTCCAGGGATTCATTTGCATCTTGAGTAACTAAACGTGATCTAAACGAGTTTTAAGACAATAATAAAATGGGGAGGCAACACGGGGGGATCTGGAAATCGCATCGAAATCGAGTTTCGCAACTGCATCAGATTCGCAGCTTTATTTTAATTAGCCCAAAAGCTGGTATTAGTTTCGGTTTTGCGGGTACCTAAAAAGTACTCGAAAAACATCTGGTTATAATGGCCCGGGGGGTATACTACCCACTGGTTACTGGTTAATGGTTAATGGTTACTGGTTACTGGTTACTGGTTACTGAGAGGGGGTGAAGGGAAGTACGTGCCTCGAGTGTCTAATTGCCGCTGGAATCGGAGGAATTAACACATTTACATTCGTCCGTTTTCTTCCTCGAACTGGAATGGAGTGGCAAAGTTGTGGGTGACTTTACCTGCTAATTAAAGCCACTATTGCAATGCATCATTTTTCTTCTTTGCAAAAACTACCTTGTAATTATCAGTTCAAAAATTCCCGACCGACTTGCCAAGCGCCGTTCCCGCTGATAAGTGGATCGTAAATAAACAAATGCTATATAGTATATATATATATATATTATATATTTTGTTGGCCCAGTTTTCCAGCGGTGGGAAACTGGAGCGATCGGTTCACGCAACATTAGTCGGGGATCAATCGAGTATTAGATAATCCCCGGCGATGATGACATTGGCGCGACTGCAACATTATGCTATAGGCCATTGACTAATCAGCAAATGCAACTGAAAGTGGGTTTGGAACTGGAACTAAATCTGGTATTTTGCTAGATCTGGTTCCATAAGCTTTGCCAAACGAGTCGCCGGCCAACTTGGAAGTTAATTAGGTGTGTTTAGAAACATATAAATTAACTTTATACAATTATATCACACTTTAAAGTTGCATTCAACTCATTTCATTTTACCATTTCGTGTAATACTTCAGGAATATGTCTATTTTTTTATTTTAATTAAAAATGCATACAGTTAACCTTTCGTTATATTTTATATCTTTCAAAACGGTTTTGGTTTTTTTTTTTTAATCTTTTTTTAAGAATTAAGTAAATTTAAATTGAATACAGCATAAATTTTGATTTAATTTCATAATATTTTTTATCTTACTAGTGTTTATGTTTTTTGAAAATATTTTTTAAAGAAAAAACTGGTGGATACCTAAATATATTAATTAAAACATTCGTATATAAAATTGTATGTATATATTTAAAAAATGTCTATTCTTAAATTGTAAAAAGGTTGTACAAATTGACGTCTTAGAGATATATTTGTTTAAAGTCTTACTAGCCAATGTTAGTTTAAGCAACGTGCAATCCAGTGTATTTTATGCCGAAGTACCCTGAGCCAGATTTTAGTTTCTGTTTATATTTCCACACGTCTTAATATTCTTTTGTCTCGCCGCTAGAGATTTTCCCACTTTGATTCAAGTCCCCAGCCAAAAGTCAAAAGTCAGAGAGTTTCAGCGGCACTCTCTATGTATATACTTATATATATATTTTTTTTTCGATCGAGCCGAAGTTGATTGGCATCTTGGCAGACAGTTGGCAAGATCAGCGGGTGACGTTCATCAAAAGTCACAGGCCGAGCTTTGCATGCCAGACAAACAAACAAACGAATACAAAAAAACAAGAATAAACGCTCTTTTATTGCTTGGCTGTGCGTCTATTTGATTTGTAACTGGTTTCGCGAAGTTCGACATTGTCCGGGTCATAAATCGGACTGCCATTTGCCTGCCGGGTAATGGACGCGGCTCATCTTTCATCCACACTTGACTCAAATGGACAGCTGGGCGCCATAACGCCATAACGATCTGAGGCACCTTCACCTCCTGGCTGAGCCATAAATCTTTGGCCGATCTCCCAGTTTTACGAGTTCCTAAACCTTGGCCGGGGCTACAGCAGAACTTCTCAAGCACAAGGAACCCATCTTTTTAAAAATGTTTCTTGGCACTCAAGTGCCAATAATTTTTTAACATATTTTAGTTACTTTACTAAAAAATCTTTTAATAAGCCTTTTGGTTACAAACATTTCATTAATTCCGTCATTTCTAATAGTAAAGACTGATTTTCGATCCATAAATATTGTATTTTTCATAAAGTTTAAATAAGTATATATATATTTAAATACAACAATTTAAAATGAAAGCATCCAGCATAATAAAATTATTTAAAATACTCATTGAAAATGGTTATCAATAGGTTTTTAAAGATTTTTTGTTTGTAACTTTAAATTTTAACGTTGTAGCCCTTTAAAAATGGTAAAAGTTATATGAATAAATGTATAGCCTTACATACTCAAAGCATTCAAAGAGCTTAAATGGAATAGATATAAAAATTTATATTAAGCAAATATATAGATATGAAATTTTTTTCACTTCATAATTACTTAGAAAGAAAGGAAATTAAAAACTTTTACTTACTCTTTTCGCTTGATTGTCAATAAAGCTGAAGTGCCTGCTTAGTCAGTGACTCAGATTTACCCGGCGTATAATTTAATTCCAATTACAGAAGCACGCTTTTTAAATAATTGTCAACAAATAGCATTTACTGTCGCCGATGAAATAGAGTGCTGAGGGGACGGAAAGGGGCTCTTAGCTCTTCGATTGCCACCGGGAAGCATTTATCCCGACAAGGCGAACCACTAAATAGCCCGAATTAGCAATGCGGCGAACGGCACAAAGGCGGTTAACAAAGCAAACAGGGGTTAATTATGCTGGGGAAGCGATATCCGTAGATATGCCATCTACCTATCTGCCTCCACAATTAACACCCGACACTCTTCCGCCGCCAAATGAAGTAAAATATCCCAACAATTAGGTGTATTTAGTATTCCACTTTAATGAGTAGGACTAAGTTAAAGTGAATGTTTATTGCTTAGAATGTCACACAAATCTTAAGAGTCTTTCGTCCACACAATATCTGTAGCAATTATAAAATTGTACTCTTTGCTTAAATATATACTTACCAATAGATACCTGTTATTCACTCTGTTTACATTAGTAAATGTTCATGTTTCGCTTATAAAATATATAATATTATAATGTTTTGTTATTAATTATTATAATTATGTATTAAAAATATAATACTACAATGCTCTCTAATGAAATATCATAAGAACATATATAAAAGTTAAACTTCATAAAAGGAAAATCCGTTGTACACTTGAAATCAAGCGAGTTATTTTAGTTGTCACACTGACATTTGGTTAGGAATATATATTTAGTTAACCTTTTTTTTTTTTTTTTTATTAATCGAAGAACTATGAAGAACTATGCCAAAAATTGACTGTGTTTTTTATTCTTCTTACGCAGACGACAAAGATGCCCGAGTGATCGAGCCGAATCAGCGATCGCCAGTGGGAATAGTTCAAGAAATCGGAGGAGAGGTTCTTCGCGATGAGGATGCACCTGAGTGGACGCGAGGTGCGGGAGCTGTTGCGCAAGGATCTGCTGGTGCGATGGCGCCAGAAGGGACTCAGCCTGATCCTGCTGGTCTGGCCGGTGCTGATCTTCATGCTGCTCTACCTGATCCGCCTGAAGTACGGATCGGAGGAGGTGGAGGCCTGCCAGTACCCCACCCGCCTGTTGCCCACCAAGAATCAGGTGGTTCCCGCCGCCTTCTCCTACATCTGCAGCATTGAGAACCGCTGCCAGCCGGCGCATCCGTACGAGGAGTACTCCCACTGGAAGGAGGCACCGTAAGATGACTCTACATATATATATAAATACATATCCTTGATCCAGATAGTTATCCCTCCATGTCAGACTGCACTCCGTGATCGATGTGGTCAACGCCTTTGTCACCGACGAACGACTCCACAAGGCCGTCGTCGAGCTGGCCGAGAAGGCCAACTTTGTGTCGGCCATTACCACGCTGATCACCAGCGATCGACTCGATATCATACGAAGTAAGTACAATACCTTACAATTAGTATTTACAAGTGGTAGCCGGAATCAGCTTAACATTTAGTGCAACTAGGGGTATTTACCATATAATGTTTACGACCCTGATCCTTTTTTGATCCCATCAGAAACCCACTTTTCCGAGCTTGACCCATGTAGAAACACGATTTCAAAGTAGTACACCTCTAAAAAGTGGGTAATTAAGTCTTTATTGATTTGCACTACAATATGTTAATATTTTACATCAAAATTTGCTATATTTAAGTTTTGATTGCTAAACTCAAGTTTATGGTTATTTTAAATATTTATTTACAACTATGTTTTTAATTAGCTTTATTCAAACCTTCACACTAACTGAACAACTCAAAATTAAAAAAAAATGTTATAAAACTTTATAAACATTTCTAATGTCCGGTAAAAAAAACCCAAAGTATAATTTGGGTATAGCCCAATTTTATTCAGCAAAGCCTTAATTTTTAAGTATAGAGTCTTGGAAAAGTTCGTTGCTCTGCACATTTTAAGACCTTTTTCTTTTTTCAATTCCTTTGCAGGTAACATAAGTGAAATAATTTCTCTGGTGCCCGAAATTGAACGACGCATGAACTATAGCTTCGATATAAAGCATTTGTTTTCGAGTATGTTCATAAACCTAACCCCTGTGATCCCGGTAATCGCAACCGATTCTATTCGCAGATCGCGAAACCTTTGTAAAACTGGGAGTCCTACTGTGCGGTCATCCTTTCCCCAACACCGACACGATACCGCTGGTCAA
The DNA here is from genome assembly GCF_025200985.1 of Drosophila gunungcola. NCBI lineage: Eukaryota > Metazoa > Arthropoda > Insecta > Diptera > Drosophilidae > Drosophila > Drosophila gunungcola. The sequence goes on along the minus strand of NW_026453192.1, from coordinate 521,380 downwards.
CGAAATCCTGGAATCGGAGGACTTTAGCCAGGCCAACGACGCGGAACTTGATGCAATGCCGAGTGAGTTTAACTTCTCCACGGGGAGATCCCTTCCAGGAAAATATCAGAAACTATAAAATTGCCAACCTTGTTGATCTGCCTCCAGACCGTCGTCGTCGTCGATCCGAAAATCTACCCACGGACTGGAGGCCAAGTGAGCATGATCAGAGATCTAAATATTATAAAAGCTTTTCTTATAACTTTATAAATTACTATCTTACTTTTCTACATCGACTAAATATGGCTTTTATGGTGATATTTTTCTTGGCATTGCTTTGCTTTATGTATACAGTGGTTTTTAAAGGCCTTCTTCAATCAGCTTTCTCTTTTAAAATGTTCTTTGATTTTTGCTCATTAGTTTTTCATTTAACTAAGTTGGCAATCAAATTTGAAAATCTTAAATTAATAATCTGAATTTTAAAATAATGTGAGACCAACAATAAGTTATGAAATACTATTTTAAACCTATAACTATTATTAAAACTATTATTTTCAACTGCCACATAGTTGGTGAACATATATGGGCTTCTAATGTTGCTTCTACGATAAACCTCTATGTTTGATATACTTATTTTTTAAAAGAATGCTTTATCTTAGGGCTGATTTAACAAAGGGAACTTGGATCATTTTATCTTGTTTTTTAATTTTAATTATAATTAAAACTAACTTTATTCCCAGCCAAATACTGCAAGCGTCTCTACCTGGATGTGACTTCCACGAACCAGGGCAAACTCACCTGGAACACCATCAAGCCGATTATCCAGGGTCGGATTCTCTACACCCCCGCAAATGTGGTGACCGATAGCGTGGTGAAGTTCGTAAGTTATATCTGGGAAGCCCTTTGCGAGAATGTGCATTAAAATATAGCCCTTTCCGTGTGCCACAGAGCAATGCCACTTTTGAGGAGCTGGACAGGCTGAAGCAGCTGTCGCGGGCAGCAGCCACTATTCTGACCAAACTGCATACGAATGCCACCTTCCAGGAGGCCTTCGACAGTCTGCTCAAGCTGGCCAATCGCCACTGGTCAAGAGTTTGGTGGGCGATGACTTTGATATCGGGGAAATCGAGCGGGTGTTCCAATATATCCGCACCAATCAGCTGATACACGATATCCTCACAACGGTGGCCGATCTGATGGACTGCGTATCGGCGGATCGTTTTGAGGCTGTCGATAGTGTGGAGGAGCTGCAGAGAAGGGCCTACGAACTGAATCAGAACAAGCTCTTCCTGGCCGCCCTCAATCTGGAAGATGTGGCTCTGAAGCAGTCCTCCTACCGCCTACACATGGACACCGACAATACGCAGCCCACTTTCGAGAACCGCAATCGATTCTGGTTCCCCGGTCCAGCCGACAGCATGGTAATTGATCTCAAGTACCATCGTGGCTTCGTCCAGCTGAAGCAAATGGTCGACCTGGGCATTATCAAGAGCAAACGAGAGGAGGCTGGTTTTGCGCCCGAAGAGGAGAACCCCGAAAGTGGCCGATCTCTAAGCAGTCTCTTCAGCATCAAGCATGTGGAGTCCGATGAGGATGATGATGATGACGATGATGATGATCTCGATCTCAGTTTGGAGGGAAGTGCCGAGCAGGCCACCCAAAAGGTGCCAGATGATCAGGAAGCCACCACAATTCCTTCATCGCCGAAAGACCAGGATACTGAGGGGGTCACCACTAGAGAAGAAGGGGTCACCACAGATCAGCCAACGCTGAATGATGAGCCCGATCTTCTACTGCTCAACAATGAAGATGTTCTCAAACGTTCGAAGCGCCAGGGTATACTGGATTTACTTGGAGGATTTGGTTCGTCTGGAGATGCCAGTAAAAAGAACAAATTCGAAGTAGATAATATGCAGTTCTACACCAAGCAGTTTCCCCATCCCGCCTTTCTGAACGATGTGTAAGTGGGAGCACATTATAACCTAACTAGCTACTTAACCATTTCTATCATTTTGAATTCAAGCTTCAAACGTGGCCTGCACTTGTCCCAAGGTGTTCAGGTGGCCTATCTACTGGGTCTGGTGGTGTTTGTGGCCCTTTGTGTGCGGGAACGCATCTGGATGCGGGAAAGCCGTAATAGCATGGTGAGTAGAAAATTTAGTAACGATATGGGGGATTATTTTTGAATCCTTTGATCAAATAAAAATAATATCCATAGACAGGTCGCTTTTCTTAAGAAAACTTTACAGCTCAAATATTGAGTTATTATAAATACTTAACTAATAAATACTTAGCTAACCCTTGAAAATCAGGCAATTGATTTCATGAACTGTTCTAAAGAACCTCCACTATTCAATCCATAGTTAATGCGATCGATGGGCCTGAAGGCACATTCCGAGCTGGTGGCCTGGGCCTTAATAAGTTTCCTGGAGCTCTGTGTGATCTTTGTGCTGATCAGTGCGGTCCTGTACAGTGGCGGCATTTTGGGATACACCAACTGGTTCTTCATGATGTTCTACTGCCTGAGCTTTGGCATTGTTTGATTTCTTTTGGTAAGGAAAGCCTTATCATGGCATATCATGACATATAGACTACATCTATTTATCACTCCCCCCAGTTACATGTGCTCGAACTTCTTCAATTCGGCGAACATTGGTGCTGTGGCCTCGGCCCTGATGTTTTTCATTAGCCTGTGTCCCTTTATCATCGTGCTGATGTTCGATGCCAAGCTGAGTGTTTTCGAGAGCCTCCTGGTGGACCTGTCCTTCACCACGGCCTTCGCCAAGGGCTGGGGCGAACTGATGCGGATGGAGCTGCAGCAGCAGGGCCTGACCCTGGGCCATCTCGTCCAGGTGGGTCCTGCCAGGAGCGAGTGCGCCATGGCGCTGCTCATGTTCCTGCTCGACTTTCTGCTATATGCGGTCATCGGACTGGCCTATCAGCGGTTCAAGAAGAGTGAGTATGGGTCGAATGATTGATTTCACAGCGCAACATTTCCAGGGCTTAGATTCTAAATGTACTCTTCAAAACTAGTATTTGTTTGGTCTACTATGACGAATTTAAGAATATTTAAAGAATATCTTAAAGAATATTTAAACATTTGTGTTAACCTCTGTTGAAAATTTAAATCGAAACTACAAACTAATATTTAAATGTAGATTTTTAGATACTTTAGCCACAAGACTTTAAAGATATACCATATCCAAATCGAATGTTTGTAAGAAAAGTTATGGAATTAAAGCTGGAGGTGTTTAGTCCGTTTTCTGCAAAGCCATTTTTTTGAAAATTTAGAAAGGGGTTACATCATAAAAATGCCCAAAATTTAAACGAAACTACAAACCAAGATTTAAATGCAGATTTTTAGATACTTTAGCCTACAAGACTTTAAAGATTACCATATCCAAATCGAATGTTTGTAAGAAAAGTATGAATTAACTGGAGGTGTTTAGTCAGTTTTCTTCAAAGCCATTTTTTTGAAAATTTAGAAAGGGGTTCATCATAAAAATGACCAAATTTAAAACGAAACTACAACCAAGATTTAATGCAGATTTAGATACTTTAGCCACAAGACTTTAAAGATATACATCCAAATCGAATGTCGTAAGAAAGTTATGGAATTAAAATGGAGGTGTTTAGTCGTTTTCTGCAAAGCCTTTTTTTTGAAAATTTAGAAAGGGGTTACATCATAAAAATGACCAAAATTTAAACAAACTACAAACCAAGATTTAAATGCAGATTAGATAGATACTTTAGCCCAAGACTTTAAAGATATCCCATATCCAAATCGAATGTTGTAAGAAAAGTTATGGATTAAACTGAGGTGTTTAGTCAGTTTTCTTCAAAGCCATTTTTTTGAAAATTTAGAAAGGGGTTACATCATAAAAATGACCAAAATTTAAAACGAAACTACAAACCAAGATTTAAATGCAGATTTTTAGATACTTTAGCCACAAGACTTTAAAGATATACCACATCCAAATCGAATGTCTGTAAGAAAAGTTATGGAATTAAAACTGGAGGTGTTTAGTCAGTTTTCTGCAAAGCCTTTTTTTTGAAAATTTAGAAAGGGGTTACATCATAAAAATGACCAAAATTTAAATCCAAACTACAAACCAAGATTGAAATGTAGATTTTTAGATACTTTAGCCACAAGACTTTAAAGATATACCATATCCAAATCGAATGTTTGTAAGAAAAGTTATGGGATTAAAGCTGGAGGTGTTTACTCAGTTTTCTGCAAAGCCATTTTTTTGAAAATTTAGAAAGGGGTTACATCATAAAAATGACCAAAATTTAAAATGAAACTACAAACCAAGATTTAAATGCAGATTTTTAGATACTTTAGTCACAAGACTTTAAAGATATACCACTTCGAAATCGAATGTCTGTAAGAAAAATTATGGAATTAAAACTGGAGGTGTTTAGTCAGTTTTCTACAAAGCCATTTTTTTGAAAATTTTGAAAGGGGTTACATCATAAAAATGACCAAAATTTAAAACGAAACTACAAACCAAGATTTAAATGCAGATTTTTAGATACTTTAGCTACAAGACTTTAAAGATATAAAACATCCAAATCGAGTGTCTGTAAGAAAAGTTATGGAATTAAAACTAGAGGTGTTTAGTCAGTTTTCTGCAAAGCCTTTTTTTTTGAAAATTTAGAAAGGGGTTACATCATTAAAATGACCAAAATTTAAAACGAAACTACAAACCAAGATTTGAATTCAAATTTTTAGATACTTTAGCCAAAAGACTTTAAGGATATACCACATTCAAATCGAATGTCTGTAAGAAAAGTTATGGAATTAAAACTGGAGGTGTTTAGTCAGTTTTCTGCAAAGCCATTTTTTTGAATATTTAGAAAGGGGCTATCTCATAAAAAAGACCAAACTTTGAAACGGAACTACAAATCAAGACTTAAATGCAGATTTTTAGATACTTAACCCACAAGACCTTAAAGATATACCACATCCAAATCGAATGTCTGTAAGAAAAGTTATGGAATTAAAACTGGAGGTGTTTAGTCAGTTTTCTGCAAAGCCATTTTTTTGCAAATTTAGATAGGGGTTACCTCATAAAAATGACCAAAATTTAAAACAAAACAAACGAAGATTTAAATGCAGATTTTCAGACACATTAGCCACAAGACCTGAAAGATATACTACTTCCAAATCGAATGTCTGTAAGAAAAGTTATGGAATTAAAACTGGAGGTGTGTAGTCAGTTGGATGATATAAATGTTAAATTTAAATAGGTTATGAAAAGTTTCGAAGAGTACCTACATTATTAGCGCTGCACACTGTTTTAAAAGGCTATACATATTAATTATGTCTTGATTTGCCAGATAACTATAGCTTCGTGAAGGTCAGTCGTTCGCAATTGGATGACAAACTGGGCGCCTCACTGGCCAATGTGACCAAGTTGTATGGCAGCAAGTGTGCCGTGTCCAATTTGAGCCTGGACTTCGCCCGCAACCAGGTGAGCTGTCTGCTGGGTCGCAATGGAGCCGGTAAGAGCACGGTGATCAAGCTGCTCACGGGGCAGATCCGGCAGAGCAGCGGCAAGGTCCTGTTGGCCGGCGAGCACCAGGTGGGCGTCTGCTGGCAGGACAACATCCTCATACCCACGCTGACGGCCCGAGAGCACCTGCAGCTGTATGCCCAGATCAAGCTGCCACCGGGCGAGAGCGGTGGAGCCGAGGAGGTGCACAGCGAGGTGGCCCGAACCCTCCAGAGCCTCAACTTTGGCCAGCACGAGTCCTATCCCGCCTGGCAGCTGTCCGGCGGCTATAGACGACGCCTCTGCGTGGCCATCGCCTTCATCGCCTCGCCCAGCGTGGTCATCCTGGATGAACCCTGCAACGGGGTGGACGCCAAGGCCAGGAAGGACATCTGGCAGCTGATCGAACGACTGCGCCAGGGAAGGGCCGTCATCTTCGCCACCCACTTCCTGGACGAGGCCAAGTACCTCAGCGACTCGCTGGTGATCATGCGGAATGTGAGTGTGCAAAAAAGGCATATTGCCGACCGTTTACATCACTTTGGGCCCAGTACCAACCAGCTAGTGCTTCAAAATTCCCTTTCACCGAATTTTGTTACTATTACTGTATTAGCCGAAGGGTTTCATAAAATAATGTCAAATCTATAATTGATTTGAAATTCATTCGTAGAATCTTTGAAGTTATTGCTAAAAAAAAAGTTACATGATTATAATCAGGGACCAAGAACTAAACCTCACAAACAAATTTATTTTAAATCTTGTCTACAAATTGTAATTTTGTGATTGGGCATGTAGCCCAGAAAGAGATCATTTCTAATTTGTCAAATCTTAACATACCCACTTTTTTATTGGTGTATTTGTTACTTGTGTGTGGAAATAAGATAAGTTGAATTGAAAACAAACTAGTGTGAAAATCATTTTTAGCTTTGTTTGTGATTATGAGAGTTTCTTAGTTTGATAAAATGTTAGAAATACATAGCTCAAATCAATGTCAATTCATTGCCCAATTAACCCTTTTATAATATATTTTCAGGGTCGCATTATTGCCCAGCACAGTCGCAGTTCGCTGCAGCAATTGTGCACCTCCAGCTACAGCATTCGGATGCGCTGTGCCGATGCCACCGGAGTGGCCCACATTGTGCAGCGGGCGCAGCAGCTGCTGCCCCAGAGCCAGGTGCTCCACTCCGGATTGGCCGATCAGCCGCACAGCCTGACGATCAGTGCCAGCTATGCGGAGCATCTGACACCCGGAGCCGTTGAGTTCCTAGAGCTGCTGCAGTCCCAAGAGGCAGCTGGCGGAGTGGCGGATGTGGAGCTGACTAGTAGCTCCAGCCTGGAGCAGGAATTCGAGCAGTTGAACAGGAGGAGTGGCCAGGAGGAACCACTGACGGCCAGGCGGACCAATGGCGAATCGCCTGCGATCAATGCTGCCGAGGATCCACCAACCGCCTGCCAGCAGTTCCGCCTTCTGATGGGCAAGCGTCTGAGGCATCTGTCCCGCAACTACCGCCTCCTGCTCTACGTCCTCCTGCTGCCCGCTCTTTTCGAGCTGTGCGCCATGTGGTTCGTCAGCTACCGCCTGGAGGATGACTTCGACACCGTCCTGCCGTTGAGTCGATCGCTTTACCCAAAATCCGCCCAGTTTTTGTCACAGGAGCAGACCAATGGCTTCACCGAGAAACTATATCCCCATCTGAGGACATCCTGTGATGAGTTGGGCGAGTGCAGGGAGTTCAATAGCTCCGAAAATGCCTACGATTGGGTCATCGGCTCGTGGGATGAGTACCGCGAGCGGCGCTATGGTGGCTATGGGCTAAATGGATCGGGAGCAACAGTGTGGTACAATAACAAGGGCTACCACTCCATGGTCGCCTGGCTGAACGATCTCAATTCGGAGCTGTTGCGCACTACCTTAAACGACTCCGATTACGGCATCCTCACGCTGAACGAACCCTGGAAACTGGGCTACTCCGAACTGAGCACCAGTTCGATTCTTCGCCAGGCGGGCGATGGATCTATGGTCTTCATCCTGCTGATTGCCTTCGGCTTGGTGGTGGCCGCCGCTTCGGTTTATCTGGTCAACGAGAGGGTCAACGGCGAGAAGCTGCAGCAGAGGCTGTGCGGCGTGAGTGCCGTGACCTACTGGCTGGTGGCCTTCGTGTGGGACTACTTGGTGATGGTACTGGGTCTGATTGTCTGCCTCGCCGTCATCCTGATGTTCGGGATGCCCGTATTCGTCGACCGCCAGCAGCTGGTGGGCATCATTGGACTATCATTGGCCTTCAGGTGAGTCCTGGAAAACTTTAGAAAGTATCAAATGGCTCACTCGTTTATTTCAATCTATAATTTGACTGTTTGGGAAATAAATATCTGAAATGTATTTAATTAAAACTTAAATTATTTTAAAAAATTATGTTAGTATTCATGAAAACAACATAGCCCCATTTCTAAATCCTAAATTTTCGAACATTTAGTATGATTTTGTTTTCATATTTATTTACAAAGTGTGAAATTAGTCAGTTATTTATTTTAACTATTCCATTTTTTTACCGGCTTATAAAAATGTAATTTATTTTATTATTTATATAGTATTATTCATACCAAACAATATTTTATGCATTAATTTAAATGTTTTAATATTAAATCAGGCGTTTTAATATGGATTGTTTTAGATATTTTATTTGTACTATTTTTTTTGTTATTTAGTTTTATAATAACTATTCTTATCTTTAATATTATGCGTATAAAACAAACAGAACCCATTTTAAATTGCCATATTTTCTACGTTTGTTGAAATTTTTAAAATATTAAATCAGACAATTCAAAATGCATTGCAAATTATTTTTATTAAATTTGAATACAGAACATTAAGTTTATGATTCAATCTGTTTTTACTGTTGTATGTATTTATTTTTTTTTTATGACAGTAAACCATACTAAACTTAAATATTATCATACAAAACATGTAAGACCCATTTAAAATCAAATTTCTATATTAATTTAATTATTAAATCATGCAACCTAATATATATATTGCTTTATATATTATTATTTCATATTTGACTTATATACGAACTATGAAACTTAGCTTTTAATAGCGAGATATTTATTTAAATTATTCCAATTTTGTATAGCTTCGCTTGCGTTCCGGCTGTCCACGTGGCCGAGAAGATATTCAGCGACTCGAGCATCGCCATCGTGTCGATCTTCTGCGCCAACCTCATCATCCCGCTGGCCACCATGGGCATTGTCCTCATCCTGGGCGTGGTGGGCGATGGTCCGGCTTGGGATAGCTGGCGGCACGCCCTCAACCAGGCCTTCCTCATCTTTCCCATCCATGCGCTGGGCGATGGCTTCCTGGAGCTGTGCAAGAACTATATGGTGGCCTTGATGTTCCGGCGCTACGACATCGACTCGTACAAGCATCCGCTGGCCAGCGACCTGCTCGGGCGCCACTTCACCGCTCTGTTGGTGGTGGGCGTGGCTGCCCTCATCCTCAACGTCCTCATCGAGTGGCACCTGCTGCGGCGATTGTGGCAGCGCGTGGAGCGCATGATGGACTGCACTTATCGCAGGGAGCTGGACAAGCTGGGCCAGCTGAAGCTGGTCAACATCCAGAGCATCTTCAAGAGTTGCGTGGCCGCCGGCGAGGCGGTCCGGGCGGAGAACCTCTGGCTCGCCTACCGCCGCGGACGGTACGCGGTGCGCCAGGTGCACTTCAGCGTCCAGAAGGGCGAGTGCTTCGGGTTGCTGGGCAAGAATGGGGCCGGGAAGTCCACCATCTTCAAGATGCTCACCGGACAACTGCAGCCCAATGTGGGGCACATCTACTTCGAGCAGGTGGGTTCCATCTCTAGAGGTCTATTTACACATAACTTACAATTTCCTAACTTTAAGTCTCTATAAGTTGAACTAGTTCTATTGGCAATGGAGAGTATTTAAAAAGGTACAATTAATTGTATAACTTACATTTTTGTTTCAAGTTATGAAAGTTTAACTGCATAACTTTGTCGAGTAGCAAAAAAAACATATTTGTAATGCTTTAATGCACTACTCGCAAAGGATTTACAAGAAAATATACTAGTGTTTGTCTCGTTAAAAATGACTTAAATTTTATATTTTTATGAGTAAACAAATTTGATTATTAAAATGAATTAACCTCGAACTTAAAATGTAATTCTTTTTAAACGATTTTTGACATTAGTACTTAAATGTTTTTATCGTTTTTTTATAAATCACTCATACGCAATGTTGCCTATGTATTTGTGGAGTACCAATGGCTAAATGCACAATTTGTATTTATGTACTTTGTGAATAAGCCGCGTAATTAATTCTTTATGTTAATTTTTTGTAAATAATTGTTAAATTTAGTACTAAATTTCGTAACATTTGTTATTAGTTGTCACTCATACGCAGTGTTGCCTATTTTTGAAATGAGTGCATACACTTAAATTTAAATTTAAAATGGTTCTGTTGCCTTCCATTTAATACGCATTCATAGTTTTGTCATTTCGTCATATAAAAAAATTGAAAAGTCCCTACTAGGAATCAGTTTGACAAGTAATCAAATTATAAGGAGATGTTAAGTATTTGTTCTGTTAATTGTTAACCTTAAATATACCTTTGTATGTAATAGTCATTCGAGGCGCTGCCTGTTTTTTGTATTTTACAATCTTTAAATGATTTGTTTTGTATATTTATTTTGCAGCCCGGAGTTTCGTACTGTCCGCAGAGCAATCCGCTGGACCCGCTGCTCACGACGAGCGAGTGCATCCGCTTCTACGGCCGCCTGCGTGGCATTCGAGATCTGGATCAGTTTCTGGACCGCGTGCTGGACACGTACGAGCTGCGTCCGTACAAGGACATCCAGGTGCGGAACCTGAGTGGTGGAAACAGGCGCAAACTCACGGTGGCCGTCACCTGCTGCGGCTCCACGCCCACCATCCTGATGGACGAGCCGACGAGCGACATGGATCCGGTGACCCGGGACATGGTCTATGCCACCATTGAGCAGTTGCTCTTGGCTCGCCGAGCTGTGGTGCTCACCTCGCACTCGGTGTCGGAAATCGAGCACCTGTGCCACCGAGTGGCGGTACTGCGGGCAGGCCAAGTGATCGCCAGCGATAGTCCGGATCGGCTGAAGGCCGAGCACGGTGGCTACTATGCCGTGACCTGCTTCTGCGGCCCCGCCCAACAGGCCATCCTCTCGAGAAGCCTCAATCAGCGACTGCCGGGATTGCGGGATCTGCAGCATTGTGGCCACAGCCTGAGGTTCCTCGTGAGGATCCGATCGCCCGGCACTCTGGGCGATGCACCGCTCCTCTCGGAACTCTTCGCCATCTTGCGAGATCTCTGCGTGGATGTGGCCCGCTTTTCGCTGACTCGCTGTCGTTTCGAAACCGTTTTCGAGCGAATCCTCGACAGCTGCGAGACGAATGGCACCACTTCCAATGGCGTCCACAGGGAGCAGCAGCAGCATCAGGATCATGGCAAGGATTTGCCCAGCAAATCGGCTGCAGTTGGGGGCTCCCTGGAAACCGGCTACATTCACTGTGGCTACGAGGAGACGAGAACCTGAGCGAAATTTCAGCCATGTTCTCATTTCCAAACCAAAAACGACTAAATTCAAATTGCCTTTGGTTTTATTTTTTTTTGCTTTTACTTAATAAAGGCATTTATCTGTGACAAACGAAAAATTTATATCAAAAATAATGTAACCTAGAGTGCTCAAAATTATGGTAGAAATCGTTTTAAAAATATTAACGTAATTTACTTAATGGGTATACTTAATTTGTTATGATTTATGTACATTTTTAAGTTGGCTAACATAACAGAAATATCATGAGCTAATTTTCATTGACTTGCTACTATTATTTTGAGCAAAACTCTACTTTCACATAAGTTACTTAGGCAAACATAACAAATTGAAGTGGAAATCTGAAACGGTTATGGTACTTCTATCTTGAAAAACACAATTGTGTATGTCGAATTGAGAATTTGGCTGAATAGACATTTTATGTGGTTTGTACTGGTTTTTAACTTATGCATACAATAATGTGATTATAAATCTGGTAGCTTTACAGTCAATTTTAAATATTATTAATACAAAGTAGATGACTAAACTTTTAAAATTTTATTCAAAAATCCGACAAACACCTGTAATTTTTAATCACAAATCCGATATTATTGTACAATAGGTAGACAAGTTTTTTTTTTTTGTGATAAGATCGGTTATGGCCGATCCAGTGATAATAATTCACTTACTTCCGGGTGTTCTGTTTAGCCATTAAGAGTCCTTCCTTGCCCCAAAATATTATCCTCCCATAGCTTTAACAAATTTGTATGTACTGTGCGCGTATATTTAAGACCAATCTAAATATATATATAGTTATGTGTATACGTCAAGACAGAATCCCTATTGAATCTGGCTAAAGATTTGTGTTGCAATTCGATAATTAATAAAGTCAATGATGTTTATATCGATATATATGTGATATATGTTGAGCTAATATTTGGTTGTGAATGGGAAATGAAAAAGTAAAAAACTATGATAATAAATACATTTTTAAAGTAATCAAAATTTAAAAAAAAATAAATCGGCTTAAAGCCAGAATTTAAAATGAAAGCACGTATCTTGAATGGCAGATTACGCAGCTGACCAAAATGAAATCAAAAGCCAAATTCGCTAGGTAAATAATATGCTCAAATGCGGTTAAAGCTGCATAATGCAACTGAATCGGCTTATCAGCCCGATGCAATTATTAAATTATCGGCGAATGCGGCAATCGCAGGATATCAAGGAAGTAGGGAGTCCAACTAGGGAGTCCCTCTCTATTTAATTAAGCTGTTTGAAAACGGCCAGTGGAAGTGAGCAAAAAAAAAAAAAGTGTGCAGTTATCGGGTCAAAAGCCAAAAAGTAATTAAACCAAAATGGTGTAACATTAACCAAAACGAGCCCTCCCCCCTCACCCCTCACCCCGAAAAACCCCCCAGTCATTGCCGTTATCACCGTTTGCCATTTGAATAGACGCTTTTGAAGTATTTTTTCCGAGAGAACTGGGAAAACTCGTTGGCCAAAGCGCTTTTATAATTTGGCTTTCCTTTTTCCCCTCGCTTGCCTTTCGGTTGCCTTTGCTGGTCAGTTTAAGCAAAAAAAAAAAGTAGGTTTTTTTTTTGGACGAAAGGATTAAATTAAATTCCATTTGGTTTGCGCTGCAAACTTAACGAACGCAGGTAAAAATTAAATCAGCGAAAAATCAACATAATTAAAAGCGTTCGGTGTGCGTTTTCCGTCCCTTGTTTTCATTTGTCCATTTCACTCACACATTTTCTCGATTTCCCATTTTCACGTTTCAAAAAGCCGAAAACGAAACGATGCATAACCAAATTTAAAAGGTTCATGTGTGAGCTCATATTGTTTTGTTTTTGGGATTTTCGCCTTGGAAAATCCAAGCCTCGGGCTGCCAACGACAACGAAAACATTTAGCAAATCTAGCCAGACATTTCCCACCTATACAGACCGTATATAAAATCCCCAGAGATTCCTGCATAATTTATGTCCCCTCATTAACTTTTTTTTTTCTCTCTTCATAATTATTCAATTATGCGTTTATTGAGTTCGGAGTGGCGTTAAAAAATAGATGGAAAAAATCAAACCAATTTAATTGCGGCCCTAATGAAAATGCTAATAAATTAATATGAAATTATTTGTTTGTCCTTCCGCTTTAATTATGCACAGACAACGGATATGCAAATGTTTTTGCAAACATAAAAACAGCGTCCCGGAGACGTTATAAAAGCCATTTAAAATAGTTTTAATTAAGTGAATTATACAATTTCAAATAAATGAGAAATAAAATCTATTAAATTAAAGAAAAATAATCTATCTGTGTCTTTGGTAGATGTTATTCACTTACTTAAACTGTTATTTATTTCAATTTTTCCATAGCAAATCATTAGAAAATCGATTTTGGGTCTTAGCTGTTGCGTTGGTTGTTCAAACATATTTTGCCAACTAATCAAATCAGAATCAGCCCATTCAAACTTCGATGATTAATACGACAGCCCCCTTGGGCCCGCTGTCCTTGGCCTTGTTGCCAATTTAAGGCTGATTACAATTCATCAAACGCTGGGGTCGCACTGCGAGGCCTAAACAAACGAACTGGCCACAGAACTCTGTCCAAAAAAGGGCTAAATGCCTTCAACACCAATTTGTTTACATGCCAGCCGCCCTCCCTTTTTCGGGGCCTTTTCGTCCTGATGGCGTTATTTATTGTTATCAGACACTCGAGCACATAAAACATTTTATCACTTGGCCCGAACAAAACAGGGTGCAAAAAAAGGGGAAAAAGGGAAAAGGGGAAAAGGTGGCGAGAGTCAAACAGAGGAAAAAACAGAAGTAAAAAAAAAAAAAATGATTATGCCGGGGAATAGGCCAGGCCAAATGGGGCGGCTTCGGGGCCAGGGGGCGTGGCAGGGGGCAGATACGGAGCCTCCGAAACTTCATCACTCAATGCGCCTCGATGCGAGTGTTGAATGCTGGACCGGAAACGGAAATAACGCGTCGTTGAACCCCAACCCACCCCCACCCCTGCCCCTTGACTCCAGGCCACATCCTTCACCTCATCCGGTCGCTCTATCTATCTTTAAGTAATTTGTGCGCTGCCCTCTATATACTCTTAAAAATACTTAACAGTGTCCAGTTCATATCTAGTACCTATATAAAAATTAAAACAAATTAACTGCATTTATATATCTGTTTAATTAAGAAATACAATTTTTCGATTTTTAAAATAAAGAAAATTATAAAATTATTCGATTTGTTATGTAAATAGTTTTTATGTGAACATTATATTTGTATATGTTGAGCAAACTTAAAATAAAATTTTTGCTTAAAATAGTATAGATTTATTAGTACAGATATCTTAACATTAATGATTTTAACTTAATGGGGAAGCCAATTATAAATGTATTTGATGATTTTGAAAGCATAAGTTATGGTAAAAATAGGAGTATAAAACTGATGTTTCATACAAGTAAGTTAATAATTTTGACACAAAATTCAATTTATTGGTATCAAGCTAATTTGAAAGCAATAATAAATACAAATATTTCAGTACCTAAATATCTAACACGCCAAAATTTTAAGAATTAAGAATTAAAAATCCCTACCTAGGACATGTTCAGGTGTGGTTTTTTTTGCAGTGTAGACCAGCAAGCCGGAAACGCCGACAAAAGCAGACTGGATGGGAAAACGCAAAGAAAGCGATAAACGAAAAAGCAACGGAAAAATCACATTTATGTCTAATAGTTTTTTTTGCGTCCCGGACTCACTTAGCCATGATTAATTAAGCCTGCAGCGCACGCCTAATGGCCATGGAACATGGAGCATAGAGCATAGAGCAGGGCTCCCTGTCCGCTGCCATTACCGTCCTCATCCTCATCCTCATCCTTATCCTTAAAACAATCCTTATCCAGTTTCCATTTTTTCTGGCCATCCTGTCCGGGCCATTGACCTTGGCAGCGAAGGCATTCGGACTAATTGGTAATGGGGCTGGGATGCGATGGAAATGGATTTATGAAAACGGAAAATGGCAAAACGGAAAATTAAAATGTTGATGAATAGGGGGAGTGGGGCGGGGACGGGTCAAGGTCGATCCAAGCGGTGTCGGCTGACAAGGGTTAATGAGTCTGGGGAGTCTCGAACGGGGTCAATGATGATTGCACATTTTTTAGCATTGATTGCAAAATTTGAGAGGTCTTTTGAGGAACTTAAATTGATTCCCTCCTGTTAATTATGCATTTTTGATTTTGTAATCATGTTTCAGAAAAAAGGCAAAACTCTGGCAGATTTCGTGACCCTAATTTGTTCGTTTTTTAGTCAGAGATCTAGGTCGTCAAGTTTAAAGTACAAATGTTCCATTTTCAACAATTTGTTATTATTATTATTTCAAGTTTTTTATAACTTGAAATCTATTTGTACATACTGAAGCTAAATTTTACATAAAATTAAATTGTAATGTTAAATTTATATATATATATATATGTATATATAATTAGAATCATTAAGCCAAACAAATAATAAACTAAATTAGTTATCATCTGTAATTAAATTGTCTAAAATAAATTGCTTGTTATTGTTTCATAGGTTCAAATTAATTTACACCCATCTGCGTATTAGTAGTTTTTAATTAGCCATATCTATTAATTCGTTTGATGTGCTGATAGGGATTCACAACAAAAAAGCAATAGTTGTGACAAATTTTGATTTAATACCAGATAGCTTTAGCAGGCATATACAACTAAAATCAAATTAAGCCAAATCCGTGTGCTGTTCCATTGCAAATTTATATTTGCTTTTTATACATATATAATGACTAAAACGCAAGTATACATTTGTTAGGGTTGATGGAAGTATGGTTGTTCGACAGGCAAAAATTTTTATTTTAATTGGTCTCAAAGTTTCCATAATAATTACTTATATGGTATGTATTCCAAATACAACTTTAAGCCTTGACAACTTAATATTAAGAAGGAAAGAGAACTATTTTTTTTGGTTGAAAATAACTCGGCTTACAACTCATATTAACGATCCGTGGTGGATTTAAAACATTGATTCTTATATCAAACCTTTTTTTTATAAGGGTTGATGTTTTTTTTTGCGAAAATGGGAAATTAACTTAAATTAAAAATTTTATGACGAATTAAACGATGTATGACAGATTTTTTAAAAGTGTTTTTTTTGTTTGTTAAAAAAAACACATATAACAGTCTTTTGTTGTAACTTGGCCAAAATAATACGCACCGCTAAATGAGAGACAGTTTTGTGAAGCTTAATCAAAGGCAACCGTGCGTATGAGTGATAACTTTAAAGACAATGCAAAGAACCAAAATCTGGTAGGATTAAAGTCAATTAATGTGCTTGTAATAAGCGGGTGATAAAAGTTATATTCTCACAGGCTTACTACTTACATATTTGGACCGTCCTAATGTACATAAAAAATATGAAGCAAAAATGTATTTGCATCTTTATCCTTATAGTTTTAATAACATGCAGCTACTCTATTATTTTGTATACATTTACATTTTAGTAACGATTTGGAGTAAGCATGGCAGGTTAATTGCTGCTTACTTGCTGCGGGCCAAGCTCCACAAATAACTCAATTAGAGCAGCCAGAATTCTGGCCCTCAGCCGTTGACCAATTGGGCATTTTCACCTGGCGCTAACTTCGTTTCTTCGATCCAAAACTTTGCCCTGGCAGGCGGGCGCTTTGATGAAGGAGTGCAGCAAGGTGCGAAGACCAGCGGCAGGACATGGAAAGGACATGGAACAAGGAGCAAGGAGCTGGAGTACCGGGAACAAACAGCTAACAAAAAGCAAACTCAACGCAAGGCAAAAACCCGAGGGAAATACACCTGCCACCCAGCCCCCGCGATTTTCACTTGAGCTGCAGTTTGCAAATAAATAAAAGCATAAAAGCGCAAAAGTGCGCGGCGGCGGAACTTGGCCCAAAAAATAGCGTGAAAATGTAAGCGAAAAACAAAGTTAATTGTCGGCAGCCACCCACCTCTCTGCTTGTCCCGCTTTTCACGATTTCCCCGCTTTTCCCGCTTTTCCCGCTTTTCACCATTTCCACCAGCACACAGACACAAGTGCATAAATAATGAAATCTGTCTGCAGCTCTCAGCGATCTCGAATTAGTCGCAAGTGGCAGACTAAATGGCAATCATTCAGCGGGAGACTTTCAACAAACTGGCAACTGGCAAGTGGAAAGTGGAAGCAGCTCAGGATCCCCTTCCCCAAAAGGGCATCCTTCGCCAGTCTGGCAAAGTTTCGGCACGGAAATCTCAGGCCGCCTTGGGTGCAAAGTTGTGCATCTTCAGGAGTGGCAGTCATTAAAAGAATTGCGAAGAAGAAACACAAGAAAGTCTGCCTCTTTATAGATAAGTTTTCCTGGATAATGCCAATACACGTCACTTTTAAGCCATACATTTTTTTATTTACTTACAGTTGATTATTAATTTCCAAAAAGTTTGTTATGAACGCAATAAATATTTAATGTTTTGTTAAAAAATATTTAAGTTTGCACTTTTAGACAATCGATTTTAGATAAATCTGCACTTAACATGTTAAATATTATGTCTGCTGTACCTTTTGGCAAATACATTTTTTTATATTTTTAATTACCTAATTAAAGATGGTTTCCAAATAAAAATATAATGTTAAATGGCATGGAAAACGAAAACATATTAACTATTATTAATTTAAATTCTTTAATGTATTAAATAGAATTGTGTATACTTTGTTAAATGATTGTCTTATTTTGTATGTGGTCTTATATTTAGTATTGTAATTTATACTTAAGTTGTAAATATTTTACTGATAGTTATTTTATGCTGTGTAACTTATTTTTTCAATATTGTCATGACAAGTACATACTTTTAAATAGTAACAATAACTAAGAAATATTTTAACTTCTTAGATATTTATGCATTGCGGTTGCATATTTTATTGTTATATACTGCCAAAATAATACTGCCTCTAATCTTGTCCATTTTTTGTATCGATTTTTCAGCTTCCTATTTGTAAGCGTTTTTGCAGACTCCTCCCGCTGTTCCAATTTCATAGATAGCTACCAATCAATATGTCAACTCGAGAGACTTTCAAATCTCTTTAGCCTCGGCCACGCCTCCTGCGAAATCCCCTCCTTTGGCGGGCCTAAGAACCCACTGAGCAGAACGCCTGTAAATCCCGCCGCCCCTGTTACGTGGGCAATATTTGATATATATGTATTTTTTTCTAGCTCCAGTGAGTTGGCGTGGCATAAGCTTGCTTACTTATCATAAGGAACAGTTACAGTTAAATTTAAGTGACTGCCATTGTACAGCCACCCGAAAAGCCCCCTCCTCGCGTTTTAGACACTTCCATGCGATTTTGTCAATTTCGTTTTACGCGCTGCGACTCTTAAATAAAAAGGATGCTTCCTTCGGCTCCACCCACTTCCGGTTCCATCACCACCAACCCCGCCGTACCCTGCATTTTCCACATTTTCCGCCCGCCATATGCGCATTGATGCCAGCAGAAATCCGTGCGATGTTGCTGTCAAAATGTGTGCACACACGCGGCCACGCCTCCTTTGCCACCTTTCTCCGCCTTTCTTCGCCTTTCTCCATGTTTTGGGGTTGTGGGGCTATGGAGACCCTTCTCAGTTCCAGTCATAGAATGCTCGCGTAGACAAAAGAAATGCCAGAAGATGCAACTTCGATTTCAATTGAGCCAAATGCAACTTGACAACGCTGACGACGTCGCTTTGTAAGTTGCTACCGTCCTATACCCTACCCCCCGCCCTTACAGCATCCTTAACACCCCGAAGCCCCCCTCCCCCCACCTGTTTTCCCGCCCTCAGTAAGCCAGCTTCTTCACTTACAGTGTGTACATCAAAGTCATCGACAAGTCGCTTCGGGGAGTGCACTCGAAAAAGTATCACGCACTTGCCGCATTACTCAACCAATTTCGAATTTAATTTAATTAAAGTTTAAACATGTTTTACAAAGATTGGTGAAAAGCAATTCCCCTTAACTGTGCCTTAAACACTAGCCTCAATACAAAAACTTTATTTATCTAAATAAAGCTTGCTCTTACAAAATTAACTAACAAAAATGTTATAAAAAATTTACATAATTATAATTAAAATTAAATTTCTACAATTAAGTTTGTTACTCCGCAATTAAAGACAAAGTGTTTTAGGAACCAACCTCAAAAACAAAAGGGTTGTTTTTTATAGACTCTTTAAAAATGTTATAACAGCAAATAACACAATTTTAAACAGTTTTCGAAAATAATTATCTAAATTAAGCTTGCTTGTTAGCAATGAATAACTTTAGATAATCAAATGCTCAGCAATCAAAGTCAAACTGACTAACTACTTAAAGTAGGTGTTGAAAGTTCTCAATGTATTAATTCTGAATTTAAAACGATTGCAAGCATTGCTAAACAAATTGCCATGAACTTTTTAATCCACAATGCTATATATATGGTGCTCGGAATTCAATCCATATTTTTTGGGAGTGTTAAACGCCATAGGAGAAGTTAGAGTAGGTGACTTGCCACTTAGCTGCTTACCTTTAAATGCCAAACAAGGCGACACGGAGGGGGCGTGGCACTTGGGACTGGGCGCAAATGGATAGCTGATAGAATCCGCTGGCGGATTCAGATGGAGGATGTGATGCAGGTGGAGATGGAGATGGAGATGGAGATGTGGATGAAGATGGAGATGTGAACATGGAGTTCGATGAGGATGCGGATAGCGATGAAGACATATGCTAATCTACATCGAAGGTAAGCATCGACAATGGATGGCAGGATCCAAATGGCTGGAAAATTCCTTTGTCTTTAATGCATGAGCATTTTCCATCAGCTAATGTGAAAGGTAAGGTGACATTTTCAAAAATTTAAAAGCACTTTGCTGAAATTTAAAACGCACTTATTTCCCTAATGCATCGAATATAATTTAAACAAGTAATCTGGTGCAATTTTGATTTCAACGTTTTCTTAATTTTAAGTGTATTTTGATTTAAATATAATAGCATTTTAACTGAACATAAATAATTATTTTTGTTTTCCATACAAATTCGAATTACCCTTAGTGTTTGATAATATTTCTGATTAAGATATTAGATTATTTTAGGTATTTACTTATACTTAAGAAAAGGTTAAAACTTCTTTATTGTACACCTGAATTAAATTCACGAATTACACCCTGAATTGCAACCGTTGCTCAATTTGAAATTCAATCCGAATTAATCGGCCTAAAGCGTTGAATTTCGGGGTGAATCTTGTGTGTTGCGATATCCGTTTCCGGTCGCTGTTGTTGTTTGGCCTGCAAGTGTGTTTATTAACTTCATTTGTGTTTAAGCAGCAAAAACGGTTTGCATTTCACTGGGGAGTTCGGGTGGAAAATGAGGGAAAATTCGGTGTGTAAGAAACGAATTTACGGGACTGCAAAAGAAAGCGGTGTACGAGCAAGTTTTCGGCGAAACTTTTACCTTTCACTGCACTTCAGCTGCTGCTTTTATCACCCTTTTTCACAGAACCACGCCCCCCCAAACCAACTCCTCCCCAGTTTTCACCTGTTGTTTTTGTGTTTTATCCACCTGAGCGCCCAAAGCTGTGCTTTAAAAAATTAACTTGAGACGCTGATGATGATGGCGCTGAGGATGCGGATGCGGATGCGGATGCGGATGTGGCTCCTCGCAGGACTTTTTATCCCTGGGACTGCGCACTTAATGAGCGTTTAATTGGCTTCATTGTTTACATTGTGGGCGTGTCCTTCGGGGCCGGCGTGGGTTTGGCTGATTGAATTTCTTGAGGAAACTTTTTAATTACATCCCATTGTTGCTGCAACAAAGCAAACAATCAAACAAACAACAACAGCAACCACAGCAACAACAACAACAGAAATGATGGAAAGTGTTTGGAAGGGAAATTCACTGCTCAGTGCGTTTATAAACGCGTGTGCGATTTTCATTTTAGCAAATTGCTCGGGCGGCCATAAAAAATGTAGACGGAAATGTAAAATCTGCTACAAAGACAAGATCCCGTCCCCATTTTCTGCGCTCCCCCCCCGATTTATTTACAAATGCTGCAGCATTTTATGTGGCCATTAAAATATTTTATTGCTCTTGGCGTAAATTTTAAGCAACAATAAAACGTATAGGCAGCGGCCAGCAAAAACCCAGAAACACAGCCACAAAAACGTGAGCCAGCCTCAATAAGATCGCCCGAAAAAACCACTTCGTAAATCCGGCAAGAAAAAGACAGTTGTTCAACAAAGAGTTTGGCTATGGGAACTAGAGAATACTCTACTAAATCGAAAACAAGCATAAAATAACAGAAATCTATTGTAGATATTAACACTATGCTGATTTTAAAGCTTTACTTCATTAGAATAAATAAATAAATTGACTGTTTTTATTGTAGAAATCCGTTTTGGACTTGAGCGAAATAATAAATATGGGTTTGATTTTTAGAGAATAGATCCTTGGCATTGTCATTATTCTACATAATAATTCTATATTTTTGGATTTTAAATCCTTATTTTGTAGTTTTTGAGTAAGCCAAACTACAGTCCTTTTTTCTGACCAAATATCGTAGTGCCCCTGACTTTTCGAAACGCCCACATTCTTGAAACCGGCCGCGTGGCAAGGCGTTTTCCCGGCGATTTTCCCTTTTGCAATTCGGTGGAAAATTTAATTTGCATTTGCGCATAAAATGCTGCTCCATCACTAGCTGTTCCATGGGCGTGGGTGAAAAGGGACGGTTGGCCACGCCCGCTAGTTTGACTTACACCTTAAAGACCCCCCTCATGTGCGGGTCTCCTTCGGTTCCGGTTTTCCGTTTTTTCCGTTACCCCAACGCTTTTCCCCAGCCATATTTATGGCAGCAGCTGTTCTCACCCCACTGTTCGGAAAAATGTTGAAAAAATATGGGGGGGAAAAAATGAGAAAGGGAAGGGGGGCAGCCCTCCGCCCATGTTACGCATACAAATGGCAGCCAATTGATTTACTTGTGCTAGCAGTCATTTGTTCTACTCCCTCCATCTCCACAACGAAGCAGCTTAAATTTTACTATTGGAAAATGGAAATCGTCGTGAAAACCCGGGTCTGCATTTTATGGCAGTCCCATGTAAATTATGTTTGTGATGCCCAGAAACGGGAATCGCGAAAATCGGTTGAAAAAACAGCACTCACTCGCACCAATTTCGTTTCAATTAAATATCCAGCTATTAATAAATTTGTACTTAATTTCATTTGGCCGAAACCAATTTTAAATGCTTTTTAATTTTTTTTTCGCTTTATTTGTTTAATAATTCTATTTAATTTGGCGGGTGCAAATAAAAAAATGCAAAATACATATTCATCTGGCTTGCCTGTTTAATATTGAGCAATGAAAAATTTCTATTGAAAAAATGGCTGTGTGAAAATATGCAATATGCAAACGAAAGTCTCTCGCTCTTCTCACCTGTTTGTGCCAGCCAATAAAGGTCTACCAGTGTGTGAGTGTGTTTGGGTGTGTGTGTTTATGCAGCAATAACTGTAAATGACAAACAAATGCGCACGTTAAAATCGTTGATTAAAATCAGCATAAACACACACAGGACAAAGGCTAAAATGGCAACAGGCGGCGAAGGCGGGGAAAGCGGCAGAAATTATGCCACACAAAATGGAAACACTCAACTAGAATGTACCCTAGCCAAATACCTCAAGTTAAGTTTACAATATAAATAAAAATTATGATTTGTATTATATGTTATAATAATCAGATAAGATATACATTTATGTATATATGTATATATATAAATGTATATCTTATACATATAATAATAATATATAATATATATATAAATGTATATCTTATCATATACGACCTGTATGTAATT
Organism: Drosophila gunungcola; assembly: GCF_025200985.1. Lineage (NCBI taxonomy): Eukaryota > Metazoa > Arthropoda > Insecta > Diptera > Drosophilidae > Drosophila > Drosophila gunungcola. Next base: position 498,465 of record NW_026453192.1, on the reverse strand, counting down.
ATACAAATAAGTACTGTAGTTTTTTGTTATTTATTAAAATATAGGGATTTAGGAAAAACAAAATATAAGTAATTGTTTTTGTTGAAAATGTTTTTTTTGAAATTTAAAAATTTTTACAACCTAAACCTATTTGTATTTAGCATTATAGATATAATTAATATACGTATTTGTTTGCATTTTAATTAGATGTAGTGAAAGTGTTTCTCCAAAAACCAATATGTGCTATTAATGGCAGCTAGGTATTTCTTTATTCGTGAATAGTTTTGTTAAGTAAGGAAAATTAAAGTTAAATTAAAAATTAAAAATATCAAGTGACTATAGCACGTTCTAGTTTATTTTACGACCCATAGGCTTTCCTGATCAAGGGGTATGCCAAACAAGCAAGGAGAAGCCAAAGTGAGGGCGTGGAATGTGGGGGTGTGGCAGCAGGACATTCTGCCAATAGGGATCCATGCAGTGCGTCATTTATGCGGGCCCATGAGCCCGGTTTTGGGGTTCGGGGATCGGAGGGAAGGTCGTCATTTCAGTTGGCCCTGCTCAGGTAAATAAGTTGCACTTTAAAGCAAACAAGCCCCAAAAGCAGCGCCTCTCTCATTTCAGACCCCCCCCTCACCATTTCAAATGTGGCGCCACATCACCGACATCAACATCAGCCAAACAAAATGGCTTCTGTCCCCCGGTGTGTGCTTATGTGTGTTTGTGTGTGTGCTAGAGTGTCCTGTACGGACTGCTAGTTCCAGAGCCAGTAAATGTCATTGACAGACACAGACGAAAATATTTTAATAACTACTCGTATTCGTTCTGCTCCGGCAAATGTTTTCATTAGCTGGAAAAGCAGAAAAAGAACGTATTAAAAGAACGGCGACGAGAACTAGAGGGCAAAGGAAAACAAAAGCCAAATGAATGGAAAGTTCTGGGAAAGCCAGTCAATTAAGTTGAAGAGCGAGGAGGTCCTCGAGTAATTCCACAAATAATTGCACGACTTTAAGGCCAAGAAAACCCGATTTCTGCATTTTTAACAGGTTTTGTCATAACTGCAAGCAAGACCAGGCTTTCTCTATTGATCTCCGGGGAGTCATAAAGCAGGGCAAACATTTCGGCATTTGGAAATGCTTAGCTCGGAAAGTTAAAAGCAATTTGCATACAGAACAAGCGCTGAAAGCCCAAGAAGCAGTGTTTTCAAATTATACGTAATTGCTTAAACTGGCTCACAACTATGAGTTCAAATGTTCACCTAAAAGTTATTAAGTTTAAAATAGAAATTGGCGGAATAAATAAATCAATAAAAATAGTATATTTTAGATATAGATAAACAGTTTAAACACTAACAAATAAACTATAAATATATCTGTCAGACAAATGTTTAATTTACATAAAAAAAAAACAAAATTAAAGTACGTGCTCAGTGATAGTTAACTGTGGCCTAAACTGTTTATCTGTTTTTAGTGTTGCAAAGTGTAATATAGATCATCTTCTTAATGACGTTTCTAGCACACTTTGAAGTTCTGCTGATTACGTCTAAAGCCCCCCATTAGTCCCCACTAAAGGCCTTGACCAATTTTATTAACCCCTTTTAGCTGAATTTTCTCTAAAATTGCGTTTTGTATACGATGAGGTTTAGCTGGTGGTGGTGGTGGTGGCGAACAACATTGTTATTATTTTTAAAAGCGATTTTCGCAACCGGCACGCAGCTGGGCTCGTTAAAAGCACAAACAACGAAAAGATGGAGGGCGACGGAAAAACAAGGATGATGGTGGGGTAGGGGGTGAGTTTACATCCACACACAGACACACACTCAGATACACATACACTCATACGGACATGGAAAGCAGTTAGCCCCGCGGTGTATACACATAAGTCATTTATTGAAAATCCATTGCAGCAGGAAAAGCTGGAAAAACAGGAACGGCAGGAAAAGCAGAAAAGCAGGAAAAGCAGGAAAAGCGACGGCAACGGCTGCCGTCCAAAGTATGACAAACAATAGCCAAATGGGTTTTTCCTACAACAACAATTTTTCAATATGCTCCAACCAAAATGACCAAAAGAGACCCCCAAACCGAAAACCGATCCAAAAAAATACCCGGAAAAGGGTAGCCCAGTGGGTTTTGTGGGGCACAATTCGTCGCTATTGTTTGTAAATCCAGTGGGTGGGGAAAGACACACAGTATGTCCAATTTATAGCGAGAAATTGAGGGATTTTTCAGCGTTAAACTTTCTATTTTTTTATCTTTCTCTTAAAAATAATTTAAAATCTTCATAAATTTAACATTAAACTGTTACGTATTTCTAATTAATATTCAAATCAATAGAAATATGATTACCCCATTTTTAATAACATAAACCATTTTAAATAACATCTGATAGTATTCCAGTAAAATGTGCTTAATAAATATTTATCAAATATATTAAAGGGTATTTTTCTGTCCAAACTATTCCTCCATTATTTTATCCTCCGTGCCATTATTGCGCATTGTGGAGCTGCAGCAGCTTTTGCCGCTCTGCCTGAACCTGTTCCTCCTTCCGACGCCTTTTCCCGCTCATTTTCCCTCACCAGCGCCCACATTTTCCCACCCACACACGCCCACTCACAGGATGGCCAAGGCTAAGAACATTCATAGGTCGATTGTCGCTGCCATTAAGTGTGCATAAATGTGACAAGAACAACAATAAAAAGGATAACAACGGGTAAGGACATTGAGTCAGGGTCAGGTCGAGCTTGGCATGCCCTTACCCACAGAAATGTGTTTCGTATTTATGTAGCCAAGAATCATTTATGGGTGGAAAGTTGGAAATGGTAAAATTTTTGTAAGATTTTTTTTATTACCAGTAATAACTGTTAAATAATTTAATGGTGGCTATAGTAATAAATAATTAGTTCGCAAACAGAATTATTATATAAGAAACATAATTTTTTTTTTCTATAAGCCTAATAAAATCATATTCACATATTTTATTCATATAATTAAAAACACGTAATTTAAAAGTGTAAACATTTGGGACTAGAATTGCATATATCAAAAAAAATATAAATAACGTTGTGCCGAATACTTTCCTTACTTAAATTAAGACAGTACAAACTTGTTGGGCGTATGGAACCACTGAAACAGCGAATTTAATAGTTGAAACAATGCTGAATATATTTTGTAAAAAATGTACATAAATTTTGTTAAAAATGCACACATATATTTTTATAAAGCAAACTTATGCCTGAGATTAAATCTATATTCACGGATTGGAAATAAGCCCGAACTGCAGCGCTTTCGTTGCACTGTTTGCAGTTGTTTATGTGCCGCCGCTGCTGCAAGTTGCCAGCTGCTGCCCAGACACCAGTTTCCAATATTCAGGAGCGGACGGAGTGGCCGGCAAGCCAACCAAACCTTTAAATAAAAATTGTCAGAAAATAAATTTTAATTTGTGACATTGGCCGTGGGGCAGGCGAAAATGGATTGAACGATTCGATGGCCAGGAGGATGGGAATGGGATGTCCAGAACATCGGTGGACCGGAGGGCAGGGCAGTTAACAAAAGGCCATAAAAATGAAAGAAGCACTGCAACGGCCATCAAGGCTAACGATATTGTGACAGGTTATCGATATTGTCGCAAACTCCAATGGCTGACAATCGAGTGGTGCTCTGGAATTGGTCAATTACTTAACTGCCAGGGAAATCGGTACGGTTCTTGATTGCAATTCTGTAGTATACTCGTATCCGTACTCGTACGCGTACTCGTACTCGATTGTTGTGTAGCTGTCGCTTCTCAAAGTATATTTTTTGGGCAATGTGCGGATTGTAAATGGATGTGTATACAATTTTTTACAACATTTTTTAGGACCAAGGCCCATGCAAGTAACAATTCTCTGCAAATACAAATTCAAATATTAATTTAATTGAAATTATAACACACAAATAAAAGTATTACTATCTCGCAGGCTGTGAATTTAACTTAGATACATTTTTATATCTGCCAAACAGTAATTACATTTTTACAAGCAAACTCTGAAAAGTTTATAATACTTACCGACTGCCTTAATAAGAACTACCAAAACTATAATTTATCACAATAATTTGTATTGGAAATCGCTAAAAAGCAAGAGAGTACTACAGTGCAATAAAATCATTTTTATTTGGAATTAATGGACCATTATGTAAGTGACATTAAAAATGTCGTTCAAATGTCTCGAAAGTTTCTTGGTAAATGTAAAATCAATAAGAAAAAATATACTTCAAATGCTGTGATAATAACGTAAGTATTTTCCAGCCAAGAGTGGCTCTAAATGGCATTCCAACTGAGATGAATGCAGTTGGAGCTCTGGACTTTTTTCGTTCAGAGTTCTGACTTTCCTCAGCCATTGTCTGTGGAAAACTTGGTATTCCAGTCCTGACTGGGGGGAAAATTCGTTAGCCTCGGGGGCGGGGAATCGGGTGAAAATTAAACATAATCATGTGCAACATAAATATGCAAGTGGAGTGCGGCTCGCCGTTTGGGTCTCCACATCCCGTCGTGCTATTGATATTTGGCCGGATCTGAGAAAGGAGGAGCAGGAGTCGCAAAAGCCACCGAAGCAGCAGCGACTGGCAAAGTTTGCATAGCAAACAATGTGCACTTCTGGCAACACACACCCCATACACAACCACTGCCCTCCTCCACACACACAGCCTGTTCGTTAGAGTGGCAAATCAAACAGTCCCCCACATCACCCGATGAATATGTTTATGCCAGTTGGCATTGCAATAACTTCATAAATATGCAGTGCAGTGCAGTACTACGACTGCAGACTACAGACTGCAGACTGCAGCAGTCGAAGCTGCTGAATTTAAATTCAAACTGCGGCTACATAGTCGGACTTAAATGCCGGCCAGGGCAGAACAATGCAATTATGATTCGGCTGTCAATTAAATGCCAAATTTACAGCACTTCAAGTGCAGCCGTGAAGCGGTGGAGGGCAGGCTACTACCACTCGCACTCCGACAACCGACAACCGAATGGAATAAGCATAAAATAAAATCATATAAAATATCAATAAAGCACACAAATTTATTGCAGAAACATACACGGGAAAAGCGAGCAGTTGAGCATCCTGCAGGAGCCTCTCACTGTAGACTCGCTATTTCCGTTTCTCGTTTGTTAATACTCTTGCGAATTTCATCCTCATTTCAATTACAAGTAACCTCTTCAATGTGTGACATACATTTTTATTCTAATTTTTAAATACGGTGTTTATAATTAAATTAATTATTATAATAGTTGATTATTATAATATAATAATATATATATATTAAATATTTACAGTGACAACAACTTGGGTTGTTATTTTTGTAATTTAATAGCTAGTTAATGTTTTATATCTGCTTAGTGGAATGTTTTTACATTTTTCCCCTAAAATTTAAAATATAAAACACTATGTGCATTAATAATATATAATTTAGTATTACCTTTCTTTTGCTGCTGACAAAAAAAAACCAATGACTTTAGAATTAGAAAATGGTTTTTAATAAAATACATTGATGAGGGCATAACCAACTTCGTTCCTTGAGGCTGGCTTCTTCTTATTTGCGTTGGAGTGTGTGAGTGTTGGAAAATGCTCGTAAATAAATACTCTCCTTGTTTCCACCCCCCCTCACTACTGCTTGCTTCACGCCCCATATTTTCCCACCGCCCCAATTTTGCTCTGGTTGGGCCAGCGGCAAAACGATGACGAGCTGACGATGTCGTTGTAAATACCATAAAGAAAATCGTTGCCGACGTGCGGTGTCCTTGTCCATGTGTCCTGTGAGTCCTGCGACTGCGAGTGTGTGTGTGTGTGTGTGTGTGTGTGAGTGTGAGTGTAAGTGTTGTCTGGAAGGAGTTGGCCAGAAAGGAGCAACAGCAGACAGCCAGCAGGCAGGAAGCCCTGCGAAATGTTATTTATTGGAATTGTGTAATAAATGTGACCGAAAGTGCACTCGACGTAAGCGAAATGTTGCATGCCACATCTCCTAGCACTCCCCCCGCCACCAAGTCCATCCGTCGTGGGGCTTCCAGGACACTCGGTTGCATTAGGAGCCACCAAATGATGCAAATGAAGGTGGACCAGCCAGCCAGAACCTATGCGCATCCAAACGACCATTATCCATTATCTTGGGCTTGGATGACAGGACATCTTCCCGGGCAAGAGATCTTCATTATCCCACAGTCTGCATTACTATTTGCCTCCAACTCTGAAAGCATGCCACAAAGATGTACTTTGAACATTTCGAGATCTCCTTTTTTAGTAGCTAAATAAATACTCAAAAAAAAAATAATATTAATGCCAAAAACATTTGTTCAAGTCAGTCAAATCATATTGTTTCGCTATTATAAATTAACAATAAATACAAAATTCTCTCAGAATATTATTTATAATATATGAACCTGACAGAATATTTACAAAAAAGCACAGTAATTAATTGTAAGAGATAACAAAAAAAATGTAATAAAACAATAAAGATTTAAAGAAACATTAACCATATAAAATCATATTCCTTAGTTATTTTAGTTCTTTATTTAAAAATGTTAATAAAATATTGCTCACTTTCACAGTACTTTAAGTTTTCAAGGAAGTAAGTCTCATATCCTTTTCGGTGCTTCCGCCACTTAATTCGATGAAAATAAAATACTACCCCTATCAATCAATCAATACGTGCTGATGTAAGCAAATAATCCAGTACAAAATTGAGACGTCACGCGTGATTACCGAACGTAGTGGCAGGACATTTCGAGGACCTGCCACAAGCAGTGTGTGCGACCATTACGTATACGTATGATCGGCCCGACAGATTGGGCACCATGCACGCTTATGGCTACGTGATCGCCCAGTTAGGAGGGCAAATATAATAGGGGACTCGAAGCGACTACTCGCAATTTGTGTCCTCGGGTCTGGGCATTTGCATCTGCATATATATATTGTATATATATATATATATATATCTGTACACATATCCAAAAACCACAAAACACTCGGCAAAAGCAGTAGTGTCGAGTTGGCCAGAAATTCCACCCACACCGACTGCTGGCCACTTGGCTTGGATTTAGCTGAATATGGTTTTTTTTGTATATATTCTTTTATTATGATGAAAAATATGTCCCTTTTTTGCCATAACTATTAATTATCTTTTCACACATTTTCATAGTTTTACATTTTCTTATAATTTTTAATGAAAACTGTAAAGTTTGGTAACTTTTAAATTATTGTGCTGGGGACTACATTTTATAATAAAATAAAAGGTTTACAAGTTAACTTTGCAAAATTTGTTTAAAAAAGCATTTGGACATTTTAATTTAATTTTTTTGAGTACCCTTCTGTATAATTTAAAGTTTACAAAACAAATTGTGGCTAACAATGTTCCAAATCCGTTATTTAATTATGGCCAAAAAACTCCTAACCATTTTTGCGTCTGACTTACAACATTTCAAAAAGAAAAATTTTTGTTTTGACGAATTCATTTTACAAAATAGCTTATAAAAGTCTTGAAGAAGGTAGCTTAGGTTTTTGTACCAGAATATTGAAATATAAATATTAATATATTACTATATTATCCTTATTGTTTTAATGCAATAAATTGCATTAAATAAAGAAGAGAACTGCTTAAGCTACTTTCCCCAACTTAAAGTTATATTATTATACTAGTAGTGGGCATTCCTGTTGCCACCCACTTTTCCAGCTGCATTGGCAAATCTAAACGGCCCTTAAGCGCCCCTTTCCCTTTCACCCCCTTTATTCCCGCCCCTGTCTGCAGCACACACACATGGCACCTTTCCTTTGTCCCGAAAATTTCAAACGATTTGATTTATATGCAAAATATTTAAATTTTATTGCCAGTTTGCATATGGGCCAGACAGACGGACAGACGGACAGAGAGTCAGGACCCAGGAGGCTTAAGTGAGATCGATAGTTATAGTTGGACCCACACACACACCCACACACAAACAACCACATACGAGTAAAGTCGGAAAAACAGCTGAGCTTGTGAAGATAATTTATGCAGCTTTCGGTAATATTGAAAACGAAATTTAAATGCAAACAAGGGAAAGTGTTGGGAAGGCCAGTTTTCCTAAACCAACCTAAACCAACCTAAACCCTCACCTGTTTTCCCCATATGCTTGGTTGTTTGTTTGCATTGTTTTTCTGCTTGTGTTGGGGAAAATTCGGTTATGGCCAAAACGAGAAATGGCCAGCGATTAAAGGCCATCGAATCTCGGAAGATGGCTCTTCAAATGCAGCTAATGGAGGCCTTCTCCGTCCGTTTTTCGTGTCGCCAACTTGCAACTTTCCACATTTTTCATTATGTCGCAGACAAGGCGCAAAATGAAAAGGAGCTGGAAAATGGGAAATGGGAAAACGCAGAATGGACGGGGGGCGTGGGAGGCGTGTCAGAAATTATGTTGATTGTTTGCTCTAGCCAAGGAAATAATTAAGCAAGACATGGCAGCAACGGAGACACGGGCAAGAAACTCGAGCATATTTCGCTGGCGCCAAGTCAAAAACATATATATATAAACTCTATACCAAATATATCTGGGCTTTCGTGCACAGAGAAAATAAATGTAAGTAAATATATAACAAAGAATATAAATAAATAAAACTGAAAGAGTTTAAAGTCTGATTTTGAAGTGACTTCTTATTTTTATTTACTTAAAAACATGGAATATAATAGTTAGAAAGCACAAATTTTATATCAGTACATTTTTAAATAAAGCGTTTATTTTTTAAACTCATTTCTTGGTGCACACTTTTACATCATTCACATTATTTTCCCTTAGTGTACGTAATTTCGCAGCGTGCTGCAAAAACAAATTCCAAAATTGTCAACAGCTTTTTGTGACTCATTGTGTGTGCGTTGGTTTTTTGTTGCTGCTCCAAGTTAATCTAATTAGTGAGCCACTTGGAGCTGCAGTTTTGATTTACATTTCGAGCTGCCACTGGAAATTAGCCAGAGAAAGGCAGTCGCCCCCTAAAATTGTCGGGACCCAAAAGTTTTACTAATTTCCGTACAATTCGCTCAAAATGTTCGAAATAGATCGGTGGCCGTCGCCGCTTTGCCTTTGCCGAGTGTCGGCATTATTTCGTTTCGATTTCGGTTCATTTTATCGCATTTCATTAGCGGCAACAGCGGTTCCAATTTCCCATTTCCATTTAGTTTTTGACTGGCATTTTACAATTTCGCATTGCCCCCTCCGTAATGTTCCCTTGCCTTCCCTTTCCTTCCCTTCTAATCCCGCTTCCTATGGGATTTTATTTATTTAATACGTATACGTTGAATGTCGAAGCGAAGCGCGTTCCTTTGTTCTCGTCGGTCCCTTTGTTTGGCCTAACTGGGCAAATATTTGGCCAACGAAAAGCGAGGCCACAGCTCCCTTGATAAGCGATAAGCCTCGTCTCGCCAGGGCCATGAATAAATTAGTTGGCCAGCCCCAGAAGACTTTGCAGTTGGTCAAGAAAACATCATAATTTTTGCACCAAAAAAAAAAGAAGTTTTTTTTGGAAAAATTTGATAGTCGTAAACGTCAAAAGAGAAGCTTTAGTCGAGTTTTTGATTTGTTATATCATTTACAGTATTTTTCTTATTACAAGAATTATAAAAATTAAATTAAATAAGGATGAATGAAACCATTATTTTTTATAAACGTAAGACAGTGCAAAAACGACTTAAGTTATTATTAATGAAACAAATTTTTTTCGTAGGTCCATTTAAAATTTTCAAGGAAGCCATGTGATGAACTTCAATCAAAATTTCAAATGCCCCAAATGCCAGTTCATAGCCCCATTCAGTTATAACTTGAACTCCATCGGCGTTACAACGCAATCATATACAGTTTTTTATTTATTTAACTATTTTTGTATTTGAGAAATTCAAAGGTTGGTATGCAGCTAGCAAAGAAGTTGATAATACTACCTAACTTATATCCAGAGCCACCATGAGCATAAAGGAAAAGTCAGAGCTGGTGGAGGAAAAACCGAAAACCAATCGAGCAAAAATGTATACCTTTGGTGAGTTGTATCGGGCTTTTGGGAACATAACCGTGCCCGGATTTGTGTGGAAAATGATCCTCTGTAGCGATCCGGTGCTGACTCTCATCTACATGTTCGTGGGACTCTACGTCCTTGACGTGCTGACCCGCTACACCCTGGTGCAGCTGGTGGGCGTGGTGGGTCTGACGCTCCTGGCCCACGGCATCGCCTACACCACCATCCGTCCGCATCTGCGATTGCTGCCCTACGAGAATGTGATGGATGTCCGTCGAGCAGATTTGACCGTACCGCCGGAAGTGGTCGCCCTGGTTGTCCGCTACTCGACCAACTGGATCAATCGCTGGGTGGCCACGGTGCAGTTCCTCCTCTTTGGGCCTTACCTCGTGGCCACTATCCTGGTGAATATGGCCCTGCTGGAAGTGTACAACGCTTTCTACTGGGTGGAGCTATCCGCACTGATTAAGTTCGGTAAGTTACCGTTTAAAAATTGTAAGTGAGGACCTATGCAAAAATCAATTACATTAAATGATTATGTAATTGCAGATTACAATGCATAGCAACCATATTTAAGGTTTCAATAAATGACAAAACTAAATTATAAATTACACTAATAATAACTTAGTTTAGGATTAATATACATATATTGTGACAGAAAGTGGTAACTGAATTTCAGATTACAAGCAATGGGAACTAAAATTTCCAATACAATTATTTTAAGATTGCTATGAATATTAATATAAGTTTTATAGAACCCTCTATTTTATTAATTTGTTTTTTTTTTTTTTATTTTATTGCCAACAGTATCTTTGGCAATCTTAACATATAAAAACAAAGCCGTTTTATACAAATAAAAGCCTTTATAATTTAAATTAAATATTTGTAACCATAATTGCATAGATCTAGAGATAACTGAGGGTTTTTTTATTATAGTTTATGTTTAATCACGTAATCAAGAGGCTAAGGTACTTCTGATATATATATATATAAAATATAATAAGGTAAAACTGCATGACATTTATTCTGCTTTATTTTAAAATCGAGTTAAAATTTTGGGTTGGAGAAATCCAATTAATAAAGCTTAAGTCTAAAAAATACGGCGGATGATATATATTTTAATATTGCGAAATTTAACAATTTAGAATTTAGAGTTTTACCAAATCAATATTTTATTTTTCCATAGTCTACTGCATGGCGTTCGTTCTGCCAAGAATTTGTCGCGTTTTCTATCTTTGGCTGGACTTGCAGCCGCCCAACGGCCACGTCCACTGGCTGATCAGAAAGGCGACCACGGGCAGGCGCCTCTTCCTGGAGGCCCTAAAGAAGGCCATCGAGGAGGACCTCGAGGAGGACCTCGAGGAGGAACTCGAGGAGGAACTCGAGGAGGACCTCGAGGAGGACCTCGAGGAAGACCTCGAGGAAGACCTCGAGGAAGACCTCGAGGAGGTCTTCGAGGATGCCTTCGGGGAGGCCTTCGAGGAGGCCTTCGAGGATGCCTTCGAGGAGGCCTTCGAGGAGGCCTTCGAAGAGTCATTCGAAGAGGCCTTCGAGGAGGACCTCGGGGAGGACCTCGAGGAGGCCTTCGAGGAGGCAGACAATGAGGTGCAACTGGACAGGATGACGCCGGAACAGCTCGAGATCCCGGAGGAAAAGCAACAACCCGTGGTGGGCTGGACATTCATTGGCAGGAGACCATCAAGTATCGACGAGGCCTTTAACGGATACACCCAAACCCCTGACTTGGAGAAAGAAAGCATTGAGGAAGAAGCTGCCTTTTTTTAAAAATGATTTAATTTTCATTTGTTTTGGGTTAACTGTTTTTATCCAAAACAAAATATTCACATAATGCGCGGGGATAAGGGCTAACACTAATGATATACAAAGAACACGGCCGTGTTAAACAAATTCTTTCCAAAAAACTATATAAACTTACACTTTACACGAAACAAAAATGTATTGTTTTATTGGATTTTGGTACACTGGTAATAAAAGCTTGGTAAATTCAAATATTTTCTATTCAATTTAAATATTTTCCCTTTGATTTTCATTCATTGCGGTTTTTAGATATTTTGAATATGACTATTATTCCGTTAATTATCTTCGGAATTGACTTAAATATCTGAAAATTTTATTTAAATTTAAACACTATTTATCTTAAATATAATACAATTAAATCAAATAGGAACTATTTTAAATCTAATATTTTTCGCATTAATTAATATTGATATTAAATCAAGTAATTTATTATACATTGTGTTTAATATTATGATTGCAAATTTAATTTTAATATTTAACATACAAATTTAAATTTAAAAGTCAGATATTTATTTTTCATATTCCATTTTTCATCAGTGTAAATATAAATTAAATTGAATAAAAAATTACCTATGTTTTTTTCGATTATTATTTGAATATTTTGTTGCACGAATTAAATACCTTAATAATGTCTTAAAATCATAGATATGACCAGGTCAAAATTGTGTGTGATTTTTGGTGTGAGAAATAATTAAAGCCTGGTGTTTTTTCGTGCAACTTGCGGGCAAAAAAAATCGCGCCCAGAACGTGACAAACGACGGTGAAGTTAAAGGCGCCGAAGGCAAACAAGCAGGCGACCCATTGATGTGGGTGTCATGCAAAGTGGGCGGTGTGTGTAAGTGGGCGCTGGGCGAAAGTGGGTGGCGGATGCGATGCAGCCTTGGCAGTGGTTAATCATTAAAGCCGCCTCCTCGGTCCAGTGGCTCAAGATGGTCAGATTTATTCATTAGCGTGGTGTGAGGGGATGGGAAATCACTGCGGGCCATGGGAGCATTAAAAATTTAGTGAGCTCTTGGCAGGAGGTACACGAAAATCGAAGGTGAAAGCAGGAAGGGAGGAGAAAGGCGACAGGAAGTGGGGAAAATTGCGCAACGGAGAAGGAGGGGTGGCTCTTTTCTTCTTGCAATTTGCACTCAATTGCAATTTCCGTTCGCCGCTGCCGTTTGCTACGTGGCTGCCACGTGAAAAGCCATTGCCCGCCCGCATTTTCAGCCCCCTCCCTAAGCCCCCATGCTGCACGCCTTTCTACCCCCTTACTACCCCCCTTGCTACGCCACTGCCTACGTGCTGAGCGGCACAAAACGCGCAGAAATTTGTTTTGCCATTTTGTTTAGTTGTTAGTTGCTGTGGCGGCCCGAACTTCCCGTCCCTCCCGCCTTTCCCACCCCCCTTACTCTACCATCGTGTGTTTTTTTTTAATATCAATATAAAACGTGACAGAATGGACTTTTGCCTCGGCAAAGCTCAGAAAGCACCGCGGCTGAGGGGCAGGAGAATGCACTCCGAAAAATGTCATTCATTTGTTTCATCCCATTTCGAAAAACATATAGAATCATATTTAAATTTATGTAAAAATAATGCTAACAGAATTCCCTATTTATGATTTGATTTTTTTGAAACAACAATTTCTATGCAAAAATGAGAGGAAGCTATTTTGAATAGTTTGTACTTTTATTTCGTAAAATATTTAGTTTAGGTTAATTTAAGGCTTTATTTGCAATTAAAAATATTTAAACTAATCTAAGGTTTTAAAACAAAATTAAGTATTAGTACTAAGTGTTTATTTAAGAATTTGTTAATATTTTAAAATTGTTGGATATAAGAAAGTTCAATAAAAACACTTTTGTTTTATATGTAATGATTTTAATTGCTCAATTACGTTGTTAAGCGAATGTTGTCTCAAAACTTCTTAAATGAAATCTTAAAATAATAAATTCGACTTAAACAAAAATGTTTAATTTTCGTTCTTCCTCTTAAGATTTATAAAATATTCACTTAACAAAATTAAATGAAAAATAGATTTCTTAAAAGTAATGCAATTATTGTTTTGCTTAAATTAAAAATACTTCAATAAATACTTCGATAAATATTTAGCATTAAGATTACAATTTTGAATGCAAAATATTAATACCATTTTTGTAAAGTGCACCGTTTAAAGCAAATCTGGGGAACAGGGAACAGAATTTCCGTAAGCGGTTTAACTGCCCGGCGATGGTTAGGCATAAGTAGGCGTCAGGCGGTCGGAAAATAGAGGGCGGGTTCACGCATTATAATCCGTTTATGGACGTCATCCCCGTCCGAGTCCGAAATCTCTGCTGAAATCCAAGGAAACGAGACCCGTTCCAAATGAGTCGCCCACTTAGCTGTCCTCCACAATTGTGGAATTAGTCGAGGATGTCGGATAAGCAGGATACAATACGGGCAGCCGGGGAAATACTGGGTTCAGGTGCGGCATGATATTTGCTCTCCAGGCTCACGGAGCTCTACTCAAGGTTTTTACGCATAATTTTATTTTTTGCCGTCAAGTATTCTTAAGAACTTTTTTAAAAGCCACAAAGGGAATTTTATCTTAAATACCCTACAACATGTTTTTAAGATTTGTTGATTTAAAAAATCATATTGTCTTGTTTAAGTGATATTTGAATTTGTTTTGTTGGATTGTTTTGTTTTTGTTTTAAATGTTTGATTTTACATAAAAAAAAGGTCAAAACCTTTAATCAGAAATTATAATCCTTTAGCATGAGAAATATAATTGTTTTACTTAAAGTTTGTAGCCTCAAATCCCCAAAACGAAACTTTGAACTCAGACTCTTGTTTATGAATTAATTATTTATGTGTCGGTAAACGACTTACTGCTGAAATCGCAATTAAAGTTTGACTCCAGTTTACCAAAAACTCCAAAAAAAAAACATGGAAAATGGAATGTAGCTGCTGAGTTGCTGAAGTTAAAGACATGCTTTGGTTGCAGTTGCCATTGTGCAGCTGAGCATTGCAAAGATGCCCCGGGCCAGGAGTGTGATGATCCTGATTTCAAAGGCATATGCGCTCCGTTCTGGATGCCATCGGGGGGTCGCTTTTTCGACTCGGCCAAATGGACTCACGGTCGATGACGCTGCCTTTCAAAAGGACAGTCCCCTATTCCGGTTTGAATGGCGAGGCGGCTGTAGAAAATCAGACAGAGGTTTTCCCCGGATTCCATGGCACACTGCATTGTGTGCATTTATACGGGGGCGGCATTACTACACACAGATATGTATGGCAGATGGAATGGGAGGCGAACTGTGGTGGTGAAAATTGCATTCAGCGAGTGTTTTATGGCCATGTTCGGCACTCCGACTGCGGCTGCTTTATGAATGCATAATTTTATTATGCACAAATTCTATTTACAACGCGACACGTTGCGTGAACGGTTCATGAGGCGCGAAATGCGAGGGTAGCTTTAGAATTTCGTAACCTATTCAGACCATATTTTAGCCTCTTATAACACCGACTGCTCGATTGCACCTGGCTGCCCATTTGATTGTAATTAATATTTGCATTTCAATTGCATTTGCGCTGGTCGGCAGTAAAACCGGTTTTTGTGGCCAGTGGCCAAATATTTGCCACGCCCCCTGCCACGCCTCAATTATCACATATGGCGGGACATTGATTAAACATTTAACTGTCCATAAGTATTTTAATAACTATTTCGGCGCTCCGAAAAACAATTTCCCAACGGCTAATTGTGGGTGTTTAGTAGGATCAGTTCTTGGTTGCCAGCCCCAAACCAACCGAAAGCCAACCAAATGGAAACGACCAAAAAGGTTGGATTGAATTTAGGTTTGCACCCCAAAAAAATATGAGAATTAAGTGACATCTATGTCTGTAGAGTTTTTATTAAAACATAATTTTAAATCAGTCGTTGCATAGCCTACACAATATTTTAAAATACTTTAAATTAATGTGATGTTTTAAAATCGTTTTCAAATAAATTTCATTTTGTAAATATTTTTAACGTGTAAGCCAACTCTTGTGTTATCTTTTAGAAGAGTGACAAAAAGAGTGAACAAAAGTCTTCAAATATTTCTACACTCTCGGGATATCTTTCGAAACTGAAATAGAATTTTATCGACTTTCCAAAAATCTTTAAACATTTTTAAGCCAAAATTTGGGTCTTTTCTTAAAAAACAAACAATGTAAAATTTTATGAATCAAAAAAGGATGCGCATTTGATTTGGTTATGACACCATTGGTGTCATTTTTTGAAGATTTCTCAGACACGTCAAATAAAAACTCCCTGGAACAATTTTTGACCGTGTAGGGACTCCATGGGCATATGGTTACGGCACCCAGCGATGATTGCTTCCCTCAGGGCGCTCAGCATCGACATTGACATGGTCCAGTGCGTATAAATCAACAGCTGCAGCAGGTTTTCCGGCCCAAACAGTATGTTGGTGAAGGAGGGGGGGACTAAAACGGGGACAGCAGCAGGCAGCGGGTTAAAAATCTTTTCAAGTGGTCAACGGACGCAAATCCCTGTCCCAGTATCCTTACATCCCGCATCCTTGTGCCTTTGCGGTTGAATTAAGACAAACAAAAGGCACTGGCAGAAAATGGGGAATGGGAAATGGAGAGCTCTGCTTAGATTACGCATACGCCGTGTTGAGCAGTGGGTCCTACGGGGTACGGGGAAATGGGGTCGAGAAAAGAAAGTGCAACACACATGCACGGCAACAGAAGCAGAAACAGAATGTGGAGATGGTGCTGGAAAAGGAGTTGGGATCTGGAGTGGCAGGACAAAAACGAAAAAGGGCAAACGCAAAATGTAAATGGGCTTTTCACAAAATGAATATTAAATTGCAACTGGGGTAAGGAAAAAGGCAACGGGCGCGGGAAGGGGTGGCTTAGCCAGGGGGTGTTAGACATGTCTGAGCCGACATTAACATGGCCGAAACCGAAGACGAAGCATCCAATGGGTTGGCTTAGAAACTCTTTACCGGCTTTGATTTTCGCCTGGGCTTAGGTGCGGTTTCCCTAGTCCGCATATTCATTTTCTTACCATTTCTTTTGTGGCCAATGTGAATATGATTATCGCTATGATTGCCAAGCTGCGAAATCTGACAGTCCAAAGGCTGCTATCCTTTGGTCTCTTTATTGGAAGTAACGACAAGGCAGAGAATGATAATTCAAGAGCTTAAATATATTGCTATTACTCTTTAACTTTAATTAATTTCTTTAAAACATTTATTTCGTTTATTCAAACAATTTTTTTTTGTGAACGTTGTGTACATATTTTAAATTTATTTATTTATTTTAAAATCCTAAAAAGTCCTTTGATGTAACTTGGAAAAATTTAGACGTAAAGCAATAAGAAAGACTGTTTTATAGAGCTGGCGACCTATACTACCAATCTACAATCGGTTTAAAAAAATAAATTTTGTTTTTATGCAAAAACCGATTTCTAAAAGTCGGTTTTTTTAAAAATTAATTAAAGCCCAATTTTTGAATTTTTGATCATCATTTTTTGCAGAAATTTGAAAATCTGAAAAAATTTTAACTGTGAATGCCATTTGATTGGAAATTTTATAGCGAATTCAACGGTGTATGACATTCCAACATTTGACCATTATTTCCCAGGGTTTTGACACAAAAACCAAGTTTTTAATGTGTTTTTTGGGATTTTTGGCGATTTTTCAAACAAAATTATTTCCGAAAAGTCTTGTTGCTGTAACTTTTCCAAAAAAAGACCCAAAGTCAAAAGAGTTGCTATTTTGAACAGCTGGCAACCAATACCATCCATCCCTGATCGATCCATCCTTACACAGTAGAATTCGTAATAAAATTTCCAATCGAATGGCATTTACAGTTAAATTTTTTTCAGATTTTCAAATTTCTGCAAAAAATGATGATGTACCCCCTTACAAAAAAGTCAGAAATTTGGACATAAATAAATTTTTCAAAAAACGTTTTTCAAAACTCGATTTTTTTGTCAAAACTTAATTAATTGTTTTCGATCGATCAGGGATGGATGGTATTGGTTGCCAGCTGTTCAAAATAGCAACTCTTTTGACTTTGGGTCTTTTTTTGAAAGTTACAGCAAAAAGACTCTTCGGAAATAATTTTGTTTGAAAAAACGCCAAAAATCCCAAAAAACACATTAAAAACTTGGTTTTTGTGTCAAAACCCTGGGAAATAATGGTCAAATGTTGGAATGTCATACACCGTTGAATTCGTAATAAAATTTCCAATCAAATGGCATTTACAGTTAAAATTTTTTCAGATTTTCAAATTTCTGCAAAAAATGATGATGTACCCCCTTACAAAAAGTCAGAAATTTGGACAAAAATAAATTTTTCAAAAAACGTTTTTCAAAATTCGTTTTTTTTTGTCAAAACTTAATTAATTGTTTTCGATCGATCAGGAATGGATGGTATTGGTTGCCAGCTGTTCAAATAGCAACTCTTTTGACTTTGGGTCTTTTTTTGAAAAGTTACAGCAAAAAGACTCTTCGGAAATAATTTTGTTTGAAAAAACGCCAAAAATCCCAAAAAACACATTAAAAACTTGGTTTTTGTGTCAAAACCCTGGGAAATAATGGTCAAATGTTGGAATGTCATACACCGTTGAATTCGTAATAAAATTTCCAATCGAATGGCATTTACAGTTAAATTTTTTTCAGATTTTCAAATTTCTGCAAAAAATGATGATGTACCCCCTTACAAAAAAGTCAGAAATTTGGACATAAATAAATTTTTCAAAAAACGTTTTTCAAAACTCGATTTTTTTGTCAAAACTTATTTAATTGTTTTCGATCGATCAGGGATGGATGGTATTGGTTGCCAGCTGTTCAAAATAGCAACTCTTTTGACTTTGGGTCTTTTTTGAAAGTTACAGCAAAAAGACTCTTCGGAAATAATTTTGTTTGAAAAAACGCCAAAAATCCCAAAAAACACATTAAAAACTTGGTTTTTGTGTCAAAACCCTGGGAAATAATGGTCAAATGTTGGAATGTCATACACCGTTGAATTCGTAATAAAATTTCCAATCGAATGGCATTTACAGTTAAATTTTTTTCAGATTTTCAAATTTCTGCAAAAAATGATAATGTACCCCCTTACAAAAAAGTCAGAAATTTGGACATAAATAAATTTTTCAAAAAACGTTTTTCAAAACTCGATTTTTTTTGTCAAAACTTATTTAATTGTTTTCGATCGATCAGGAATGGATGGTATTGGTTGCCAGCTGTTCAAAATAGCAACTCTTTTGACTTTGGGTCTTTTTTTGAAAAGTTACGGCAAAAAGACTCTTCGGAAATAATTTTGTTTGAAAAAACGCCAAAAATCCCAAAAAACACATTAAAAACTTGGCTTTTGTGTCAAAACCCTGGGAAATAATGGTCAAATGTTGGAATGTCATACACCGTTGAATTCGTAATAAAATTTCCAATCGAATGGCATTTACAGTTAAATTTTTTTCAGATTTTCAAATTTCTGCAAAAAATGATGATGTACCCCCTTACAAAAAAGTCAGAAATTTAGACATAAATAAATTTTTCAAAAAACGTTTTTCAAAACTCGATTTTTTTGTCAAAACTTAATTTATTGTTTTCGATCGATCAGGGATGGATGGTATTGGTTGCCAGCTGTTCAAAATAGCAACTCTTTTGACTTTGGGTCTTTTTTTGAAAGTTACAGCAAAAAGACTCTTCGGAAATAATTTTGTTTGAAAAAAACGCCAAAAATCCCAAAAAACACATTAAAAACTTGGTTTTTGTGTCAAAACCCTGGGAAATAATGGTCAAATGTTGGAATGTCATACACCGTTGAATTCGTAATAAAATTTCCAATCGAATGGCATTTACAGTTAAATTTTTTTCAGATTTTCAAATTTCTGCAAAAAATGATAATGTACCCCCTTACAAAAAAGTCAGAAATTTGGACATAAATAAATTTTTCAAAAAACGTTTTTCAAAACTCGATTTTTTTGTCAAAACTTATTTAATTGTTTTCGATCGATCAGGGATGGATGGTATTGGTTGCCAGCTGTTCAAAATAGCAACTCTTTTGACTTTGGGTCTTTTTTTGAAAAGTTACAGCAAAAAGACTCTTCGGAAATAATTTTGTTTGAAAAAACGCCAAAAATCCCAAAAAACACATTAAAAACTTGGCTTTTGTGTCAAAACCCTGGGAAATAATGGTCAAATGTTGGAATGTCATACACCGTTGAATTCGTAATAAAATTTCCAATCGAATGGCATTTACAGTTAAATTTTTTTCAGATTTTCAAATTTCTGCAAAAAATGATGATGTACCCCCTTACAAAAAAGTCAGAAATTTGGACATAAATAAATTTTTCAAAACACGTTTTTCAAAACTCGATTTTTTTTGTCAAAACTTAATTAATTGTTTTCGATCGATCAGGGATGGATGGTATTGGTTGCCAGCTGTTCAAAATAGCAACTCTTTTGACTTTGGGTCTTTTTTTTGAAAAGTTACAGCAAAAAGACTCTTCGGAACTAATTTTGTTTGAAAAAAACGCCAAAAATCCCAAAAAACACATTAAAAACTTGGTTTTTTGTGTCAAAACCCTGGGAAATAATGGTCAAATGTTGGAATGTCATACACCGTTGAATTCGTAATAAAATTTCCAATCGAATGGCATTTACAGTTAAATTTTTTTCAGATTTTCAAATTTCTGCAAAAAATGATAATGTACCCCCTTACAAAAAAGTCAGAAATTTGGACATAAATAAATTTTTCAAAAAACGTTTTTCAAAACTCGATTTTTTTGTCAAAACTTATTTAATTGTTTTCGATCGATCAGGGATGGATGGTATTGGTTGCCAGCTGTTCAAAATAGCAACTCTTTTGACTTTGGGTCTTTTTTTGAAAAGTTACAGCAAAAAGACTCTTCGGAAATAATTTTGTTTGAAAAAAACGCCAAAAATCCCAAAAAACACATTAAAAACTTGGCTTTTGTGTCAAAACCCTGGGAAATAATGGTCAAATGTTGGAATGTCATACACCGTTGAATTCGTAATAAAATTTCCAATCGAATGGCATTTACAGTTAAATTTTTTTCAGATTTTCAAATTTCTGCAAAAAATGATGATGTACCCCCTTACAAAAAAGTCAGAAATTTGGACATAAATAAATTTTTCAAAAAACGTTTTTCAAAACTCGATTTTTTTGTCAAAACTTAATTAATTGTTTTCGATCGATCAGGGATGGATGGTATTGGTTGCCAGCTGTTCAAAATAGCAACTCTTTTGACTTTGGGTCTTTTTTTGAAAAGTTACAGCAAAAAGACTCTTCGGAAATAATTTTGTTTGAAAAAAACGCCAAAAATCCCAAAAAACACATTAAAAACTTGGTTTTTGTGTCAAAACCCTGGGAAATAATGGTCAAATGTTGGAATGTCATACACCGTTGAATTCGTAATAAAATTTGCAATCGAATGGCATTTACAGATAAAATTTTTTCAGATTTTCAAATTTCTGCAAAAAATGATGATGTACCCCCTTACAAAAAAGTCAGAAATTTGGACATAAATAAATTTTTCAAAAAACGTTTTTCAAAACTCGATTTTTTTGTCAAAACTTAATTAATTGTTTTCGATCGATCAGGGATGGATGGTATTGGTTGCCAGCTGTTCAAAATAGCAACTCTTTTGACTTTGGGTCTTTTTTTGAAAGTTACAGCAAAAAGACTCTTCGGAAATAATTTTGTTTGAAAAAAACGCCAAAAATCCCAAAAAACACATTAAAAACTTGGTTTTTGTGTCAAAACCCTGGGAAATAATGGTCAAATGTTGGAATGTCATACACCGTTGAATTCGTAATAAAATTTCCAATCGAATGGCATTTACAGTTAAAATTTTTTCAGATTTTCAAATTTCTGCAAAAAATGATGATGTACCCCCTTACAAAAAAGTCAGAAATTTGGACAAAAATAAATTTTTCAAAAAACGTTTTTCAAAATTCGTTTTTTTTGTCAAAACTTAATTAATTGTTTTCGATCGATCAGGAATGGATGGTATTGGTTGCCAGCTGTTCAAAATAGCAACTCTTTTGACTTTGGGTCTTTTTTTGAAAAGTTACAGCAAAAAGACTCTTCGGAAATAATTTTGTTTGAAAAAACGCCAAAAATCCCAAAAAACACATTAAAAACTTGGTTTTTGTGTCAAAACCCTGGGAAATAATGGTTAAATGTTGGAATGTCATACACCGTTGAATTCGTAATAAAATTTCCAATCGAATGGCATTTACAGTTAAATTTTTTTCAGATTTTCAAATTTCTGCAAAAAATGATGATGTACCCCCTTACAAAAAAGTCCGAAATTTGGACATAAATAAATTTTTCAAAAAACGTTTTTCAAAACTCGATTTTTTTTGTCAAAACTTATTTAATTGTTTTCGATTTTGTTTGAAAAAACGCCAAAAATCCCAAAAAACACATTAAAAACTTGGTTTTTGTGTCAAAACCCTGGGAAATAATGGTCAAATGTTGGAATGTCATACACCGTTGAATTCGTAATAAAATTTCCAATCGAATGGCATTTACAGTTAAAATTTTTTCAGATTTTCAAATTTCTGCAAAAAATGATGATGTACCCCCTTACAAAAAAGTCAGAAATTTGGACATAAATAAATTTTTCAAAAAACGTTTTTCAAAACTCGATTTTTTTGTCAAAACTTAATTAATTGTTTTCGATCGATCAGGGATGGATGGTATAGGTTTCCAGCTGTTCAAAATAGCAACTCTTTTGTCTTTGGGCCTTTTTTGGAAAAGTTACAGAAAAAAGACTCTTCGGAAATAATTTTGTTTAAAAAAACGCCAATAATCCCAAAAAACACATTAAAAACTTGGTTTTTGTGTCAAAACCCTGGGAAATAATGGTCAAATGTTGGAATGTCATACACCGTTGAATTCGTAATAAAATTTCCAATCGAATGGCATTTACAGTTAAAATTTTTTCAGATTTTCAAATTTCTGAAAAAAATGATGATGTACCCCCTTACAAAAAAGTCAGAAATTTGGAGATAAATAAATTTTTCAAAAAACGTTTTTCAAAACTCGATTTTTTTGTCAAAACTTATTTAATTGTTTTCGATTTTGTTTGAAAAAACGCCAAAAATCCCAAAAAACACATTAAAAACTTGGTTTTTGTGTCAAAACCCTGGGAAATAATGGTCAAATGTTGGAATGTCATACACCGTTGAATTCGTAATAAAATTTCCAATCGAATGGCATTTACAGTTAAAATTTTTTCAGATTTTCAATTTCTGCAAAAAATGATGATGTACCCCCTTACAAAAAAGTCAGAAATTTGGACATAAATAAATTTTTCAAAAAACGTTTTTCAAAACTCGATTTTTTTGTCAAAACTTAATTAATTGTTTTCGATCGATCAGGGATGGATGGTATAGGTTTCCAGCTGTTCAAAATAGCAACTCTTTTGTCTTTGGGCCTTTTTTGGAAAAGTTACAGAAAAAAGACTCTTCGGAAATAATTTTGTTTAAAAAAACGCCAATAATCCCAAAAAACACATTAAAAACTTGGTTTTTGTGTCAAAACCCTGGGAAATAATGGTCAAATGTTGGAATGTCATACACCGTTGAATTCGTAATAAAATTTCCAATCGAATGGCATTTACAGTTAAAATTTTTTCAGATTTTCAAATTTCTGAAAAAAATGATGATGTACCCCCTTACAAAAAAGTCAGAAATTTGGAGATAAATAAATTTTTCAAAAAACGTTTTTCAAAACTCGATTTTTTTGTCAAAACTTAATTAATTGTTTTCGATCGATCAGGGATGGATGGTATTGGTTGCCAGCTGTTCAAAATAGCAACTCTTTTGACTTTGGGTCTTTTTTTGAAAAGTTAGAGCAAAAAGACTCTTCGGAAATAATTTTGTTTGAAAAAAACGCCAAAAATCCCAAAAAACACATTAAAAACTTGGTTTTTGTGTCAAAACCCTGGGAAATAATGGTCAAATGTTGGAATGTCATACACCGTTGAATTCGTAATAAAATTTCCAATCGAATGGCATTTACAGTTAAAATTTTTTCAGATTTTCAAATTTCTGCAAAAAATGATGATGTACCCCCTTACAAAAAAGTCAGAAATTTGGACAAAAAAAAATTTTTCAAACAACGTTTTTAAAATTCGGTTTTTTTGTCAAAACTTAATTAATTGTTTTTGATCGATCAGGGATGGATGGTATAGGTTTCCAGCTGTTAAAAATAGCAACTCTTTTGTCTTTGGGCCTTTTTTGGAAAAGTTACAGAAAAAAGACTCTTCGGAAATAATTTTGTTTGAAAAAAACGCCAATAATCCCAAAAAACACATTAAAAACTTGGTTTTTGTGTCAAAACCCTGGGAAATAATGCTCAAATCTTGGAATGTCATACACCGTTGAATTCCTAATAAAATTTCCAATCGAATGGCATTTACAGTTGAAATTTTTTCAGATTTTCAAATTTCTGCAAAAAATGATGATGTACCCCCTTACAAAAAAGTCAGAAATTTGGACAAAAATAAATTTTTCAAACAACGTTTTTTAAAATTCGGTTTTTTTGTCAAAACTTAATTAATTGTTTTTGATCGATCAGGGATGGATGGTATAGGTTGCCAGCTGTTCAAAATAGCAACTCTTTTGACTTTGGGTCTTTTTTTGAAAAGTTACAGCAAAAAGACTCTTCGGAAATAATTTTGTTTGAAAAAAACGCCAAAAATCCCAAAAAACACATTAAAAACTTGGTTTTTGTGTCAAAACCCTGGGAAATAATGGTCAAATGTTGGAATGTCATACACCGTTGAATTCGTAATAAAATTTCCAATCGAATGGCATTTACAGTTAAAATTTTTTCAGATTTTCAAATTTCTGCAAAAAATGATGATGTACCCCCTTACAAAAAAGTCAGAAATTTGGACAAAAATAAATTTTTCAAACAACGTTTTTTAAAATTCGGTTTTTTTGTCAAAACTTAATTAATTGTTTTTGATCGATCAGGGATGGATGGTATAGGTTTCCAGCTGTTCAAAATAGCAACTCTTTTGTCTTTGGGCCTTTTTTGGAAAAGTTACAGAAAAAAGACTCTTCGGAAATAATTTTGTTTGAAAAAACGCCAATAATCCCAAAAAACACATTAAAAACTTGGTTTTTGTGTCAAAACCCTGGGAAATAATGCTCAAATCTTGGAATGTCATACACCGTTGAATTCCTAATAAAATTTCCAATCGAATGGCATTTACAGTTGAAATTTTTTCAGATTTTCAAATTTCTGCAAAAAATGATGATGTACCCCCTTACAAAAAAGTCAGAAATTTGGACAAAAATAAATTTTTCAAACAACGTTTTTAAAATTCGGTTTTTTTGTCAAAACTTAATTAATTGTTTTTGATCGATCAGGGATGGATGGTATAGGTTGCCAGCTGTTCAAAATAGCAACTCTTTTGACTTTGGGTCTTTTTTTGGAAAAGTTACAGCAAAAAGACTCTTCGGAAATAATTTTGTTTGAAAAAACGCCAAAAATCCCAAAAAAACACATTAAAAACTTGGTTTTTGTGTCAAAACCCTGGGAAATAATGGTCAAATGTTGGAATGTCATACACCGTTGAATTCGTAATAAAATTTCCAATCGAATGGCATTTACAGTTGAAATTTTTTCAGATTTTCAAATTTCTGCAAAAAATGATGATGTACCCCCTTACAAAAAAGTCAGAAATTTGGACAAAAATAAATTTTTCAAACAACGTTTTTTAAAATTCGGTTTTTTTGTCAAAACTTAATTAATTGTTTTGATCGATCAGGGATGGATGGTATAGGTTTCCAGCTGTTCAAAATAGCAACTCTTTTGTCTTTGGGCCTTTTTTGGAAAAGTTACAGAAAAAAGACTCTTCGGAAATAATTTTGTTTGAAAAAACGCCAATAATCCCAAAAAACACATTAAAAACTTGGTTTTTGTGTCAAAACCCTGGGAAATAATGCTCAAATCTTGGAATGTCATACACCGTTGAATTCCTAATAAAATTTCCAATCGAATGGCATTTACAGTTGAAATTTTTTCAGATTTTCAAATTTCTGCAAAAAATGATGATGTACCCCCTTACAAAAAAGTCAGAAATTTGGACAAAATAAATTTTTCAAACAACGTTTTTTAAAATTCGGTTTTTTTGTCAAAACTTAATTAATTGTTTTTGATCGATCAGGGATGGATGGTATAGGTTGCCAGCTGTTCAAAATAGCAACTCTTTTGACTTTGGGTCTTTTTTGGAAAAGTTACAGCAAAAAGACTCTTCGGAAATAATTTTGTTTGAAAAAACGCCAAAAATCCCAAAAAACACATTAAAAACTTGGTTTTTGTGTCAAAACCCTGGGAAATAATGGTCAAATGTTGGAATGTCATACACCGTTGAATTCGTAATAAAATTTCCAATCGAATGGCATTTACAGTTGAAATTTTTTCAGATTTTCAAATTTCTGCAAAAAATGATGATGTACCCCCTTACAAAAAAGTCAGAAATTTGGACAAAAATAAATTTTTCAAAAAACGTTTTTCAAAATTCGTTTTTTTTGTCAAAACTTAATTAATTGTTTTCGATCGATCAGGGATGGATGGTATTGGTTGCCAGCTGTTCAAAATAGCAACTCTTTTGACTTTGGGTCTTTTTTTGAAAAGTTACAGCAAAAAGACTCTTCGGAAATAATTTTGTTTGAAAAAAACGCCAAAAATCCCAAAAAACACATTAAAAACTTGGTTTTTGTGTCAAAACCCTGGGAAATAATGGTCAAATGTTGGAATGTCATACACCGTTGAATTCGTAATAAAATTTCCAATCGAATGGCATTTACAGTTAAATTTTTTCAGATTTTCAAATTTCTGCAAAAAATGATGATGTACCCCCTTACAAAAAAGTCAGAAATTTGGACAAAAATAAATTTTTCAAACAACGTTTTTTAAAATTCGGTTTTTTTGTCAAAACTTAATTAATTGTTTTTGATCGATCAGGGATGGATGGTATAGGTTGCCAGCTGTTCAAAATAGCAACTCTTTTGACTTTGGGTCTTTTTTTGGAAAAGTTACAGCAAAAAGACTCTTCGGAAATAATTTTGTTTGAAAAAAACGCCAAAAATCCCAAAAAACACATTAAAAACTTGGTTTTTGTGTCAAAACCCTGGGAAATAATGCTCAAATCTTGGAATGTCATACACCGTTGAATTCCTAATAAAATTTCCAATCGAATGGCATTTACAGTTGAAATTTTTTCAGATTTTCAAATTTCTGCAAAAAATGATGATGTACCCCCTTACAAAAAAGTCAGAAATTTGGACAAAAATAAATTTTTCAAACAACGTTTTTTAAAATTCGGTTTTTTTGTCAAAACTTAATTAATTGTTTTTGATCGATCAGGGATGGATGGTATAGGTTGCCAGCTGTTCAAAATAGCAACTCTTTTGACTTTGGGTCTTTTTTTGGAAAAGTTACAGCAAAAAGACTCTTCGGAAATAATTTTGTTTGAAAAAAACGCCAAAAATCCCAAAAAACACATTAAAAACTTGGTTTTTGTGTCAAAACCCTGGGAAATAATGGTCAAATGTTGGAATGTCATACACCGTTGAATTCGTAATAAAATTTCCAATCGAATGGCATTTACAGTTGAAATTTTTTCAGATTTTCAAATTTCTGCAAAAAATGATGATGTACCCCCTTACAAAAAAGTCAGAAATTTGGACAAAAATAAATTTTTCAAAAAACGTTTTTCAAAATTCGTTTTTTTTGTCAAAACTTAATTAATTGTTTTCGATCGATCAGGGATGGATGGTATTGGTTGCCAGCTGTTCAAAATAGCAACTCTTTTGACTTTGGGTCTTTTTTTGAAAAGTTACAGCAAAAAGACTCTTCGGAAATAATTTTGTTTGAAAAAACGCCAAAAATCCCAAAAAACACATTAAAAACTTGGTTTTTGTGTCAAAACCCTGGGAAATAATGGTCAAATGTTGGAATGTCATACACCGTTGAATTCGTAATAAAATTTCCAATCGAATGGCATTTACAGTTAAAATTTTTTCAGATTTTCAAATTTCTGCAAAAAATGATGATGTACCCCCTTACAAAAAAGTCAGAAATTTGGACAAAAATAAATTTTTCAAACAACGTTTTTTAAAATTCGGTTTTTTTGTCAAAACTTAATTAATTGTTTTGATCGATCAGGGATGGATGGTATAGGTTGCCAGCTGTTCAAAATAGCAACTCTTTTGACTTTGGGTCTTTTTTTGGAAAAGTTACAGCAAAAAGACTCTTCGGAAATAATTTTGTTTGAAAAAACGCCAAAAATCCCAAAAAAACACATTAAAAACTTGGTTTTTGTGTCAAAACCCTGGGAAATAATGGTCAAATCTTGGAATGTCATACACCGTTGAATTCGTAATAAAATTTCCAATCGAATGGCATTTACAGTTAAAATTTTTTCAGATTTTCAAATTTCTGCAAAAAATGATGATGTACCCCCTTACAAAAAAGTCAGAAATTTGGACAAAAATAAATTTTTCAAACAACGTTTTTTAAAATTCGGTTTTTTTGTCAAAACTTAATTAATTGTTTTTGATCGATCAGGGATGGATGGTATAGGTTTCCAGCTGTTCAAAATAGCAACTCTTTTGACTTTGGGTCTTTTTTTGGAAAAGTTACAGCAAAAAGACTCTTCGGAAATAATTTTGTTTGAAAAAACGCCAAAAATCCCAAAAAACACATTAAAAACTTGGTTTTTGTGTCAAAACCCTGGGAAATAATGGTCAAATGTTGGAATGTCATACACCGTTGAATTCGTAATAAAATTTCCAATCGAATGGCATTTACAGTTGAAATTTTTTCAGATTTTCAAATTTCTGCAAAAAATGATGATGTACCCCCTTACAAAAAAGTCAGAAATTTGGACAAAAATAAATTTTTCAAAAAACGTTTTTCAAAATTCGTTTTTTTTGTCAAAACTTAATTAATTGTTTTCGATCGATCAGGGATGGATGGTATTGGTTGCCAGCTGTTCAAAATAGCAACTCTTTTGACTTTGGGTCTTTTTTTGAAAAGTTACAGCAAAAAGACTCTTCGGAAATAATTTTGTTTGAAAAAACGCCAAAAATCCCAAAAAACACATTAAAAACTTGGTTTTTGTGTCAAAACCCTGGGAAATAATGGTCAAATGTTGGAATGTCATACACCGTTGAATTCGTAATAAAATTTCCAATCGAATGGCATTTACAGTTAAAATTTTTTCAGATTTTCAAATTTCTGCAAAAAATGATGATGTACCCCCTTACAAAAAAGTCAGAAATTTGGACAAAAATAAATTTTTCAAACAACGTTTTTTAAAATTCGGTTTTTTTGTCAAAACTTAATTAATTGTTTTTGATCGATCAGGGATGGATGGTATAGGTTGCCAGCTGTTCAAAATAGCAACTCTTTTGACTTTGGGTCTTTTTTTGGAAAAGTTACAGCAAAAAGACTCTTCGGAAATAATTTTGTTTGAAAAAACGCCAAAAATCCCAAAAAAACACATTAAAAACTTGGTTTTTGTGTCAAAACCCTGGGAAATAATGGTCAAATCTTGGAATGTCATACACCGTTGAATTCGTAATAAAATTTCCAATCGAATGGCATTTACAGTTAAAATTTTTTCAGATTTTCAAATTTCTGCAAAAAATGATGATGTACCCCCTTACAAAAAAGTCAGAAATTTGGACAAAAATAAATTTTTCAAAAAACGTTTTTCAAAATTCGTTTTTTTTGTCAAAACTTAATTAATTGTTTTTGATCGATCAGGGATGGATGGTATAGGTTGCCAGCTGTTCAAAATAGCAACTCTTTTGACTTTGGGTCTTTTTTTGGAAAAGTTACAGCAAAAAGACTCTTCGGAAATAATTTTGTTTGAAAAAACGCCAAAAATCCCAAAAAACACATTAAAAACTTGGTTTTTGTGTCAAAACCCTGGGAAATAATGGTCAAATGTTGGAATGTCATACACCGTTGAATTCGTAATAAAATTTCCAATCGAATGGCATTTACAGTTGAAATTTTTTCAGATTTTCAAATTTCTGCAAAAAATGATGATGTACCCCCTTACAAAAAAGTCAGAAATTTGGACAAAAATAAATTTTTCAAAAAACGTTTTTCAAAATTCGTTTTTTTTGTCAAAACTTAATTAATTGCTTTCGATCGATCAGGGATGGATGGTATTGGTTGCCAGCTGTTCAAAATAGCAACTCTTTTGACTTTGGGTCTTTTTTTGAAAAGTTACAGCAAAAAGACTCTTCGGAAATAATTTTGTTTGAAAAAACGCCAAAAATCCCAAAAAACACATTAAAAACTTGGTTTTTGTGTCAAAACCCTGGGAAATAATGGTCAAATGTTGGAATGTCATACACCGTTGAATTCGTAATAAAATTTCCAATCGAATGGCATTTACAGTTAAAATTTTTTCAGATTTTCAAATTTCTGCAAAAAATGATGATGTACCCCCTTACAAAAAAGTCAGAAATTTGGACAAAAATAAATTTTTCAAACAACGTTTTTTAAAATTCGGTTTTTTTGTCAAAACTTAATTAATTGTTTTTGATCGATCAGGGATGGATGGTATAGGTTGCCAGCTGTTCAAAATAGCAACTCTTTTGACTTTGGGTCTTTTTTTGGAAAAGTTACAGCAAAAAGACTCTTCGGAAATAATTTTGTTTGAAAAAACGCCAAAAATCCCAAAAAAACACATTAAAAACTTGGTTTTTGTGTCAAAACCCTGGGAAATAATGGTCAAATCTTGGAATGTCATACACCGTTGAATTCGTAATAAAATTTCCAATCGAATGGCATTTACAGTTGAAATTTTTTCAGATTTTCAAATTTCTGCAAAAAATGATGATGTACCCCCTTACAAAAAAGTCAGAAATTTGGACAAAAATAAATTTTTCAAAAAACGTTTTTCAAAATTCGTTTTTTTTGTCAAAACTTAATTAATTGTTTTCGATCGATCAGGGATGGATGGTATTGGTTGCCAGCTGTTCAAAATAGCAACTCTTTTGACTTTGGGTCTTTTTTTGAAAAGTTACAGCAAAAAGACTCTTCGGAAATAATTTTGTTTGAAAAAACGCCAAAAATCCCAAAAAACACATTAAAAACTTGGTTTTTGTGTCAAAACCCTGGGAAATAATGGTCAAATGTTGGAATATCATACACCGTTGAATTCGTAATAAAATTTCCAATCGAATGGCATTTACAGTTAAAATTTTTTCAGATTTTCAAATTTCTGCAAAAAATGATGATGTACCCCCTTACAAAAAAGTCAGAAATTTGGACAAAAATAAATTTTTCAAACAACGTTTTTTAAAATTCGGTTTTTTTGTCAAAACTTAATTAATTGTTTTTGATCGATCAGGGATGGATGGTATAGGTTGCCAGCTGTTCAAAATAGCAACTCTTTTGACTTTGGGTCTTTTTTTGGAAAAGTTACAGCAAAAAGACTCTTCGGAAATAATTTTGTTTGAAAAAAACGCCAAAAATCCCAAAAAAACACATTAAAAACTTGGTTTTTGTGTCAAAACCCTGGGAAATAATGGTCAAATCTTGGAATGTCATACACCGTTGAATTCGTAATAAAATTTCCAATCGAATGGCATTTACAGTTAAAATTTTTTCAGATTTTCAAATTTCTGCAAAAAATGATGATGTACCCCCTTACAAAAAAGTCAGAAATTTGGACAAAAATAAATTTTTCAAAAAACGTTTTTCAAAATTCGTTTTTTTTGTCAAAACTTAATTAATTGTTTTCGATCGATCAGGGATGGATGGTATTGGTTGCCAGCTGTTCAAAATAGCAACTCTTTTGACTTTGGGCCTTTTTTGGAAAAGTTACAGAAAAAAGACTCTTCGGAAATAATTTTGTTTGAAAAAACGCCAATAATCCCAAAAAACACATTAAAAACTTGGTTTTTGTGTCAAAACCCTGGGAAATAATGCTCAAATCTTGGAATGTCATACACCGTTGAATTCCTAATAAAATTTCCAATCGAATGGCATTTACAGTTGAAATTTTTTCAGATTTTCAAATTTCTGCAAAAAATGATGATGTACCCCCTTACAAAAAAGTCAGAAATTTGGACAAAAATAAATTTTTCAAACAACGTTTTTTAAAATTCGGTTTTTTTGTCAAAACTTAATTAATTGTTTTTGATCGATCAGGGATGGATGGTATAGGTTGCCAGCTGTTCAAAATAGCAACTCTTTTGACTTTGGGTCTTTTTTTGAAAAGTTACAGCAAAAAGACTCTTCGGAAATAATTTTGTTTGAAAAAAACGCCAAAAATCCCAAAAAACACATTAAAAACTTGGTTTTTGTGTCAAAACCCTGGGAAATAATGGTCAAATGTTGGAATGTCATACACCGTTGAATTCGTAATAAAATTTCCAATCGAATGGCATTTACAGTTAAAATTTTTTCAGATTTTCAAATTTCTGCAAAAAATGATGATGTACCCCCTTACAAAAAAGTCAGAAATTTGGACATAAATAAATTTTTCAAAAAACGTTTTTCAAAACTCGATTTTTTTGTCAAAACTTAATTAATTGTTTTCGATCGATCAGGGATGGATGGTATTGGTTGCCAGCTGTTCAAAATAGAAACTCTTTTGACTTTGGGTCTAATTTTGGAAAATTATAGCAAAAAGACTCTTCCCTGATCGATCGAAAACAATTAATTAAATTTCATCATTTTTTGCAGAAATTTGAAAATCTGAAAAAATTTTAACTGTAAATGCCATTTGATTGGAAATTTTATTACGAATTCAACGGTGTATGACTTTCCAACATTTGACCATTATGTCAGAAGGTTTTGACAGGAAACCCAAGTTCTTAATGTGTATTTTGGATTTTTGCAGATATTTTAAACAAAATTATTTCCTGAGAGTCTTTAAAAATCCAAAAACCCCCTTTGAAAAATTAGTTTTTGCATAAAAACCCTGGAAAGTAAACGCAAAAGTTTAGTTTGTTATAAAACGTCCAAAAAGCTGAAAAATATTCGCAAAATTTCTTAGATTACATCCCATGGCAGCTATAGATTAAAAAGTTCGATCGGCCATATTGTTTAACATAATCAGTTTACACATCAAAATATTCGATTTGAATATAAATATAGATTATATATATGAAAAAAGAATATATAAATGAGGAAATTAAGTTCCAGCTCAATTAACAACGGTAAATAATTGTCTTCTGGTTGGCCTAATGAGCTTAAGGCAACGAGCATTTCTTGCGTGTATTTCTGAAAGTAGCTGAAACTTGCTCCTTTGAAAAATGCTAATCCCAATTAGAAACCGCAGCTCGTCTAATTAGCATTGGGAGAATCTCGGATATCCGACTTGTTTTGTGGCTCCTCCCAGATAGATGAGGATTTTGTGCACTTTTCCGCAAGTGCACAGGAAAAGTCTCTGCCATTTTCCGCCCTGCATCACAGCCCCCACAGCCAGCCGCCCACTTATATGACATGGCATATGCATTGTTTTCAAAATGATTTGCGGTTCTAATTTTTCGCACAGAGGCGGCGGCTGGAAAAGGGGGCGGCCGTACTTTGTCGACGTTTCTTATTTTTTGTGTGGCTTTCGTTGCACAACTTGAACAGAGGCCCAGTTCCCCGTTACATGCCACGCCCCTTTGCCTATTACTACTTCGTTTCCGCCCCCGCAAAAGTCCACAAAGTGTGGAGCAAGTAAGATGCCACCACAAGCCGCATGCAGCTCAAGTCCCTCTCAACTATTGCATCTTCGTTTGGATGCAAGAGTACTGGAAAAAATGTTTTAAATATGTTAAGCCAACTCTTATGAAAACTTGTAGATATAAAAAAAAAATGTTTTTAGCTTTAAGCAAACTAAAATATATACAATAACACATCTTTTTGCTAAAAAATTATCTTATTTTATATGTATTTTACAACTATTAACCAAATTATATGTTATTATTATTTATATTTTTAGCTTTGCATTTTTTTCAGTGCACCCTTGTTCCCTGCTCATTTTGTGTGTTTCTTGAACTGAGGCGCCAAAACAAAGCAGAAACTTCGGTTGGTTCAACATTTCAACTGCTTGGAAATTTATTCATTCCCAGTCGCATAGACTTTGCCATCTGCATTTCCGTCTTCATTTGTCTGTCGTTTTGTATTTGAGCATTTCGGTATTTGAGTTTCGCCTCGATGCCACGCCTTCCGATTCCCGCCCCTGCTAAATGCCCCACACAAAAACTTTGTCGAGCAAATAAGTAAATTTTTAATTGAAACTCACATGGGAGCAGGGTGCTCAAGAAATTTGATAATTCAAATGGCAGACCGTTTAATATTTGATGTGGCTCACACCTCTTTCGCTGCCGAATTAAATTTCATTTGTCGAAATCAATTAAAATGCCTTTCAAAATTTATCACCTGCAAAAACGGACGATTTGCAAAATTGGACTTGGCTCGGCTACTTTTCGCCCTCGAGTGCCTCAATTACTCTATGGCCAACTTCAACTGCAGGCGAATGCAAAAGTTTTCGTCCTTTCGTCCGTCTTTCGGCATAAGTTAACCAATTTTTTTTTCTTTTGTATGCCATAGCAAAAGTTGAGGTAAGTTGTGCACTGAAGTCGAAAGTTTTCCCACACATCCGAGGAGAAGTGAGGGGTAAACTGCAAGTTCTGCATGGCAGAGGACAAATATTTTTCAACAACTTCTCAATGTTGCTAGTGGGTTTTGAATGCAACTAAATTCGAGCTGCAATCGGAGACTTTTAATATGGCAGGCACATACAGCTGGGGTTGAAATAATACGGCGTTTGTTCAATAAATTAAAAAAGCTTTAAAAAAAAACTATAGCTTTCATGTCAGAATTAAAATACAAAGCGATTTGCCATATATACCAAAAATATTGCTTTAAAGTACCTGATTTACCATAAGAAATATCTGGCCCTGTAGTACAACATTTCGCGTTCTAGTGCAAAAATTTAGAGATAATGCTTTGGTCTTTAAACGAAAATGCATACCCAAAATAAAAATGGAATAAATTCTTACAGCCAGTAAAAATGTTTTTGTAAATAGCTCTGACATTTATATGTGCAATTTTTAGAAAATATTTTACTACCACTATTATTTGGACCACACCTGTGGGGGAAAAGGGAAAAATGGAAGAGTTTGTTTTGCAAATTTACCCATGTCGTGGTTGCAGTTCTTACTTTAACAATCAGCGTTGACTAAATCAGAGCTGGTCTGTTGATGTTGCAGCTGCAGTTGTTGCTGCTGCTGCTGCTGTTGTGATGTTGCTGTTGTGATGTTGCTGCTGTGATGTTGCTGCTGTGATGCTCTGTTGTTGCTGCTGATTTATCTGGCGAGTGCGCCAAACGCATGTAAACAAGCGTCGGGGCAGGCATGTGTTTTTCCAGCAGACCCGCTGCAAAACACTCTCCCCCGCCGGAATAACCTTCCCCAAGCCGTAATGCGCTACACAATTTGGCAACGAGGACCTCTGATGTTGCCCACATAAGTAGGCAATGCATTTTTCGCCACTGGAGTTTTCGCCAATTGGGAATGTTTTGCGGTGTGGTGCTCACTGTGAAAAATACGCTCCACATACCAGACAAATGAATTAATATAAATAAATGGAGCTAATTACAAATAACTGTGTGTTAGTGCTACACTGTGCTTTTGAAAGGGCAAAACACAAGTAGGTCCATATCCTTTGCCTAAACGTGTTCGATATGTTTAATTTTAATTTCTAAATATTGTATAAAGTCCCCAGTTGCTAAGATATGTATGAAGAGATAAGTTCTATACAAACCATAATTGAATATAAATTTTTTTCTGTGTGTTTCTGTCTCTTTCTGTTTTACCCCTATTTTTCCCCTTATATATGTACATATATATGATTGTGTGTTGCTGTTGGACGCCCTCTAATGGCTACAAATTAAAGACTTCGGACAAAAGCTTAACTTTCATTAATCGCGGCAAATGTCAGCGCACAGATTTCCCACCAAAAGGGATGAAAAAACATGGAGCGAGAGAAAAGGGAGAAAGAGGAGAAAGTGGAGAAAGGCGAAAGGGGAGGCAAACGAGATGGGGAGACAATGCAGCTACAACAAACTATCAAAATAAATAACAGAACGTGACGGCAACGTAACGTGCCACATTCCCCCCCCCCCTGCCACGCCCCCCTAAAAGCTCACGCAGTCCCCTCTTGTGCCACACCTCCCGCTCCCCCCTTTCCGCCCACCACACAATTGCCACACAAACGAAACTTTTCAGCCACGAAAATTGCACATAAAACTTAATTAGTTTTTTCTCTCTCTGTTTGGCGAGTGTGTGTGTGTTTCGTGCTGTTTGGTCATTTTTATCATTTGCACTTAATTAATTAAGTTGTAGCACTTTTATTGCCGCACAACAATAGCAAGAACAACAACTATATTATACACATGTTAAAGAATAGTTGTTGTTAGAATACAAAATAAAAGAGCCAATCAAGAAAATGCCCGCAAGAAATATTTGGCCAAAAAGAATTTCATTAAGATTTCGTCAGTAATTACGAAAAAAACAAACTACAAAAATCTTTAAAAGTTGTTCTTTTACAAATCAAATAGTGATCATCTGTTAAAATAACTTAAGCTTAAGCTGCAAATTTTCATAAAGTGTATTAGGTAAGTGAAATGAAGTGAAAATGAAAATGAAAACACTTGCAGGTCTTGAATGCTTGATTATTAAACCGTAATTGGATTTGCTCGAGCAGATTGCGGCATAAATATATAATACGATATATCGCGGCAAGTAAGTTGCCAATAGATATAAAAAATTGATCAACTGCGGGTGCGCCATCTACCGGGCGTTTATGCGAAGCTGCCGTAAACCGTAAGTCGTAAGCCGTAAAAATTAATAGCCAGACGATGGGTATGGGTATGGATATGGGTATGAGAATGCGAATGCGAATGGAAATGGGAACTGGAATGGTGGATGGCTGTTTTCGACCTGGTCGTCGACTTCAAGTACGTGTAATATCAATAAAATTAAGCCGAGACAAGGGCCCAAAGCCAGACAACAGTGGAGGCGGGATGACTGGCTGGTTGGATGGCTACGTTGGTGCCTTGCGTGCAATCATAAAAACGCGACAGTGCCAAACAATAAGCTGAAAGCCTCTTACATGTATTTTTATGCCCCACCCACCGTCCAAACCGCCCAGTCACCCAGTCACCCACTCAACCACTCCACCACTCCACAACCCACCCAAACCAAAACTCAACCACTGCGATGACGACGCCGCCGTGTCGCTTCTAATGCGACTTGAAAAGTCAACGACATCCGCCACGGAACGAGCTGGGTTAAGGGGGGTGCAGCGGAGTGCAGAGGGGGCACCAAGGGGTTAGGGTGGGGGAGGGGTAGGTAAATGGAAATGGAAATGGAAGTGGGTGGCATGTGGGGCACCGAGAGCGAAAGGCTTCTAAATGCGGCGCGTCATTGTTTTGCCCTGAAGGAGCTACCAGCTGAAATCGTGGACCCGAAGTCCTGGTCCCCGATCCGCCACCCATTCCTTGATTTTATGTCACTGCACAGTGGTGCACATTTAATTAATTGACCTTTCAAATGTTGCTTTCTTATTCCTCGTTAATTTAGTTCAAGGGACTGATTTTAATAGGTTATTTTGTTATCTTTAATTGAGATTATATATATCAAGATATTAACCATCACTTAATTGTATTTTCTTTTTGACTTATAAAAATTTTTTTGAGCTTCAGTGAGTTTAGTTTATTTGCTTTAAATTAAGCAGGTATTATTAATTTGAGAGACAGCAACATGGAAAAGGCCAAAATTGATTTAAATGGCACTTTAATTAAGTGTTCTTGCAGATAGAGTTAAAGACTAATGATTTTACTTTCGAAGGTCACATTTAAGTATATCGAATAAAATAAGCTTTAAATTTAGATGTTTGACACAGATGTAGGCCAAACAATCATTCGAATATAAATAATTGAAAATTAAGGCGGTCGACTTAAGTGACAGAACAAAATAAATTTAGCTAGAGGACTGCTGGGCGCCGGGGAATCCAAAGCCAGTTGCAGGATTAAAATCGTCGGATGGAAGTTCAGATCCCGTGAGCTGCGGTGACGGATTGCAGAACTGCGGGGCTGAGATGCGGGTGAACAGGATGCCCACGCCCTCGATCATCGAGAGCAGAACGCCGCCCATAATCGCACTGCCGCACATGGCGGCCACGCCATTTCGCGAGCTCAGAATCCCACCGGCTATGGCCCCGCTCATGATCGAGTTCCAGGGATCCTCCTTCTCGCGCAGATGCACCAGGCTGCAGTCCACGATGCTGAAGACACAGCCCCACGAGGCGAAGCTGCCGCCGATCCTCGGCGATCTGGTCTTCACGGCCGCCAATCCTCCGACAAACCGATGTCCAAAGCCCTGCGGCGCATTCCGGAACCCCTTGAGTCCTTGAAAGAGACCGCCTCCGACGCAGCCCATGGCGAAGGCGCCGCCACAATCGTCGACGATGCGTATGGGACACGGTTCACGCGAATACTCCTCCATACTTCCTATATGACTCGGGCCGAAACTAAAAACTAAAAACTGATTTTTTACGCGTTCGTTTTACGCTCGACTTAACACAGGTTCGATGGGGTTTGGAAATAAATGTGAACTGAAGGGCGGCAGTACGGAGATATTAGAAAGCAAGAGACTCAGCCTACTAAGTTAACAAAACAAAAATTATAGCATTCAAAACTGTATTATTAAACTAATTTAAGGATTATTTGGCTATAGTAATTTATTTATATTATATTATTTTAAATTTTTAAATTTTATAAATTGAATTGAGTTGTTGTTGCTATGATTGCTATGTGTTTAGTATCAGTCGCTCGGATCATGTAGCACATCCGTGTAAAAAGGTACTTGGCCTAAATCTGAGTCAATGGATTAAGCTAAGCACCCTTATTTACATGCACAAAATTATAACCACTGATGAACCCATTTCTCCAGCAATTTTACAGGGGACAAAAAACTTTATACATCATCCAAGGTGCAAAAGTTTTTGGTGAAAAAGAAAACTTTTTTCAAACGCTATTTTACTATGGAATAAAAATTATACACAAATTACACAATTATCTCCTAAATTAAAATATAAAAATATATATATTTTATTTGGGAAGCCACAAACAAAATCATATTCTATTTACTTGAATTTACTTTTGAAACAAAATTAGCGCAATTGTAATTTCAAGTGGCAAGAAGTGGAAGTGGATAATGTGTGAATTAAAATAACTAGCTGCACTAACCACATAAACAAGTAGTAATTATAAGTATTACCTCTAATAAAAAATTTTACAGCTTACCTGTGCTTTCCTTTTCAATCCTTAAGTAAAGGGCATATCCCATGGGCGAACGGCAATCGATTTTGCATAGACAACCGACCAGTGTGGACTCTTACCGCTCCCTTCTTATTTGTTGTTGCTATTGTTGTTGTTGCTGGCTGAAGTGCTGCTTAAATATGAAAAACTAACTCGCAGCTGCTTTTCACATTTTCCTGCACTTGACACTAAATTCACTTTGGCCAAGTGGGTGCTTGGTGCACTTGGAGCGCACTTTCGCTTGACAACAAGCCCACCGGCAGGCAGCATCGCATCCTCATACTGATTCCATCCACATCCACATTCCCGTCCACATTCCCATCCACATGCACATCCACATGGCTAGCCAGACGGGCAGGTGCGCAACGTACGTACCCTATAACGTACGTATATATTTATTTTATTACTTAAATAAATTACAAAACGGTAGTCGGTTAACCAGAGCCAAAGCCGAAGCCAAATGGCCACCCATCCGCCATCCGCCATCCGCCTGCATAGTTGAGGAGCTTAGCGCATAATATATTGTTGCAGTGCAGCAGCAACATTCCGGCCAACAAAGGCAGCAAAATGTTTGCCGGAGCCGGAGCGGTCTACTCCTTCTCCGGATAACTTTTGACTGCCAAGTGCAGAGCTTCAGCTGCCGAGTGTGTGGCCCATTTGAAGTGTGAGGCGGGACAGGACATGCCAGGACATGGACGGTACAGAACAGAACAGAACAGCACAGCACAGCACAGCACAGCACAGCACAGGTGAAGCTACAACGGAAACGCAGCGCATTTCGAGTGCTAGTGCCGCCCGAATGCGAAACTTTTCCAGCTTTGGCCAACTTTACGGGCCGAAAATCCGTTTGCCTTTAGTCAACAGCCCCTTAAAAAGTTATGATCGCGTTGATTAAAGATCTCAGTTATTTTTGCAGATTTTTTCACAAAGCTATTTACACTTTCCGTTTCTCTAAGGATGCCGCATAAATGTGAGCTCATCAATTTCCACGATACAGTTGCTGTTGGCCAAGTAACCTCAATAACTATTATATATTTTAGCAAGGATTATGAACTTTAAATAATAAAAAAAACAATTTACTTATTGTTAATTTTAACGGAATCACTATGTTTAAAGTTTTGGGATACTCTTTAAAATAAATCAACAAATTTTTGTTAAACAATTTTTTTAGTTTTACATTACTTAACAAAAAAATTAGACAATTTTATTTTTTCAAAATTTTGGAAAAAATATTTTTTTCCTCACTATGTTATATATTTTTAATGCAGATTGGCTTTTATATTTATTTTGGTCATAAGACTGGTCGTTAGCACACGTACAGCAATTTCAATTAGCTTTTCCTTAAAGTTACTTGGTGCTGCAAAAATGTATTAAATTTACCTAATTTAAAATAAAAGTTATCCAAGTATTTGGCCAAGTCTTAACGTAATTTTTTTGAGCGACCCAAATCTAACATTAAGGTTTGCAAATAACTTACCATTTGTCTGCCATTTTGTCGCCTATTTGCCCCCAAACCAAGGCAATGAAAAACTTTCACAAGCTGGCTTTCAATTCTTACGTATATTATCTTGTTCAATTTCAATTTAAGTTATTTCTCTATTTACAAATGAACTCCGAATGGGGGTTTTGTTTTGTTTTTTTGGGGGGAGGATTCTACGCACACGGTATCTCAAATTACATGTAGCTGTCTCAATTATCGGGTATATATGCTTGTATATATATGAATTGTATTTGTATAATCGTCATTTATAGTTTCGTATAATATGCTTATATATTTCAATATTGTTTCAGTTAATTTCGTTGAAAGTTCTCCATTTGATTACATTGCCAAAGAACGAAAAAAAAAAACGTTGTGTATTTGATGGGAAGACCAAGGTGGCTCTCCACGTAAATGATGGGGCTACTTGATCCTTCAGCCGTAGTAGTTGCCCGGTGCCTGGGTGGGGTAGCCCTTGGCTCCGCCTTGCGAGGAGTAGCCATCGGAGGAGGAGGAGGAGGAGCCGCCGCCGCTCCTGGATGAGGGATTCTCGCTGAAGAGGCCGCCAAAGTTCTTTGAGCTGAAAATGTCGCCCAGTCCGCCGGAGCCACCGCCACCTCCGCCCTGCTGAGCACCTCGATTGGAGTTTCCACCGCTGAGCAGGCTGCCCAGGAAGCTGCTGGCACCGCCGCCACCGCCTGCATTGGCCCCGCCGCCCGATAGAACGGATCCCAGCAGGCCTCCAAGGATATTACTTCCGGATCCGGATCCAGAGCTGCCGCCGCCTCCTGCCGGCGAACCGCCGCCGTAGCCACCGCTGGGCTGATAGCCACCGGCC
Source organism: Drosophila gunungcola (assembly GCF_025200985.1). NCBI lineage: Eukaryota > Metazoa > Arthropoda > Insecta > Diptera > Drosophilidae > Drosophila > Drosophila gunungcola. Next base: position 456,972 of record NW_026453192.1, on the reverse strand, counting down.
TGCTGTCCACCACCTCCACTTGCACCGCCGCCCTGAAGTTGCTTGGCTATCTGGCCTGCAATGATTCCAGAGACCGCTTGACTCACCGCCGGATTCGAGAAGAAGTTGGAGAAGAAGCCGCCTTCTTTGTCTTTGGGCTTCTGGGCACCGCCACCATTGTTTTCATAGCCCGGAGCGGGTGGCGTGTAGCCAGGTCTGGGCTGGTATCCGCCGGGGGCAGCTGGCTGATAGCCACCGGGTTGGTAGCCGCCATTGTAGGGATTGTAGCCACCACCGCCACCGTTGCCGCCAGCGCCATATGGGTTGTAAGGCGCTGCACCACCACCATTGGAGTTTGGTAGACTGGGGTACAGGGATTGGCCGCCAGCCGAGAAGCCACCACCGTATCCGCCGTTGCCTCCGCCGTTGCCACCGCTCGCAGCACCGCCGTAGCCAGCACCGCCGCCCGCATCCGCATCCGGCAGCGGGGCACTGGGGGCATTCGGGGCATTCGGGGCGTATGCGTTATGGCTCACCTCTGATCGGTCAGCGAAGCAGTGCAAGCAGTGCAAAGCAGTTAGCCACAAAAGCGGGGATTTCAAATGAAACAAAATAAGGAGAAAAGAAAGAGACACAAAAACAAAGAAAAAAAGAACACAAATTAAGTAACCAAAAGCAAAACAGGGGTAAGCAAAAATGGTTAATGGACAATCAATGAACTTAGCTTACGTTTATGATCAATAACCGTACCGCTTGTTTTTTCGTTTTAATTCTACACAACTTTGAGTTTGTCCGCCCGGGCTTATTCTAGTTAAGTCTTCGCTGTAGTATATTAAATATAACATCTCTTCTGTCCATACACATTTATATAGTATATATTTAATGCTATGTACAACTCTTTAGTTAGTGGTTTTGATTAGTAAATACTCGAATACTTATTGTTTGCTCGTTAATTTCCTCGCCGTATCTGAGAGTATGAGTCGATGTGGGTCAGGGTATTTTGTTTAGTATTTGTGTATCTTAATTCGATAAAATGATTTCAGTTTGGTTAATACTGGTCGTACTGTTTACATGGTTCCGGTTCAGAGATTGCAAATTAAGTTAGCAATAGTTGGTAGTGTCCCAAATCAAGTGTGTGTGTGTGTGTGTATGTGTGTGTGTGCAAATACAAACGGACGGAGTAAATATGCTCGACATGAGTGCTTTTTATCCGGAATTTACAGCGACAAAATCGTTATGTTTTCTTGGGCAGCTTTGAATTTCTGGAACTTTGTGTGTTTGAGTGTATGTATGCGCTTGAAATGCTTCACAATTTGTGTTTTGTATTTATTTTTTGGTTTTTGGCTTTCGATTTTGTAGTTTTTTGATTTTTCTGGCAGTTGGTTAGCAATGTAAATGCCTTTCTGTGAAAGTTTTTGTATTAGTTTTTTTTTTTTGGTTTCTTGTCATTTTGGGAGTTTGCAGCACTTACAGCTTAGTTTTCAGTTTTTACTTTAGATTAGTTTTGAACACCTTAGGCTAGCTTAATTCTTTTGTTTTTTTGTTTTTAAAATGCCATTTAACTTGCTTCAGTGATTATTTATTCATATTCGTAGTCGTACAAAAAAAAAAAAAACGAATCTGATTTGACCGCAGCGCACTTGGTGCACCGCCCTCGAATGTAGCTCATTATGCATTTTGATTGACATGCGTATCTTGTATCTACAACTCTATCCATCTAAGTATCTGTATCTGTATCTGACTGCAACAGCAGTTGCAGCAGCAGCAGCAGTAGCAGTAGCAGTAGCAGCAGCAGTAGCAGCAGCATCAAAAGCCCTGGATCCGCCGGCGTCTGACCGCAAATTCGAAACATCAACAAAAATGAAATTAACATCAAAGTTGCCCAACCAGCCATGCATGTATCTGTGCGTGTGTGTGTTTGTGTATCTGTGTTGTATATTTGTAGCCATGTGTGGCGGTTAGTCTTTGCCCCCTTTGACCAGAGGCTGGCTGTCTAAGCCCGAAATTAAATTCCAATTTAATTGAGCTGCAAAAAAGAACACTCCCAGGGGCCGGCGAGCAGTTCCCCTTGACTGATAGTCCAAAAGCACACACAAATGAACCCGTTCGCACACCCATTCACTACAACACACTCACAAGCTCTCGCCGGCGCTCTCCTGCACAATATTAAATTGAAATTACGTATTCGCAGTGTGGGCCAGACAGCAAAGGCGGTCGAGCAAAACAAAAAAAATGCGCAAACACGTGAAACGAGAGACGGCAAAGCCTTGTGTAATTAAAACACAAACCTTAAATTGTTGTGGAAAGCTACGAAAAGCAATCATTATGTTAGGAGATTTCATATTTTACTTATATGATTGCAAGAACACAAATTTGTGGACTACCAAAAGTTATTAAAATAATTGTCTCTTTTATCCTGTCAACCATTAAAACGTATACTGAAAATTGAGTATGCAAGGCTAGACAACAAAGCTGGCCGACAAATAGAAAGTTCATATTTTAAAATCATATCTTTAGAGATATCCTTGCTGTATACGAAGTGTTGGTCATTATGCAAAAGCTGCAAATAGGGCTACAAATTGCTTACAAGTTGTGTAAACAAGTTGAAAATTAACTCTTTATAAAAACATTGACTTCATAAGCTCAAACGATTAAAAGTACTTGTGTTTGTGACTTTATATTTCACCATCGAAATAAGTAATTCCCGCATAACTAGCTGGCTGGCTAACTTTAAAATCTTAAAATATACAATTGCTATGTCCACTGCCGCTGTTACTGTTTTTACATTTTTCTTAAGCCTACGACAAATAAAAATGTTCGTAAAAAATGGGAACAAAAATCAGAAGAATATAGAAACTAATAAAAACAAAAAAATGAATTTACAACTTTCAGGCGAGCTCCCATTTTCACTTAATATTTAGCCTAAGAATTACTTTTCCAGATAACTGCCATGCATTTATGGTCTTATTTTATTTTATATATTTAATACATATATAAGTAGTACGATCAAAAACTAAACCAATTTTAATATTTTTTCTCAAATGAGAGCACCTCTTTTGATTTGTTGTTAGTAGAAAGTGAAAATGGGTTCATTCCGTGATGGTTGCTTTGAACTTAAAGCATATTTTCAGGGGGACAATTTGCCAGGGGTCGTCGTGTTGTGGCCCGTGCCGCTCCTGCTGCCGCCTCAGCTTATTACGTGTGGGGCAGGAGGGCCAGGACGAGGCATGCGACTAGGATCGCAGGTCTCCCGATCCCCATACCGATGCCGCCCAAGCTGCCAGCTGCCGAGGGATGGGCCTGGGTGCGCCGGTTGTAGGGGTTCTGTTGATTCTGGTTCTGGTACTGCGGCGGCGGCTTGTTGTACATGTTCGCGTTGGAGTGCTGGCTCTGAAAGCCCTGGAAGTTGCTGCCGTAGGGCGCCAGGCCGCCGCCGCCGCCGCCGAGGATGCCCAGCGTGGAGCTGGGCAGGCCGACGCCGCCGCCGACGCCGCCGTTACCGCCGCCGCCTCCAACGCCGCCGGGCGGACCACCGGTGCCGGTCGGCCCGCCGCCGCCGTAAAATGGCAACTGGCCAAAGACGAAGGGCGGATTGTACGGGTTCACCGGCTGCAGGCCGTGCATGGGATAGCCGGGATTGAGGACGCTGCCTGGATGGTTGGGTTGGGGGAACTGCTGGAACGAGGGCGCCGACGTGGGCGAGTTGTACGGGAAGATGGGCATGTTCGGTATGACGGGCATGTGGTGCTTGGCCCCGAACACGTAGTGCGGATCGATGACGCCCGACGAGGAGGAGCCCGCTGCCCCCGCGTTCCCATTGCCGTTACCGTTGCCATTGCCGCCTTTGTCGCGATCCCCGTTTCCGGCGTTACCATTTCCGTTCCCATTCCCATTTCCGTTCCCATGGCCGTTGCCGTTGTAGCCATCGCCTCCGCCTCCGCCATCGCCGCCCTGTTGCTGATGGTTGTTGTAGGTGTAGGTGTTAAGCGTGGGATTCGATGAGGCGGGTGCAAAGATGTTGTTCTCGGGTCCCTGGCCCAGACTCGATCCTGTTAGTGGTTAGTAGTTGGCAGTAGTTCGATGGCACACGTGACACGCGGGGAAAAGAGAGCGGGTTTTCTTGTTAGCGTTAGTTTTGGATGTGGCCATGTTCCCGCCCCAGCCTGCCCTCCCTTCAGCTCCCTCTCCGATCAGCACAGAGAGAAATGTCATTTTTAACTCAAGCAACGGTCAAACTTCTGCCAATAACAACTCGAAAAGTGGCCTTTTGTGGCCATTATTTAAATGTATCACAATTCGAAATGCTTCATAATTGCACAATGCAGTAAAAAAAAAACGAATTTTGTATTTACTAGAAATAATATTCTCCAGTTTTTAGATAATGGCAAAACAAGTGGATTTTACTTTACATTTTTAAGAGATTAATTTGAAATAGATTTAAAAAGTTAATTTATCTAAAAGCACAGTACTTTACTCTTGTTATTTATTGAACTATAAGTCTTTCGAAAAGATAGTTTTCCATTTATCCATTTGCCATTTTTGAACACAGCTGTACATTTAGAGACTGTGTGACTCTTAATTCATCACACAAAAAACTGTGTTTACGATTCAAACTAAAGATCAATATGGAGATTTTGTATAATGATTGAACTTGGAGTCGTATTTGTGCCAAATCACGTAATAGTGCTATAATAATTATAATTATTTTTTAAATTTGATATTTGTATGGCTTTGGTAGAAGATATATTTTTGTGTGGCATAAATATATATAATTGAGCTGGCATGGATATGCCCTTTTTCTCTTTGTGCTGTGACTTCCTAATACATGCAGAAGTGGGCGGCAGAGAGGGGGAGTGGCAGGGGGCGGGTGGGTGGTTAGCGGTCGAATATTTGAAAGCCTTTAGCGAATGAGGCGATGAATGAGCGAGCGAGCGAGTGATTGATTGATTGATTGAGTGTTAGATTGATTGAGTCAGCATAAGCTCTCAGTGTCTTGCTGTGTGTGTGTGTGTGCGTGTTTGTGTGTTAGATCGCCATTTTACATTTGGTTATATTGCATATATGTGTATATAGGTAAAAACGATCGCAAACTTAACAAAAACTTAATACCAAACATAAAAAACAAAAAGAAATTCGAGAATTTGGAATTACATATCCTTGCAGAGTATTTGGAATTTTATGAGACTTAAAATTAATAGAACTCTGAATTTATAGGTGATAGTGACACGGAATTAAAAAACGACATTAAATTGCATAAAACTAAAATGTTTAATTTTTACATTATGATCTGGTAGTTTTATTTAAAAAACATCATTAGCTAAAAATAAATAACACAAATAAATCAGTGATTCTTTCCTGCCTAAATATAACAAAACAGCTTTTAATTAAAAACTAAAAATCAGATCCTAGATTCAGACTATTAAGTGAATATTTTATAATCAGAACCTAGAATGTGTTTTTATCGAAAGGTCGAAAGATCGGAAGGAATTAAATAAGAAACAGTCTTGGTTACCCTTTTATATACAAAAATCTAAGCATTGTCCCAAATATTCGGGCAATAACTGTCTTTTAAAAAATAAAATATTCTCCACTCTGCAGGAATATTATAATCTTCGGCGGCCGAAGTCAGCTTTGTTGCCCCCACACATCCCTGTCTATAGCCACAAATCGTTGAAATTTATAACTCGTTTTGAGGAACCAAAAAGAAGTGGCCGCCAATAGTAAATCGCAAATCGCCGGTCGCCAAAGCCCGAAACACGATATACAAAATACGCAATACGCAATACGAGACACGATGCCAATCGCCTGGACAACTCCCCCAGGGAAGCGCACAATGAGTAATCAAGTGGGGGATTCCAAGCTAAATACCTGACGGATTGGCCGAGGGATTGGCCGCCAAGTTAGGGCTGCTGTTTGAGGCGGACGATCCTCCGCCGGAGCGCCGCTTGCAGGTGGGATAGTTGCCGCAATCCTTGCCATCCCGCTGGTTGTAGCTGCACGAGTCGCTGGTGATGACGCACTCCTCGGTGGGCAGGCAGCCAATGTCCCCGCATCCACGGCCGTACTCTTCGCCCGCGGGAAATTCGATTAGGTTCAGGGTACGGGGTTCATGGTTCAAGGTTCGGGGATTGCGGATAACGGGATTCAGTGTGTATAATTGTGTGAGTGTGTGTGTGTGTGTGTGTGTTGGAGTGGGTCAAAATCATACGGAAAAAAAGAAAATACAAATTATAAGCCTGCACAAAATTTGGGTTATCTCCTCTGGCTTCAATAATGTCAATGATGGGGTGGGGGGTTGATGAAGGCATGAAACGTTCACCACCGATCTCGTGGATCAGTGTTTATCTCGGGGTTACTGATTATACAATACAACAAATAACAGGGAGGCGGTGGCTTTAAAGGAAAACGACAGCTCACCCCAAAAGCCCCCGCCGCCCGGAATATCACGTATACGTACTCGAGTAGGCGTCCACGGTGTAGCCGCAGCTGGCGAGGACCGCTAGAGTCAGCAATGGCAGTCCCAGCATCCTGTTGCTCGATATAGATGCCCCGCGCTTTTGTCAAAAGTCACTACAAAGTACAAGAAAAATACATTTTCTCAGTTGGCCAACAATAACACAAGAGTTTATAATAAGTTTAGCTTTTCACAATTTGTCGAGAAAAAATAAGCTTGAAATAACCTGTCAAAAGTACATAGCATGTTTACCAAGCAATTCGGTTTTCTGTTTTGATTTCAATACGCTCTGGTTGTCTGCTTTGTGGTATTGAAAAATAATTACTCAAGAACACTTTTAGTAAGCCAGTTGAATTTAAATTTAAATTATTCTTGAGTAATGTTTGTCGTAAACTTACAGTTTTGATGAAAGCTTCAGGGTACTTCAATTCGAAATATATGTATATTTAATAGAGTAACTAAAACCCGAAAATGTGACAACCAAAAACATATAGTATTGGCTCTATATTTAAAAATTCTCTGGCAACTCTTAGACTTGTCCAAAGACATCCATATCTAGATGTTCTCCACATTTCGTCTTTTTTTTTTTTTGTTTTGCTGTCTGGCCACCGAGGCCTTACAATTGCGAAACGCACTGTGGCGAGACAGCTGCCTGATTATTATTTATATGTTGCAGCAGAGCCAGAGGGCTGTACCCTTTTGGCAAGCCAAGTTTATTTATCACATTGACAGCTGGCTCAAGTTCATTGCGGTCCCGATGCGTCACAGAGAGAAATGAACAAGTTGGGGAGGGAAAATCGAGAAGTGCGGAAGGGGAGAGACCAAATGGCGTCGCATTTGTTTGGCAGAAAAAGTCGAAACTCGAATCCCCGCATGATACCAAAGGCGGCTGTGGGAAAACCTTTATCCCCACAAGCAAACCAACTTCTTCGCGTTTGAGAGGAAGTCCCAGCTGTAAGCTTGGCAAACCCAGACCAAATAAACCAAATAAAATATTTTTATATAAAAAGGTAGGAATTAATAAATAATCTGATAAAGAATAACAAAGAATACAAGTTTCAAAACCAAGTATTGAAAAGAAATTTCCAAGTATTAAGCAAAAAAAAAACATTAAAGACATTTTCGATGGAAACTTATTTTACCAAACATTGTCCTTTTGGGAAACAGGAGCAAAGTTATCATTATAAAACAATAAAAACCATTTAGCTATACACACCATAAAATTCATGAGAAAGCTGGAAATTTCAAGTTTCGTTCGCCTTTCATGTCATCCTTCAAGTACCTAGAAAATCGTCAACTCATTCCAGTCAGCCCACCTGGAGCAGTCACTCCATCACAGTCGGCCCCTTCCCTTCCACTTTCCGCCTCCGGGCCCTTAATCAATTGCCCTTTAGAGGGTAAAAGAAAACGAACAGCAACAGCAAGTCGGGAATATTTGCCGCGTTTCAATATCAAACAATTTCAAGAACTTTTTCATAATTTTCCGTTCTTGGCCGCTGTCCACTCGTAACATTTCCATATTCAAATTTCGCAAATGACTTAGCAATTTAGTCGGGGGACACGAGCGGAAAATGTTGCTTAGCCGTGGAGGATGTGGATTCAACGTTCGTTTATTTTGATTAATTTCGAATTCCGCTTAAAGATTTTTGTCATTTTTTGCATAAAATGGAAATTCCTTGGGAATGACTATGGCAAATGAAAACGCATAAATTGTTCGTCTGACTATGATTTGTGCCTGGCTTCATTTGTTTTCGGATCTCCCCGCCTACGGAGATATGCATGAAGAGGCCCAAGAAGACGAACAAAAAATACTACAAATTTAGAGGTGTGGTGTTTCCATAATGTAAAACCACATCTGGTGGGGTAGCATAGGGTAATCTAGCTATAACAAAGTGAATACATTTCAAATATTACAAATTCAATTTATGTTATTAGTTAAAACCAATGGAATTCAAAAGCAAGGTAATTAAATGTCCTTATAAATTTAATTTATTTTTGTTTTGCCAAGTGTTCCCTTTGATAAATCTAATTTTGGTTTTTAATTAATATATTTCGTTGATTTGTGCTATTTTTGGTTGCTTTAAAAATAAATATATTTTAACTTAAAGCCGAACAAATATATACTAAATTAATTTAATGCTAAACAGTTTCGCTTTTAAAGTTTTTTAAATCATTGCCTACTTTTGAGGGCTACCCCTTCTGGCTCCGGTGCGCAAGCAGTTCATGCACGCTTCCGGAAGAAGCAGTTCAGCAAGCTGTGCTTCCTGTTTGCCGTGATATTCAGTGAAGCAGTTCTGAAGTCATTTTAGTGGGTAAAACAGTTAAGCCCGAATCTTCATTTAACGAATAAATATAAATTTTATAAACTCAATAATATTTAAGAGCGACGTTTAATGTTTTTTCTTAAAAGTTTTCCTCTATCCAGGGTACCTTAACCGTCCAAAATTTTTGTTTTAAAGAGCTTGCGCCTGGCTGCCTTCATTTCAGCTGTCTTGCCCGCAACTCGACTCGACCACTGTCCGTCCATCCGTTCGTCCGCTTGTCCGTCCGTCCGTTTGTTTGTCCGCCTGTCCCTGTACATTTGTCTGTGCGGGCCACGTCCCGGTCGACGGAAGCCAAAAGTGGAAATGCATGATAAATGACACAAGGTTTGCCTCTCTTTTTTTACCACTGTTATTTTTTGTGTGTGCTGTTTTTTTTTCGTCAGCAGCAGCGAGGGGAGGCGGGAGGGGGGGGAGTAGATGGTCGCGTGGGCGGACCTTGTACAACAACATGAAGAACGAGAGCGGCAACAACAATTTTTATTTCAAGACACAACACACAGAAACACAAAACAACGATTCTAGGACAGCGAGAAAGTGAGCAAAAGGGGGGTCGCAGTACGAAAATTGTGAAACGATGACGTCGTAAATGTTTTGTTGCAACATTTTTCTGTTGTAAACGAACGAAACAAAAAAAAAAAGCAAAACAAAACAAGACCGAAAAAGGAGCAACAGAGACAGTTAGATACGGGGTGCGGAGCTGAAGAAAAATGAAGTAAAAACAGCAAAGCAAACTGTCCGCGAAACGGAAGCGCAAATAAAACAACTGCAAGGGGTGCCCAGCCAAGCGGCCAGTGGTGTCGGAAAAAGGCGGGGCAGAGGGACCAAGCGGGTGAAGTAAAAAAAAACAAGAGAATAAAACCACGGTGATTTCCACTGTGCGCTGCCTTGTAAAGTACTTTTTGAAATATAAGCACTCGTCACTCAAGACACAAAAATTTTTAAATACAAAATATGTATAAACACAAATAGTTTTATAGTTTGATAAATACGGAACTAAAAAATATATTTTAGTTAATATTTAAACAGCATGAAAAAAAAAATGTTTTTTTTAAATCGGCTTTAAAATGAATGGAATTAAGAACTTTTAGAAAGCTTAAAGCTAAACAATACAAAAAAACTTAGTTTTAAGTTCAATAGTTTAGTGCTCATCACAATAAAACTTTATAAAATTCTGAATACCAAATTAATTTTATTTTATAAAATGTTATTTTTGTTATTTGTTTAAAATAAATAATAGTCTTAGCAAAATACAATTTTAAATTATTATGCCACCATATTTTTTCACCAAAATAGATGTTAAGCTAAAGTCACCTCTTCTTGGTTGGCTGTTAGCCACAAAAGTGTTGTAGTACACTTACGAATAACTAAATTGTGATGTGTTTACCTTTATAGAATGTTCAACAAGCTATTTTACTTTATTTAAAAGGCACTTCTTACTCAATACCTTTAATAGTGTTTAATATTATTAAGTTTTCGCCAGACATTTTTGTAGCGAACGTAGCGAACTGGACTCCGCCAGTGTGGCCAAGTGACGCTATAAATCCAGGCCCCACCCATTTGACCCACCGACAACAGGAAGGAGAACAAGCCACACCAACGAGCACCGCCCAAGGGAAAGCGGAAAAGCGAGGAAAATGGGGAAAGGCGGGGACTCGGAATGGGGAAAAACAGCAGCAACGCCGCTTCAACGCTTGGGTTCGCAAGGCATAAACCGAAAATTCACACTTGGTTACTTCCTTCATGACTTTGGATATTATTGTGGTTTATGTTAGTGCTGTCACTTGCCCGACGGCATGCCACGCCCCTCCCCCTGCCGCCTCCTTAACCCTCCGCTGCCGCGTGATGTATGACTCCATGAAATGCGATATATTCATGTTAAATTACTTCTTTTTTTTTGCAGCCTAGGACCAAAAGGACCAGAGAGGCGACATCAGAGAGCGAGAGTCGCTGAACAAGTTTAAAACAACAAAAGTGCAAAGTTTGGCGCCAGTTTGAAATTGCAATTGCAATTGAACAAACAATTAAAACTTTTAAATATTGTGACAGCATTTTCACAGTTAATTGCACAGGCCAACGAGCAGCTGCTGCCTCCGCCACTTTCCCCACTTTACCCACATTCCCCACTTACCCTTTTGCCAGCCCACCGCTCTTTCATTCCTTCATTCATTACTTCCAATTCATTTCAAAAACTTGTCCCAGTCCCCGGGAAATTCCACAGTTTGCCCTTTTGGCCTGCCAAAATAGGTGCAAAAAAAGTTGGTCGCTTTTTATCTGCAGTTGTTGCAGCGGCCAACTGACAAACTGACAACCATTTGTCATTAGCCAAAGGCGGTGGAGGCGTGCCCAGCCATATGCTTTTACACTTAGATAAAAACTAAGCCGCGAATTACATTTCAGTTACATTTGAGGAATACATTCATATGATTTTTGAGGGATGAATATTTCCTATCTAGCAAAAGGCAAACATACTTTTATTTAAATAGGCAAAAGTTTTTTATTTTAAATTTCAGAAAAAAATTATATTTATCGGTATAGACTATAGAATATTTTTATTGAAAAATTGGCTTCGTACCGTTTCTCTTCAACTTGCAAAAACATATTCAAAGTAAATTCTCAAAAATCTGGATTTTATTTAACTCTGAGTGTAGCATTTAAACAAAAAAATATCTAGCCACCGAGGGTGACTTTAATTAGCGAACCCACGACGGGTTTGCTGATTTTTCAAAATATTTCGGTTCGGCTGGCGCATTTCTGGCTTATTAAATTCCGTCCGCTAACTACAAAAAAGTGGCAAAGCGCAAAAAAAAAATCGAAAAATAGGAGGGCGACAAAACGTCAAAAAGGTATCCCATTCCGTCCCGTTCCCTGAAAAAATGTCAATTTGTGGCCAGAGCAGGCTCCGGGCCAGCAACGAATCACAAAAAGGCAGGCAACACAAATATAAAAAAAAAAAAAAACGAAATGCGATGGAAAAAAAATACCGGAAGAAGGAAAATCTTTGTAAGGCAGTTAATTAAAAACTTCACATAAAGAGCCAAAAGTGGGCGGGCGTGGGTCGATGGGGGGGCGTGGCATGTGTGCTAGGAAAAGCGTCGACAAAAGAAAAGCTGCCAAAGAGTTTCCGACTGCAGCCATAATTAAAAAAGTCTGGAGCCAAAATTGAAACCCATATTGAGAGCGGTTCAATGGGGCGTATGCGTGATTTGGGCCCCACAACGCTTACGCATTCAATTAGGTTACAAATTACTGGCCCCGAACAATCGAATGATGTATGGGCAGCAGCAAAATGATGGCCTCGCATTTCTTGGCACTCGCCATTTTTTATTTTATTTTTATTTCGCAGCGTGAGAGCAACGCCATGTGGCGCTCCGCTGGAGTATCGTGCACTGCAAGAAATGAGCAACGAAATGGATTATCGATTTGGCACAAGCATAAAAAAAAGAACCACCTTCATTAATAACTCAATTTCTTAGAAATCTTAGCAATTAAAATTGTTTCTTACTATTTTACTAGAAAACTATCAATATATCTGCATAAAGTTATTAAGTTTATAATATTTTAAAAGTTACATTTTTGGCCAACTTTTATATTTTTCCCTGTTTAAACTATTTGTACATTTAAGATAAGATAACATTATCGTTAACATAATACATTTAGACAAATTAAAAAACGAGTAGCTTATTTTTTTGTCGAAGCAATGAACGACATTAATACCTTTATAAATTGCGCAAATAGTTAAAAACCAATTTAACCAAAACTTTCTATGATTTTATTGCTTCATATATCAAAATGTTTTCGTTTTATTTGATGGTAAATGGATATAAATGATGAAGCTGTGTGACTAGTGACAACTTTGAATATACGTTTTTCTTGTTTGTCATGAAATTAATAAATTACAAATATAAATTATTTGGTTTATTTTGCTCAGTATGTCAGGTGCCATACAGCCATGATGATGATGATTGATTTCGTTAATTTAGTTGAGCAGCTGAGCTCGTGGCAGGCCATGAAAAATGCATGACACTCAGCGATGGCTGGTGTTTGGTGGTGTTTGGTGGAGCGGTGGGTGGTTCAGTGGGTGGTGTTTGGTCACTGGCCACTGCGATTGAGTTAATCTAATGACCAAAAGGGGAAAGCGATGTGGTGGTGGAGCAGCAGCTGCTCCTGGACTTTACATCTCCAAATAACTGGCCATTGAAAACTGCTGAAAGGCACCACTCACATGAGTAGTTTTCAGGGGTCAAATGTAAGCGAACCATTCGCCCAACTGAATGGTATCAGATACCGATGCGATTTGGGCAAGGTCTTAGGGTTAATGCTTTGTTTGCTCATATAATCGGAGAACCGTATTCCATTTAATTGGATATCAATGAATTTATGTTTAATGCGTTTAAGACAAGGAGTTTGGCTTTACTTTATATACTTTTAAAATAAAATAAAATTGCCTTTCGTGAATTTGTTAAGAAAGTAATAGCTGATTTCTTTAATTATTGTTGTAAATCATTTGAAATTAGTATTAAAGTCAGCAATAAATCAACACAAAGGCTTTCGGTCTTTGCAAACCACTTTTGCAAGCAACAAATGTAGTTAGAACCACTTCGTTGACTTTTTGCAGACAATCACTGGATGATTGCTGGCCCAAAAGAGTTGTCACACAACATAATGAATCGGAGGGCGCCAGCATCTCCGATGTGGCCCATTGTTTCGCCACTATCCACTACTATCCGCGCTTTATTTTTCGATCAACTTGAGGAAACTTTTGGAGGACTCTCCAGTCGCTCGCGCTCCATCGACTGGCAATGAGTGGGCTTGGGATTCGGTTGGGAAAACTATCAAGTGGGCGGGGCTGCCTTGTTGCTCGCTCGCTCGCTTAACCCTCGAGTGCCCAGGGGGGGTTGGGCTGTGGGTTACTCAAAGCGGCCTGGGGGCGGAAATGAATGTTATTTATTTATGTCGCTGCGGCATGGTTGTTGGCGCTGTTATTTGTTGTACTTATTAGCAGTACATAAGGATAACTATCAGCCGGCGGCGGGTGCACTTCTACCCGGCAAAGTTTCCCTGGTAATAAAGTTTGCCCCAGCCTCTACTTCTATAGTACTTCTGCCTCGGCTTCAGTTTCAGTTTTAGCTTCAGCTTCAGCTTCGGCTGGAGTCATGTAAATTTCCCTTTAAGCTATAAAATGCACAGCAGCTGGACTCGCTTCTCCCCTGGTCTTGTTTTGTAATCATTTCATTTCTTAGTCAAAGCAGCCAAGGCGGAAGTTATTATTTGCTAGGCAACTGCATAACTGCTAAAAGTACAGACACGCAAAATGAAGAAAGGAATGGCAAGAACTAAGGGCGAGAGGACGACAGGATGACAGGACGAAAGGACGACCCAAAGGACGAGGAATGAAAACAATTTCTGCGCTGGCGACGCGTTGCAAACGAAGGCAGCAAAGTAAAGTTTAAATTGCAGTTGGGCGAGAGTTTTAAATTATGTGACCAGCTCTCACTCTCTTGAAGCGCTTCAACATCTTCAACATTCTTTACTCGGCTAATTGCTGTCCCTGGAAAATCACACACCCGCCCATTCGATGCACTTTAGCCACCCGCATTGCGTATACGCCGCGTATATCGATGAAGTGTAGAGTGTTTGGCAGGAGATGCGGCCAAATCCGGTGATTCGAGGAGTCGCCTGGCGCTGTGCTAAATGGAAAATCCACAAGCCCCAAAGAGCCCACTGAGCTGAGGCAGATGAGCTGGAAATGGAGCTGCAGTTGTCCTCCAACGGACCAACTCCTCGAGGCTCTGCACTCGAAAACGGCACACTGGCGCAAAAATTAGGTACCCGAAATTAGGCATAGAATTCTAATTCGAAGCCAAGGGCAACAGGATAACAATTATTGTCATTCTTAAATATGCCATACGCATGTCTCATTTCATTTTTAATTGTCTTTATTTAAAAAAAACATTTTAAATATGAATTTGACTATTTTCAATTGAATTATAATGTCTTTTTTAGTAAGAGCTTATTGTTATCAAATCAATTGGTGTTCAACTATATATTAAGGAATACCTTTCACGCCATATTAAATATTTAAATATATATTTAAATATAGTGGGTTAAGCAAGAATAACCGTTTTTAGTGTTTAGCCTTTATTTTTTACGCAAGTGCTGTGTCTTTTCAAATGTTTTCTGATCGATTTGCCAACTATAGAGCGGTTTTTCCCTAAGTGTCCTGCCGGTTATCCTGGTTATCCTGGTTATCCTGGTGGTTTCTGGGGGTATGTTTATTGAACACTGAACCCGGGGATCTCCGGATCCTTTTACCCAGCCAACAAGTTGCCGCTGTAATCCACTTAAGTCGTTGCCATAGCTGCCAATGCTGCCAGTGTTGCTGCCGTGCCGCTGATGTTGCTGCCGTGCCGTTGGTGTTGCTGCTGTTGCTGCTGCTGTTGTGCATCGACATTCCAGATGCTGGGCCGCCGACTCTTTTGTGCTCCGGAAAGGCAAGGCAGAGGGGGGGGCGTGGCATTGCGATTTGCATAATGCCAACGGACGGGTTGGGTGGCAGGGAGTGCCAGTGGCAGTGGCAGTGGCAGGGCCAAGTGCACAAAAGCGGAGGAATACGAGCACTTGAGTGCCGGAGAAAGGCCGAAGGAGCAAGGATAAAGGACCAAGGACCAAGGACCCGGACAATGGGCAATGGCCTACGGCACAATCCCCTGTGAACCCCTTGCCTGGCTGTTTATATTTTATGGCATTTTATTTACTAATAAAGTCCTTATGAAGTCAATGCCAAGGACCACGCTACGAATCCGGGCATAAATCATGCAAGCGAAACTCCATGCCGATCATCAACTCATTTCGTTGCGTAATTGAAATCCTTTGACAGTCTCAAGCTGATTTAATTTATCGCCGCAATTTCCAATTTAATTGAAACTGAAAATTGAAATCGGAAATATTTATGCCCAACCCCAAACCCCTGCCGAAATCGCGCTCAAAATTTAATCAAGCGCCAAAATGCGAGCCAAAACTAAACAAAGTGCCAGTCAAAGGGAACGTACACACACACACACACATATATATATGTAATTTATATATGTATATGTATATGTATGTACATATCAGTATATGAATGGCTGGCACGAGTGTGCGTGCGTATTAGCCGGGGTAGTTGCAAAATTAATTAAGTTGAGAAAATGTCAACGCTGCTGCTTTTGGCTTGACAACGCTGCTTACCAACCCGTTGCCGTCCCTCTTGAATATTCCCCCCATATATACCCCCATACCTTTCTACCTTTGAATACCCTCAACAATGGAGCATATATCCCCACCGATCTTTTCACGTGCCAAACAAGAATACATTAATTTTTTATGAAATTCCGGTTAAAGCAGGACTATTATGTGCGAGCTAATATTCAGTTGGTTTTTACTGAATAGAACGGTATTTGCGGATTACCTTAATTTAAGTTTTCATTTATACATTTGTGATAGAGATGTTCCTATTTCAAAAATCATTATATATTTAAATAATAATAAAACGACATTAGATTTTGTGGCAAATCATATTTCAAAGAATTTAAAGCGATTTTTAAAATAATTGAATATTTTTATAATTTCAAATTTAGATTTGAGATTTATGGTTTTATACAAAAATATAAATTTGTTTTCAAATAAAGATCGCAAAAAACCAATTATTAAGAATATAGTTTAAAGTATAATCCGAAGTCTACTCATAAGTTACTTAAAAATAAATCAAGAGCGTTGAGGTTTTTTAAGCTTTCCATCTTTAAAATCATTTAACTTGTTCATTAATAGATTCAAAGTTTTCCAGCTTTGATATTTTAGTTAACCAATTTATTTAGATTTATATATTTTTTGGTAAAAGAAAATAATTATAAATGTTACAATAATATTTGAAAAGGAACAAAATTGTATTTTTGATTTGGAAATTTGGTTTTTCTTTTTGTTTAGTACCTTTAATAAAGGGTATTCGCCGTTCTATTCCCGCCACTTACTCCGCAGCAAATTGACTTTTCGTTCTGCTTGTTCCCATTTTCTGTTTCGTCGCAGCCATTTTGTGCAGCTGCCTGCATTTTGGGCACGTGTGTGTGCGCCCGCTTCTTCCTCCTTTTATCCTTCAGCCTTTCGCCATTTTTAATATTTTTGCTTTTGTTAAGTTTCCCACACGGTCTCTTACACGTGTGCACACATATTCCCACACCTGCTGATTTAATAACGCGTCGTTGCAGAAATTTGCGGTTTGAATAGCTGCTAACTTTATTTTATGATAAGTTTATAATGCCCATGCCCTCACCACATATATAGATATACATATATATGTGTATACATATATGTATGTACATTGTACAAATATATGGAGTTGTGTTGGGAATGGGAATTGCAGCTGGGGCATACAAAGCGAAAAAATCAAATCATCAAGGCAAAGCCCCTGTGGCAGCAGTCACGCTCGTAAAATTTGTTAAAATTGCACTAAAATGCAGTTCCCGCAGCGGCAAAGGGAATCGCATTATATATTTGTTTGCCCACGCCCACGTGGCGTATGAGTGACGCGGCAGGAGCAGCAGCAAAAGCGACAGCCAAGGAAGCACCCTTGTCTAAACTTCCTAATTTTCCTTCACTTTTTTTGTTTTTGTGTTTTCGGCAAACTTCTCTCGATTTTCGTGAGTAGGGATCCGCTTTCGTCGACTACACAAACAGCAAGTGAAAATTTTCAATTTCCCATGCAAAACTGCCGCACAGCTCGATAGTCACGCACACACGAAGGCGGAAGAAAACATGGCCAAGGAGGGGGGCGGGGCACCAGGACATCAGGACATCAGGACGTCGGAAAATCGGTGGTCGGGGGTTGGGGGTTGGGGGAAAAATGAAAATGATGATGTCGCCCACGGACCTGCCCGCCGGAACTGATTCTATTTGCCCGATAGGCGACAAAAAGTCAAATTGTGGCAGCCAATTAACAGCAGCCATCCCCCCTGGGAACGGGTATGGGTTAAGGGGCAGGGGCAGGGGCAGGGGCAGGGGCAGGGGCTGGGGCAAGGGAGGGTTATGGCAACAGGGGGGTGGCCAAGAAAAGAACGCCAGCAAACAAGTCAAACAGAAACGGGCAAAGTGTGCAAAGGGTTCGTGGCAGGAGGCAAATACATGATCCAGGATCAGGACGCAAGGGTTAAAGCCCACAAGCCGTGACGCAAAAACAGACAATACTTAAATGAATTCGATTCAGCACATTAATTAAAATGCTTTAAAAAAATTGTAATATTCAAGAAAATAATAAATATTCAGAACATTTATTCCGAAAATTTTATTAAACTTTAATAAATTGAATATCAACATTCTTAGATATTTGCACGTACCTAATTGGTATATGAATAATATATATTGATTTGCATGTACTTAGCATTTTCATAAAACCATGTTAATTTAATCACACACGAAAATAACAATATTGGTTTTAGTTAACTTACATTTTGAAAGTAGGTCACTTAAAACTGAATGCAAAATGGCAAATTTTTCTTCTAGATTCTCGAATTTTCCTTACCTGAAAATAAATTAAAATATTTAAAATTTAATGCAAAGCAGTTATACAAATTCCAAATATAAAAGATTTATTTATTTAAATGATTGTTAAATTGGACAATATCCTTTATATATTTATAGAGTTTATTTAAATGTTTAAGCCGGTTACTTAATCCTTTCAGTTTCAAATATTTTTGTAAATTCTTTTAAAATTGTTTTGGGGTTTCTCAACTGATTTCCCCATTTTCCGCCGGATATTGGACCACAGCTCCTCAAGACATGTGCGTGTTTCTCTGTGTGTGTTTTGGGTGGCCCCTGTGATATGGACGTGCCTGCGTCCAAGTCTTTCGTCATGCCGAGATGAGCTCGTTTATAAAGTTGACAAAAGGCGTTCCCCAGTTCCGATAATCATCTGACAGTTTTTGCGCTATCAGCGACAACACACACAGAGTGCGCGAGGGAGATGGCAAGAGCTAAACAAAAGAAGGAGACGGGGCTAGCATGCGGGAAAGAGATGGGGCGACTAGCCCATGTGAGAATCGCTTTCCTGTTGAACACTTTTGCTTTTGTCAGCATTGCGGACAAGATACAAAATTTCCCATTGCCAAAGATGACTAAGGGAAAATCTCTCGGCAAAAAAAAGGTGAGGATATGAAAATAGGAAAGGCGGAAGGATGGGAAAAGGAAAAGGGCTAGGGTATATGGAAATGGGAATGGAAATGGAAATGGAGGAGAAGTAGTTCTAGCCCTAGGGGACGCTGACCCGCTAATGAGCCGCCAAAGTATAAAAACTGCGACAAGGGTCGTACGCCAACACCACCCCGCCCCGACCCGCCGCGCCACGCCACGCCCCCTTTTCGGGGGAAATGGGCGCAAGGCCAGGACAACAACAAAGCCAAGAAGCAGCGGCAGCAAAAAACTATTCCTGCAGCTCATTAAAAAGCCAAAGGGTTGAAAAAGTGAGGGGTGGCGCCACAATGCAATATGCAAAACAAAGCACAACAACAACAACAACAGCAAATTGAAACTAGGCTGCCGCAGAAAGAGACAGGAATAGCGGTGAGCGAGCGAGACGCCACTGCTGGAGAAAGTGAGCAAAGTTTAACAATTGAAATTGAAATTAGTTGGCGAGCGTAAAAATTAGTTGTGCGCCAATTAAACGAAAGTCTATTAAATTGCTTCTGCTGCTGTGATTAATATTTTGCTGAGACTATTAATTAGATGACAGAAGGCAATAAAATATGGGATTATGCGTTTCACAATAACTTCCAAGGAAAAATCCTGCTGAAACACTTGACTTGATTAATTGAATTTGTTGGCAAAACAAAAAAAACAAATTTTGTAGGAATTTCTTCTTAAAAATGGCCAAAATGTGACCCAAGGATACAGAACTGACTGTTAGGATATCGTTTTCCATCACTTTCTGTCTGCTTTCCAGCTAATAATTTTTGCCTCAATTTTTAAATTTTTAATAGGGGACAATTTTTTTTCGAAAATAAAAAAAACTGGTTGTTGTTTATGCAAAAATGGAAACAAAATTATCAAATTTAAGTGCCAATTGATCGGGAACTTTATAACCAGATTCAGAGGGAATTTTATTTTAAATGTCAACTATTATTTGCATTGTCTTAGCAAAGTTACAGATCTTTTCAAGATCAAGAAAATAATAAAAATGTTTGATTTAAAACGCCAATCGATCGGGAATTTAATTAAAAGCCTTATAAGCTACGAGAACTCAAATTTGTATTTAATTATTATTTCCTTGCTTTGAACTGTAAGCTATATTTATTAAAAATAATCTTTATGCTCGTCTCACACCCAAATACCGTGAATCAAGTTGCAAAGGATCAGACTTCAGTAGGGCTTTATTTGAAACACGCAAATATTTAGGGGAACAACTTTTAATATTTAAATGAATAAAGAAATGCTTTCTTTGACTGATACGAAATTCTATGCATATATGCTCCATTTGCACATTTTTCTTAATGGGTCAGCGCCCCGCGGGGTCCCTTCCCGCCCATATAATGTCCTGCCAGTGACAGTTGTCAAGGGGCTGCCTGATTAAGAACTTAGTTAAATGGAAACACTGCTAAAAAAAAAACGCAGAATAACAACAACAAATGGAAGCGGAGCAAAGAGCAAAGAATTTAATTTGCACAAAATGGCACACACAGAGACAAAGAAAATATATATGTATGTGTATATGTATATGTATATAAATTTGAACGGGAACGGAAACGGAGGAAGGATGGGGAAAGTGTTCCTAAAAAGAGCAGCGAATTTCGCCTTTTGAGCTTGGCATCATATATCTTTCAGTCAACAGCAGGCAGTCCACAGTTGGTATGTCACACAAAAGGACAGCTCCTGCCCGCCCCAAAAACTTGAGGCTTGGGTCGCTCCCATCTCTCCGATTTGGAGTCCATCGTCGTCCTGCGACAGCGTTGCAATTAAATTAAGGCAACGCACAAAAGTATGCAATGCAAATGGCGCACACTGCGAAACGAGCTAAAAATTAAACAAAAAGTCCAATTTCAACAGGGAAAACAGGATACGGAGACGACAGGATGTTCCTGATTTAAACGCGTGTTTAAAACTCATTTCAAGGCTTACCTGGCTGCAAAATACTCTGCACTCTGGTGTTATCATTATTTAATGTGATTACTATCACGCCCTTAAGTAATTAAACTACCATTACAGTTTAGTTTTTTACATAAAAAAAAATGAATTAAAAGTGGAAGTAAAACATGGGTATTTGAATTCAACGTAACTAAATAAGATATGATTGGCTACATATTTTCGCTATTGCAATATATTAATTGTTGATATTCAACACAAAACTGTAAAATAAAGACGAACTTAAAAACCAAGGAACATTATAAATTTGCCACTATTCAGAAGCATTTTATTGCTTACTTTCGGGTTAGCCGAATAAAGTTTTTATATCTGATTTGTTTTTTTTTTTCGCTGCAAGTCAAACGGAATAAATATAAAATATTTTTACGGCTCACTCTAAAGGCCATAAAAAGATTTTCGAAATCTATAAAGATTTTAGAAACAGCCCCGCTAGAGGAAGACTAAGGACCAAGGAGTTAGGTCTTAAAAGGGGGCGTGATGGGGTCTGGCAAGTTAGAGTGAGTGGGTTGCACACGTGCAGACATAAAAGCGACCATACCTGAGCTACGTGCACTCAACACCTGCCCAAAGCCTCTTCAATCTGGCTGCTTCACCCCTCTGAAGACCCTCGGCCGCCGTCCCTGCCTCATCCCCTGCTCCTGCCCCTGCCCCTGCCCCTGCCACTCACCCTCTGAATTGGCGAGTGTGTGGCAATTGCAATTGAAAGTGATAATTTCATTGCATCATGCACAAAGGGAGGGAGAACTGGGAGGACTGGGTTAAGAGACGCAAGGCGAGAGATCCACCCGCATTCGGTTTCGCATCCCATCCCCGATTCAACCCCCACTCCGCTGTTATCAGGGCACGTCCATGGCCAGTTACACACACTCACACACTGAATTCACATGGCCAGACTTACAGGAACACTTACTTATATTGCTGCATGCTTACACTGCCAGAAATAATTAAACAGTAATTCAGAAATATTTCTATTAGGTGTAAATAGCAACCAAATGCTGTATCAATGTTGATTTATGGTCTCTTTAAAATATCAAAATGTATGAAGACATTTGCTTTGGAATGAATAATAAAAAACAAGCTAACGAATTAATTAAGTTGAAATTAGTTAGCAATGTGCTATTTTTCAACAATTAAACTAAATGTAAAAAAACTTACATTTTTAGCATAGGTTAAATTCTTATTCTTAAAGGTCTTTTGACGTTCATTTACTATTTTCCATTAATAGAAATATAATTTTGATTAATAGACAATGAGAATGATTTTTCTCAGCTACCCTACATTTCTAGGAATTATCAGTTTTCTTGCAGTGTACATGCATAGCGGGCATGACAGTTGAGCACAAATCAGGTTAAACACACGACAAGGAGTGGGCGGTGGATGTGGGAGCGTGGATTGAAGGGAAATGCAAACCAAAGCCAAACCAATTGGGTCATAATTGCTTTACGGGCGCCAAACGCAAATGAGTCGTAAGCAGAAGGATGCAGGACGAAGGACGAAGGACGAAGGACCCTGCTGCCAGGAGGAGCCTGGCATCTGGATCAGGACAAGATTGGGGGAGGATTTGAATCGAGAGAGAGTTAGTGGTTGGGCGACTTCGTCACGCTCCATGTGGAACGATTGTCGAGTGAGGGCAAACTCTGTCGATTTGTATTCAGACCCATTCAGACTTATCGGTCGGGCTATGTCCCCCGGATGATGGAGACCACACAAATCTAATTATCAATTGGCATAAGCACTGGGCCATTATCCAAGTGCAGTGTCTCAAGTGGGCGCATCGAGTATTAACGGAAATATAAATTGTACTAGTCAGTATAAACAAAAAAACTAAAACCTTAAAAATGAAAATTAACTTGAATATTTAATATTGGATTAAATATAATACATTTATATCTTTATACATTACCTATATATTACATTATAAAATAAGTATAAGAAAATAAATTTAAATATAAATTTGAATTGTTTAGTTATAAACTTATAATAAAATGCTGTCAGTATTGAATAATTAATAAAGTTCAAACTCTGTAAAAAACATTCTAGGCAAAAAAAACTGATGATTAATATGTACCGTCACCCAATTAAGCCTTTGCGCTATGTTTTATTAACCTAACTCCCTTGAAATTCTGCTCGTATTAATATTACGCCATTTTCCAGAGGCTCTTTAACCCACTCAGTGCAATTTTCGATACGTTAACCGCACTCATCATTAGTCCAACTGAGTTATTCATTCAAATCATTCATTCAGCGAGTGCAAATATTTGCAAGCTTTTATCGGGAGGGAAAGGGCAGAAAAAACAGGAGAAAAGAGGGAGAAGAAAGGGAGAAAAAAAGAGAAAAACACGGAAAACGGAAACAAATCAAAAAGGAAACAAGTAAAAATGATTGCGGCTCCTGTGGCGTCGTCATCGTTAATTTGTTATTTGATGTGCGCTCTAAGCACACATAACCGGAGTCCCAGCGCTTAAGTTCGCCCCCCCCCGCCCCCTCAAAAAACCCCCCTGCCGCAGCCACTGGGGCGCACTCAGTCATTCGCTGAAGCCAGTGACGAAGGACGAAGGACGACGAAAAACGTCAACGACGCACTTAATGAGCCCCGTGCGGCCAACATGTTAATCCATTCCGGACTGAACGAAGCACACTGCCAGAAATTCAGAGCAACCACAATAAAGTAAGAATATTTAAGAAAACTAACCCTCCTCCTAAAAAGTTTCGTTTTAAAAGCGCTTCAAATCGTAAAGTTACTATTCTTAAATTTAAAAGCTAGTAGAAAAATCTTTATGAATATCCCAAGCAATAATATCTTAATGCCAATTTGAAAACAGTACTTTTCCTGAGCAATTTTAAGAGTAATAAACCTCGTTGCTCAACAACAAAACAATGTATGAAAAATCATGGTCATGCGATACTTATGCTCTTGATTTTATCAGAACATTTTTTGCCAAGTGCATCGACTCCGGACTATGGACTCCGGATCCCGGACCAACGGACCTGGCTTCAGGCGTCGTCATTCAACACGATTGCCCCCATCAGCCACCCACACCACCCACCGGAAAAATCCCATCGCATTTGTTTCGTGAGCGCATACGAATGCATTTTTGTGTTTTAATTGCCCCCCGGCTGTGTTAAACCCCCGAGCGAATTTAGCAGCAGTTTTTTCCTACATTTTTCACGCTCATTTATCGGATGGTGACGTAGTGGTGGTGGTGGTGGTGGTGGTCTTGGTGTCGGTGGTGCATGGTGTTTGGTGGGTCAGAAGTGGAGGAGCATAAATCAAGAAGCTGACGAGGCGTCAATGGCAGGCGGCGACGTTCAGTCCAGTTGCCACTTCATAGCCGCTGGCTGCTTTTCCTTCGTTTTCTTTGACCTGCCAGCAATAAACCACCCATTATGCACCACCCACTTTTCTACTCCTGTTTACACTTGCAATAACTTAACGATGGAGAAAAGTCGCAAAAGGAAATTATAAATTAATAAGAGGCAAAAGTTCCGTTTTTGCAAGGGCTTGGCTATAATTGAGCACTTTTCTGTAACATTAATAAATCCCAAGGAATGGAAGCACACAAAAAAAATAAATAAAACCATTGCCTTAATTTGGAATTTATTTTTTCAACCATGAAATAAAAGTGGAAAAAATTTGTAAGCAAACTAAATGAATGTGCATGCAAATCAAATTAAAATGACTATTTTTTGTTAGAGAATATTATATATGGTTTTATTTTTTATTTATATATATTGTAACAACTTCATAAGAAGCAAGTCTAATGAACTCTGACAGCATTTGGGAATTTCAAAGCCTGACTTGAGATGCCTAAAAACTTTACACTGTTAATTTATAAAATAAGTTTGTGTTTAATGCAGTTATATTTATAGAGTATAGTCCCATGCCAAATATCTAAGCAAATTGTGGAGTATGTGAAATAAAAATTAGAAACATGAAAGTTTTTAAGTATAATTGAGTTGTTTTTTGCTGGGAGGCTAGAAAAAGTTATGTCCTGTGGGCGGTATGTGAGTGTTTCAGCAACAGAAACAGAAGCGTAAAAAGCTGAACTATTGCGACCAGGCCAACGATAACGGCGGCAGTAACACAGTGGGCCAAAACTGGCCACTGGCCAGTGGCTATGGGCCATCAGACATCGGGCATCAGACATCGTGTCCAATGGGGACTGGACGATACAGACTAGAGACTAGAAACTAGAGACTGGAGAGTAGAGACCAGGGGCCATGTCCACGATGTCGTTGTCGTTGTCGTCATGGCCCTGTTAGATCGCTCTTTGGGGTAAAATAAATTACCATAATTTAAGCGTAATTCAGTGCCAGTGGCAGCAAAAACTGTGGACCGTTTGGCGGGGGCGGTTCCCTTCGGCTGAAACAAGATCTGGAGTTATGGGTGGGCGGCCGACTTTGTCGTTATGTCGTCTTCTTGGCTAAGTGGACATGAAACATGCACGACCAGCCATGATTTGTTAGTGGCCATAAGTGCGAGTGTGTGCGGCTATTCCGCCATATATTGTTTTTCTATTTTTAGCCCTCCAGAAAGGGCATATGCAATTGGTCAATTGATTTATGCAGCATATACGTATAATCCAAGGGGATTCTTTGAAACTTTCAGCTCGCTCAATATTTTTCCCTTCCATACAGTCTTGACAAAAAAGGTAAAAGTTAAACTTAACTTAATTGAATAAGCTTTAATAATTGAATAATTAAAGCACTTTTCATCAGCATTTAAAATATTGATGTTCACTAAAAGTTTTTTCATACCAATTTCTAATTGCAGTAATGTGAAGATTCAAATACTTCTTAAAGTATATGTAAGAAAATAATCTTTAATAATAAAACTTAATGCCTATTTAATTATTTTTACAAAATAAACATAAACTATGTTTTAATTTTTTACAAGAAAATATAGAGGCCCATTTATAGACTACGAAAAACCCTAATTACAATGAACCATTTCGTTTATTGTCTCAGCACTTGAAGAATTTTTCGGAAAGCTGACCTGTCTTAATTATTTATTACAAGTAGCGAAAAACAAGTGAAATAATGTTGTGTGACAAGGAAATTAATTCACATCCATGCAGATTGTTATCATAAAATAACTGCCCATATATTAGAGCATTTTCTGGTCGTTTGTGTGAAAATCCCCATGGGATTTCGGCCAGGACAAATGTCCGAGCGTGTTTCAGTTAAGCTTTTTGATAAACTGCCCCCTGCCCTGGCTGTCTTTAGAGGTTCTCAAACGTTTACGGCTGCCATTTTTTGCTGTTTTCCTCCATTTTTCGGGGAACATAGGACCAGCAGACCGAAACCAGCCAGACAGCGGAAGGTGGGGGAAGGGGCCTTGACAATCGGTGGGGCTGTGGGGAAACCCGGACGAGTACAAGGCTAATAAAGTTCAATAGCCAAGGCGACGCCTGCTAAATGTGCGCACAGCTCATTTGATGCACATTATCGTGGGGTTCGGTTCGGTTTGCTTTTTTCCAACGACTTTTCATTTTGAATGTTTGCCAAAAAAAAAAATAAAAATAAAGAAAAGTAGATCGGAGGGTGCGGGGGAAAAGAGAAATGAAAACATTTACAGGGCAGAGCTCCCACTGACCTGTCCCCTCTTTATGGCCAAAGAAAATATGCTCATGTTGTTTTCGAGCGTCGGCGATGGCGCCTCCTGCAAATTGGTAGCCATGAATCGAGTCAAATGAATTGAAGGGAATTGCAAGGATTCAAAGGGTATCGATGAAGAACGGCAGAGAAGGGTTTCGAAGCGAAGGATATGGTGAGGGTATTATTGAATGGATGGGAAATGGAATGGAATCGACTACGAATCGAATTGAATCAAATGAAATGTAGCCGAATGAAAGAAAAACGAATGAATGAAGTACCGAAACGGGAAGATGCCTCTGGCCAGAAGGCCAATCATTCCGATGATGAGGCTGCTGATTATGATGGGGATGCTGACGAGGCCAATGATTTGGCCAGCTCTCAATGTATTGTGCTTGCAATAGAGCTCCATTGTGATAAGATTCGCAGCTCCATTGTTGGACAATTCATAAAAGTAAATACATATGTAAAAACAAAAGGGTTAAGAAGTGCAATTGCTAAGGGCACGGAGAAGCGTAAAATAAAAGACGAAAGAACATCCTTTTTGTAACTTTACTACATTTAAGATTATATTTTCACAAACAAAACCAATTATTGTTCATTTCTACAACAAAAATATTTGTCATTGCTGAGATGAATACTTCGTTAGCAAACATAATCGAACGAGTCATAACATATCATATCATATTATTCGTTATTTTTATCAAACTATTATTCTTATAAACAAACAAACAACAGGCCAGTCAAAACATAATTTATTTGAAAAAATAGTATTGTTGGCCCATGAGGGGATCGAACCCGCGACCTTCGCGTTATTAGCACGACGCTCTAACCAACTGAGCTAATGGGCCGCTGATCCACGACGGTCGAAAAGTCCATAAGTGCAAAGAGAGCGCCACATTCTAAATATAGAATCGTGGGGATCGCGGAGAGCTGAAGTCTTAAAGCTCTGCGATTTACAGTAATGACGTGGCACGAAAGCTCAATCCCCTCAGTAAAAAGAGAGAAAGGCAAGTAGAGGGGCCACGCGTTTGAGCGAGAGGGAAGACGAAGCCGGAAACATTCCTTTTCAGCTCGCGGCAGAAACAAAAGCAACAAAAACATAAAAAAAAAGAAAACACTAGAGTTTCCAAGTCATTTTGCACATTTCCTTGACATTTCATTTTTTATACACATTTTTCCGCCGTCTAGTTATTCTTTCTTTTTTTATTATTTTTTTTCCACATCTTTTTAGTTATTTGAGCACTCATTTCTTGCGTATGGAACGTGTTCTATTGTCGGTATTTGTGCTCATGAGCCAGAAAGAGGAAGAGGAAGCAGCTGCACCTTATTGTCCGCCCGTCAGTTCGTCACTCCGGCATTCCCGCATTTCCCCATTCACCCATTCCGGCATTCCGTTCCGTCAGTTGTTCATTAGAGCGTTGCTTAATTAGCGCCTCGCTTTGTTTTCGCACACACCACACAAAAATCCCCATTCTCCCTCTCTTTCTTATTCGGATTCTAGTTCGCCCCATCTCTTTCCATCTCCGGACATGCCATCTCGCTCTCACAATCGCACCCCACGTTTGGGTTATTCACATCTTGATCCGCTGAAAACCAAGTGACCGTGTGGCCTAATGGATAAGGCGTCGGACTTCGGATCCGAAGATTGCAGGTTCGAGTCCTGTCACGGTCGAAATAAATTAATTATTTTTTTTCATTTTTTGGGGCAAAAAAGACTTTAACTAGGGAATATAATTTTTCTATAGATGTCGCTAGGAGAGTACTAAGCACTAGGTACATGTACACGTAAGTACACACGTCGTTTTTAAACAAAATCAATGTAGATGTACTTAGTAAATAGTAGCTTAAGGACACATACGACGTTTACCCAGAGTATTATAACAAAAGCTCAAATTGCCAATGAATAACGTTGTCGAGCTAACTAAATTTGAATATGCATAGTAAGTAGTCATTTAAAGCTGCCACATGCCAAGTTTCATATCCGTAGCCTCTCGACCAACCAAGTTCCTTCAGCACAACCAACTAAAAACACAGAAATCCACTACAATGGCGGCATTTAAAAGCAAACCGGTGCACTTTCATTGAAGTTTCCACTCCAAGTGCCGGCGATCCGATCGGATCGGGCATCAATTTCGTGCTGTGCCTGACAGCGGCTGTCGCTTATAAATTGCAGAGCCCACAAAAACAGCAAGAACAACAGGGGCCATGGCCACTATGGCAACAACGGCGACAAGCGCTCTGACATTTAACATCCGGTTGAAATTGTTCAACGCATTTCCTGTGCCCTCTGGTGCCCGGAATCGCCCAGCACCGTCCATTGCCACCCAGGACCACCCAGGACCACCCACAATCGGGCATCCCAGAAGACAGGACGTTGGGTCCTCGACCAGCAATTAAACGCTTATCGAGAAGTTGGACAAAAAGTAAAAATGGTCGGGTGGGAGAAAGGAAGAGCATACAGACGACGACAATGAGCTGCCTTGCATATAATTGAGGTTATGGCCGACTACGGCCACCTTTGGCCCGAACTTTTCCGGCAGGAGAAAAACAGTTTTCGCTCTCGCAGGCGAAAAGTTTCGCCCGGCACACACAGAGCATAAGTTGAAATGTGTCCACCAGCTGGAACACCTGGATGTGCATATATAGTATGTATGTATATATGCGGCAAATAACTGCAGACAAAAGCCGAAGAAATTAATTAGGGTCTCCTTCGCCTATTCGTTCACCTTCACCTCCGAACTCGTGGCCATCATCACCATCATTATCGTCGCAGGCAACCTGCATCAAAACTAGCAAAACGGATGTCACCCGTAAACAAGCGATGGGACAAAGGCAGCCGAACTGGGAAAAAGGACAACGAGCAAGGACGAAACAGGAACGGACTGAAACTGAGACTGAGACTGAGACAGAGACTGCCACTCTGATAGTGAAAGGAGTCGGCAAACAAATCGAGTTGTTGGCATGGAAATTAATTGCTGCAAATTGAGTAATGGTGTTGGCCGCTGTCACGAGTGCTCCCCGTAAAAAAAATGGCAAAGACAAAACGGAGAGACGATTTCAAACTGCAATTATCCCTAACGATTCCTGTGAGCTTCGGGGGCTCCGAAAGTTATCCATCACGGATAGAGTTTACAAAATGTATTTCAAATTATTTATAAGTCAATAGTACGGCTGCAGCTTTAAAAGAAAATATGGTGTTCTTAAAATTTGTTTAGATAAATTTTAAAATGTTGTTGGCTTAAAATATAATATGTTAATACAAATATGTTGAAAAAACTTTCTAGTTTAACTGAAGTTGTAAAACTAATAAGACCAGAATATATTTGCGAAAGATACAAGCAATAAATTGAAACACCAAGTTAAAAATTATATGTCAATTTGCTAGCAAGTCAATAATAATAATAATAAATCAAAAAGTAATATATAATTTGGAAATAAAATATATATTTAAAAAAAAAACTTGATTTTAGGTTTAGCTAAAGTTGTGAAAAACAGTTTTTCCACATTTTTAAAATATTTCCTTATTATTTGTCATTTGAGTCTAGTTACTAAATCAAATTTTCCGAATCTAAAGTGATTTTCTGTTGTGGCAAATCAACAATGTGAATAAGGCACCCTCAGCTTTTTAAGATCTAACATTTCCAGAACTATATTGCGTTTATCCCGCACCTTTAGAGCAGACATCAAAGACGGCCGAATTTTCTGTGTCATCACATTTAAATATATGTGTACTTCGTTTCCCTAATCAAGTCAACCTGAAGGCCCTGCGAAGTTATGATTACGCATTTTTCGTCACTGCCTGCAAATGAAATGTTTTGTCAACTCTGAACTGCCAAAAACAGCGTCAAACGGCGGCGGGCAAACAGAGACAAACAAACAAACAAACGGGCGAACAAACGAACAAATAAGCAGACAAACAAACAAACGAACGAATGAACCAACATTGACGCAATTTCTGCTGCAATATGAAAAAGTTTTTCCTGCTCCTGCCACGCTTTTCCAGGCTTTTTTCCTTCTTCTCTCTCTTTCATTTTTTTGGTTTTTTTGTTTTTTGCTGTTATTGCTCTGAGCTTCAGTCGACGCTGTAATTTGCATTTGT
The DNA here is from genome assembly GCF_025200985.1 of Drosophila gunungcola. Taxonomy (NCBI): domain Eukaryota; kingdom Metazoa; phylum Arthropoda; class Insecta; order Diptera; family Drosophilidae; genus Drosophila; species Drosophila gunungcola. The sequence goes on along the minus strand of NW_026453192.1, from coordinate 426,359 downwards.
AATCAAAAGTTGCATATAAACTTTGTTTTATGCTCATTTTCCTCGGCTAGTCACATGTGTGCGTGTGAGTGGGCCCCGTTGAAAGCCTCCTCCGGTTGCTAAGACATAAAAGGACACACAGCGCACAGGACGAACTCTCATCATAATTTTTCTAATTTCAAATTATTTCCATTAGTGGAGTGAAGCAGAGAAAAAAAAAACAAAATTATGACAGACGGGTTAGCTAGCTGTAACAAGACTTTTTAGGGAAAAATGACTACTCTAGGAAGCACTATATATCTCAATAATATCTGAATAATATCTAAATCGCAGCTCTTAACAAAAATTGCAATATGCATTGTTGTGTAATTTAACTCACTCTTAACTTAACTGATCTTAATTAAGCAGATGCTTTACGAGTATAAATAAATATTTTTATCAATCGTGTTAAATAAATAAGTATTAACTTCTCAATTCACCTCATATATTGACAGCATTTCTAAAAGAAAACAAAAACTTTTCATAAACGAAATTGAATTGAGAAATACACCATTAAATCGTTGTTTTATAAAGCACACCCAGTCTGCAGTTGTTTTCCGCCTCTTAAAATGTTCAATTAAATCCATAAAGGAAAATCACCGAAATTGAAAAGCTGAAAATTGCCATTTAATCAACTGATGCCCGTTTTTGACTCTATTGGTTGGGGTGAAGCGAAAATCAAATCAAATATTTACTTGCTGTTAAATTTATGACGAAACGCAAATCGCATAAAAAGGTTTTCCCTGCCTCGCTCCCACTGTGTGTTGCTATTTCGCTTGCTCCCACTGTTTCGTGGTCGCATAAAAAATGCGGCAAATATTTGCGTGCAGCTGCGACCCTTCAACCCTTCGAAAAACGTAACGGAACGAAACGAAACGGAAAGGAAAATGTCGACTGTGGGTGAATGAGTGAGTTTTCCCGAAGGACTTTAAGCCACTTTCCAGGGCGCCTTGGCCACGAGTAGGCCGAAAAAGCGATGCCAAGAGCCATTTAACTGCATTTATGCGGCTGGGAAGCCGGCGTATTTGATAGATAGATGAAGTCCAATTTTTCCGCTCTCCGGTCAATATTTAATTTGTCAAATTGAGATTTCACTGTCGGCGTGCAAAAAGTTTCCGGGGGGGCTTTATTTCCAGTTGCAGTCGCTTGCATTTAACAATTTGTTGATAAATTAGCTCCAGCCAAAGGCAAAGCCAAAGGCACAGCCAAAGTCGCTGACGGGAGGACAGTGGCTTAAAAAGTTGCTTCCCTTTTGCCCGGCTTTCCATATCCGACCTTAGCACGTGACATTTAATTTTTCGGACACACAAACATGGTGTGCCGTCCCGAGAATGAAGTTTTAATGCAGATTTATCACCCGAGCACCAAAGACAAAGGCGGATGACAAACACTTTCCGACCGAGCGGTGAGCTGGCTTCTTTGTCTTGTTGATAATGTCAACAAGTTTAGGGATAATTCTCTGCACCGAAAAAATTTAAATCTTCGAAGGATTTAGTTTTGAAAATATATTCAGGACATCATCATAGAGTAGATCTTAACTTAAATTGATCCAAACAAAAAGATATATTTGACCTATTCAAGATATTCAAAGATTTTAAATATTAACATCTCAAAAATATTTCGGATTTTTTATCAGAACATTTATATTTTTGTAAGATCCAAATAAGTTTAACTTTAAAAGCAAACTTTTAAAGTTAGTAAAATTTTAAATATAAACTAAATTATTTGCATTCGCTAAAAATATATTTTTGTATTTTATATTTAATTTTAAAGTTGGAAATCTGGTATTAAAGATATATTGTTTTCAAAGAATTTGCCATGAACTTTAATTTAAAAGTTGAGTACTTGTTTTTCATTTTAAACGATTTTGTAACTCATTTCCTTGGGCAAATTATTTGATAGATTTCAAAGTCGTCATCTTTAATTCTTGCCCAATCATGTTTAATTTTAATATTTCAAAGCATTTCCAGAGCAATTTTCAGGCAGTTGAGGGCAAACTCCTGGAAAAGCGTATCGCCTGCCCTGAAAATTCCGCACTTTTTGCTGACCGCAAGTTGACAGAGTTTTTGGTCCGTAGCCGGCAGCGGAGATTTAGTTAATTAAAATACAATAAAATATGCAAAAGTGCTGAAATACTTAGGCCATGGGAGGCCGCAAAAGCCACAAAATGCCCGGGGACCCACTCGCACTGGATCAACTTCACTCAACTCTTTGCCAGTTTTAAGTTTCTCGGCTACTTTTCGGGCCAAGTCAATAGCAGGGCCAACAAAGAAAGCGAGAGAGAAAGAGAGAGAGAGAGAAAGAGAGAGAGAGAGAGGGAGAGAGATATAGAGTGTGTGTGTGAGCCACATGGCGTATGCGTGATGTGAATTCATGGAGGGAGCAGGCGAAACAGCAGGAGCACTGCAATATTCAGCAACCAACTGCCACCAAGTGGCAACTCAATTAATCCGCCCATCCCGACCACGTTAAATGCATTTACATAGATTTATTTTTAAGCAGACAGCGGGCAGCGGACAGCGTTCAGCGGCCTTTAAAGGTCTGCTTAAATTTTGGATATTTTTGTAATTTTATTACCATCTGCTCGTTCACTTTTTTGGTCCCCCCAAGTGACGTCGGTTTACTACGAGCCCTTTCTCGATTTTTATTTCGGTGGCTTTTGAAAGCTTTTTGTGTTTTTTTTTGCTCTTTGCATCGAGCGGATTGCCAATTATGCAGAAGGCCGCTGAATAAATATGAAATGACATAAATGACCACACAACACAGCGGCATTGGTGGCGGCAACAAAAAAGTTTCAGTTTTCCAACATTTTCGGACCCTCGTCTAGGCGACCAACAATACAAATATAACGGACACAACAACATTGACAGGACAACAAAGCCAAGCGGTATAAATACCCTTAAAAAGGGGTGTGGCCAGGCGGCAATAAATTACATTTATGACTGACCAGGGTGCTTAAATATTAACATAGAATAAAATTATTTATTAATATTTCAGACGGGCAACGCAAGAAAAAAGGAGGAAAAATGAGAAAAAAGGAAATGAAAAGCAAAGAAATTGCTAACAATAAACAAAAAGAAAGAATTTTCTATTATTTGCTGGACCAGTTGAAAATAAAATGAGAAGTCTCCGAAAATGTGGCTTTAAGTTGAAAAAAGAGAACTAATGGAAAAGTGTTGTATAATATATTAACTATTCACATACAATTAATAAATATTAATTTCTTTGAATCACTTTGTTCCAAAGAAAGATTAAAACAACTTTCAATTTAAGAAAACATAAGAAAAAGTATTACAATTTAAGTCAAAAGTTAGTGTTATTGAAATTAGCTTTTGGTCACAATGAAAAATTGTAAGACATAAAAACGGAAGCTTACAAAAATTGACATGAAACCTTTTTTTAGGTTATTATATAGGATAATAATAAATCTCAGTTATAATTGTTGATTATATAAATACCACATTTTCCTGTTTTCAGTCCATCTGCTAATAGCTTCCACTTTCGGCTCGCCTTTCCTTTGCCTTGGCTAATTCACTTGGAAACTCACTAATAACTTGATTCAATTTACATTTAGTCCATAAAAAGCGGAATTGACCCAACCCCCACGCCGATTCTCTTGCAATTGCGATTACTTTTGGAAAAAAAAAATACAAGAAAAAAGGCGAGGAGGCCAAAGAAGAGCGGAAATCGACACAAAACGTAGCGACTTCAATGCAGACGAAGGGGAAAAAAGAAGCCCCGCTTCCGGGATTTTGCTTTCCGGACACACAGGACACGGACAAGGAGACGGGTACGGGTACGGATACGGATACGGACTCGGACGATGTCCGGACAAGATGGGGCAATTATTGTAAGCGGCTTTCATCGTGCGATGATTACACTTACAACAGAAACGGGGCGCGCGAACTGAAGCGGCATTGAGGAAGCACAAAAAAAAAAAAAAACAAAACAAAAAACAAGATATAGCCACATAAAAATAATATTAGAAGGCGGCCCGACGGCCAAGAAAACATTTCTAAGAACGCATCTGCTGGCGCTTTCAGCCATGTTTGTTGGCCTAATTAGTGGCAGTGCATTTTTATAGCATAATTTTCGGCGTTGTAAGCGTTTTTGGTCCCCAACGCGCCCGCCATCCAAATTGTACAACATGGAAATATTACATTAAAATTTATAAAACTGCAGGAGGGCACAAGCCAAAAACAAAAAAAACAAAAAACAAAAAAAGAATAAAGGCCAAGCACCAGAACCAGAAAAACACTGGGAACATGGACTTGGCTACATTACACACAGCGGGTGGCAAAACGAAAGCGGTGCGAAATGGAGCAAAAATGGGGAATGCGGTCTGGAATTGAGGCATCTGAGGGATCTGCCAACGGGGGCAATTAGTGGCCAGTTTTACCCCAACCCAACCCCTCACAGACCGACCGGCAAATCCCCGGCTAACCATTTTCCATCCTTCGCCTGGGAAACTCACCTGCAACGAGATAAGAAGAGATAAAGAGTTGAATTAATAAATAGTCCAGCGAATGAATGGGAATTACTTAGTCAAATGCAAAGCCAGTTGAGGTGTAATTATAAAAATGCTTAAGGCACAAAAGCTGAAGCAGCACAGATGAGAATGATGCTTAAAATATTAAATACATTGGGCGAGAGCTTAGGAAAAATCGGTCTAGCTCTAAGATTGATTAGCTATGAGCTAAGATAATTATTAATTAAATAGAAAAACTTCCATTTAAATACATAACATATATCTAAATATCTTGAATAATTTAAAACTTTTTAAGTGTTTATTTACCAATTTTATTGCAATTTTAAAAGGCTTTAGATATTATTATTAAAACTTTGAAAAATGTAGTAAACAAATTGAGATAAAAAAGAACTTATTAACTTATAAACAAGACAGTTAACTTATTAACAGACTAATAGGCATTAATTAAAGCCGTCTGAAAATGCTTAGAAAGTTGCAATCACGGCACTTTGTACATATAATTTTGTATGTATGCCAGCAGTTACGAACTCCTAATGAAACCCCCTCAAAGTCTGCTATCGAGAGCCTCCAGACCGGCAGTGCCGACCTTTGAGCAAAACTGATAAATGAAATAATAATTTCCATTCGATGAAAGTTTGTCTGCTGCTCAAAGGACTTTTAGCTAGCAACTTGCAACTTGCAACTTGCCACTTGCAACTCGCTGCTTGGGTCCTCGTAAATTTATGAACTTTATGGCCGGCAACTTCAGAGCAGAGGCCGCCAGTCGACGGTCGACGGTCGAGGGTCGTTAGTCGACAGTCGGCAGTCAATATCTTGTGCATTTCAATAGTTCATATATTTCGGTGGTTACCCTTGTTGTGCACACCCCATTCCCCATTTCGCAATCCGAATTCCACCATCCGCATTCCCAGGAATCCACCCATTGCTGGCTGCAATAAAAATGCATTTCATGCTCGAAACATGACTTGGCTCAATTTATTTTACTTTGCCGCATTTAACGACTTCACACAGGCGCCACCAGACTTGGCCTAAGCCCGACACTGCCCGAATATATATAATTTCTTATAAATTAAAAAGCGCATCAATTCTTACCATAATCTCACAAAAATAATGACCAAAATATATATATATATCTTATTTTTAATTGCACTTTGTAAACAACTTATTTTGGGAACTATAACCTGTTCAAGAAAACTTTAGAGCTTAAAAAGCATCAATAATTAACCGAGAAAACTATACAATATTTCAAAATTCAGGGACTACAAAAAAGAATTCAAAATTAAATTTAAAAAAAGTGAAAAGTAGCTTTATAACAAGTATTGAACATTAATTGAATAAAATATTTTTAGGTATTCGGAAGTACATTTTGGGGGAACAGTGCACATCCACTTGCAACTTGTATGGACTTTCTTGCAGTGTAGTCACAGTTGAATTTGGCAACTCCATCTATCTGTGTCTGCCTGCCGCCGACCCTTAACCCCCCAGCGCTCCCCAGTACCCCCTTAACCCCCTGCCCACACATGGGCGCCGTCGTACATGGCCGGTGTAATGGTGTTAGACCACAATGAGCTCAATTTACGCCAATGATTGGCGGTGCTTGGCAAAGGCGGAAGCGGCGGACTCACACAGACAGAGATTTTCAGGGGCGGTGCCTGGAGCAAGGGGCATGCAAAAATAAAAGGGGCATGGTCTGGCGGTTTCTCCTCCGTTTCGGCCGACAAAGTTTCTTGTTTGCATTTGCCTATCGTCTGGTACTCTGGTTCCAGGATCCAGGATCCGGGACTCGGGAATCGGGACTAGGTACTAGAGTGTATTCGGGAAAGCAGACGTTAAACATCGCGTGCAGACATTGCCAATGTTTGCCACGCCCCCTTGGCGCTGCCAGCCGCCCCCGCTGCCAGACACGAGAATTTTTGCCACTGCACACGAAAAATGTTCGACAGTCGTGGAAAAAGCGAGAAACACAAGTTGAAGTTGAAGACCAACATACCAAAAAAAAAAAAAAACTAAATATATAAGAAAAAAATTGCGAAAAAAAAATCAACTGCAAGGGGATTCCCAGCTACCAAGTTGTCATGTCCCAGACACAGGGGCGTCGTGCGGCTGGGGGCTACAGACTGAGACTGCATTTTTCGGGCGAGCTTGATCAATAACTTGGGATAACACAAACAAAAAAAAGAAGAAGACAAAATTAAGAAAACAGTATGGCACTTTCTGGGATTTCCTGGCTTAAACTTCCCGTGGGGCTAACACTTCCCCCTGGGCTAAGACCCTGCTTGGCTAGACAAGTTTACTTGTTACACGTAACCAGAGACAGGCAATTTTTGGTTCCCGAAAAAAAACTAAGACCCCAACCAAAACATCGACATTTGTTTTGGATTTGTTTCACCTTTCGCGGGCAGATAGAACAAAAAGAAAAATTAGCAGACAGTTTGACTTATAATTAGCCCATGTTTTCATGGCATTTCCCGAGCAACATGGGTTTACTCGGAGAAATATTGTGCATATATAATATGAGAAAAAAATAAGGTATCTTTCAGTGCAAACTATTTATAAATATACCAATTTAAGTGACTTTAACATATTATAACAACATTAAAGTCAAGTAACTTCTCAGTCGCTTTTAAGCCCCTAACTATTTATATAAAAATCCAATTTCATGACCCAACTTAGAGTAACAGAGAAGTTAACAAGTCATTCTACCGACTCTAAAAAAATAAGCCACCTGGTAAGACAACATAGAGACAGAAGCACCCACATATATTCCCTATATGAACGGCAAGCGAGGCAGTAATCAAAAGAAAAGCCAGTTGCTAACACCATTTGCCATTGGCCCATTATGATAATCATTTTGAAAGGCTTTCCGCAAGAGTTTTTGAACAACAAAGGCGATTTAAATTACGCCCGCTAAGCGGTTTATGCAGTCACCAGCAACAACAATACCAAAGACCAGAACAAGAAACATCCGCAGTGAGTCAAAGTTAACAAGCAAACAAGAAAGTCGACCGGCTTTTCCCCACGAAACTCGGTGTATGCCCTTCGGGCTGCGAGAAAAACGCTTGCCGGAAAACTCCTTAGAATTTTCTTTTTTTTGAGTAATTTCATGACGAACAAATTAAGGTTGGGTAACGAGACTGCTTCCAACGTTTAAATGAGTTGCTTCATAAAACCCTTTGCCATACTGGCAACCACATAACTGTATATATATAGATAAGACTCAACAAATATAAACTCGCGCCTTAAACTCGGTCTTGGTCTTAATATTAATATAATATTATTAATGTAACCCAAGAAATTTTTAATAAGAAACGGAAAATGTATAAATAAGAACTTCCCACAAATTAAAACGACTAAATTGCTTGCCAAAGCACTTGGAAAAACAGAACTTTTACTTGAACTTCTTTTGCTTTCCAAAACACTTTCCAACACTGTCAAAAACATTGCTGTGTTAATAGCAAACAGAATCATTAAGTGAACAAGCAGACTCAAAATTCAACATAAGCAGTGAAAAAAGGCATGGAAGCTGCTGGGGGGTTTTTCGAGGGGGTGGGCGGGGGTGTGGGTAAATGACAAGCCTCCATCTCTTGAGAGCAAAAGGGGCGGTGGCTGGAAGAAGGCGGGGCGGTGGTTGGTGGTTGGCTGGCAACTCATCAGCAGCCAAGCATCGCATTTTGAGATAAAACATAAAGAGCGCACCTAATGCGTGAGTGTGAGTGTGTGTGTGTGTGTGTGTGTGTGGAGGTCTATGAGTGTGCGAATGTGTGGGTGCCCGTACCGATGTTAAGTGTGTGCTTGTATACAGCTGCGGTCAAGAAAATAGCAATTAGCTAAGTGCACAGCAATTAATTAAGGCAGGTAAACCTACATGGAAACAAAATTCAAAGAAATAAATTACAAAAGTTGTAATGTACATACAAGTTTTTATAGTTTCTAAGCAAATTAAATAAAATATTATATTAATTAACTTTTCTTACATTATATTACATTTTATTAACTTATAACTAGTGCTGTTTTTATAAAATGCTCGTCACAAAAAAATAGTTTTAGATGCGGAATATAACTTACAGATCCTTTTATTGGTCTAGAAACAATTTTTAAAATATGTTTTTTAATGATGTTATATATTTATAATAAAAGATAAGAAGCTTTAGTCCTTCTTTAATTTCTCAAAAAAAAATATGATTTGTATTTATGAGCAAATAATATGTATTATATACTTGTAAAATGGGAAAGCTTTTTCAAAATAAATGTATTATTAAAGCCTACTTATTAATTCATATCCCAATTAAAATATTACAAAAGAAGGGTTTTAAAACGTGCTATATTTTGCGAAACGCGGCTTATTAGCTCTTCTCTTTATAATTAATATTTGCTTTGCATATTGATATTGATCCCCTATTTTTTGTAACGCCACTGTGTGTGAGTGCGTGTGATTTGTTTGTGCTGTTGACTTTGGATAATGTCGTTTGTTGGCTGCCATCGCCAACCGCTTTTGTTTGTCTGCATGTTTGTTTGTCTCGGGCGTGTGTATGGGTGTATATTTGTCTGTTTGTTTGACTGATTGTCTGTCATTTTGTCTGATTGTGCGCCTATTAGTACACAAATGAATGAATAAGTGCGCACACACACCGCACCCGCAACCACCATGCTCCATCCTTCATCCTTCATCCTCCACCCAAACCCAGCCCATACCCATATATGGTATACCCAAACCCATCCTCATTTCATTTTCATTTTCGTTGATTGAATGGCCCTAAGCTCCCCATTTACCACCCTGTCTATTGGCCTGCTGGATTATTTGTGCTTTAAGCCTTTAAGTCTTTGCTAGACAATTTGCTGCCAATCTGGCAAACAAAAAAGGGTGCAAAAAAACCTTAACGGAGCGTGTGTGCTATAATTGTTGTAATGCGATTTCGTCACCTCATCGTCGGCTTTCCCACGCCCCCCTCTCGCTTTCCCGATTACCCGGTATACCACTTTTCATTCATTCATTCATTCATTCCTTTTGTCGGCGGCTTTTGATTAGCTTTTCTGTGTGTTTGTGCGGTGCAATCGAAGTTTGAAGCTCTTGGTCAATTTGATTTGCCTAATTGGCCAAAGCATTGGATTGGAAACTGGTTGAGGGATTAATCAAAGCGTTGCAAATTTAATTTATTTGTTTTGGTATCCCGACGATATAACACTAAGTCTTTTTAGATTCATCGGTCACTTTGTGATTGTTACTTAAATACTTAAATACTTTGTGATTCGAACAATAAAAAAATAAATAAAATAGTAGGGTTAAAAGAAAACTATTCTCGTCCATTTCACAGTATATATCAATCTTCTAGGGATATATTTTTGACTAAAAGGCAATTGCTTAGAATAAAATAATAAAACAACAATAAGAAAAATTGAATAATTTTACAAAGTGGTAAAATATATTTCCTTTACTGTATAGTAAAGTTGTTTCAATACAAGGAAAACTAAATTTAAAAAACTTGTAGTTATATTTTAAATTTAAATCAAAATTGAATAGTTTCATAAAATATGAAGAAAATGATTAATATATATGATATGTAAACAAACCAATCCTAAAAGCATTATACATTATATTTTGAATTTAAGTCATGATTGGATCAAAATTCATTTAATAGTTTATTTATATAAATTCTAGAGTCAATTTGATTTGTAAATAAAGAGAAGCTAAAAAAATAGAACATTTAATTTGTATGCTGGCAATCTCACAATTTGTTTCCTAATCAGAAGTCATCCTTAGACAGTCCGCGCTTATTTTTACGGCAATTTCTCACTTGAGCTCATTAAATAAAATGTGCGGTGATGGGGTTTCATTTTTGTTACAGGGAAGGGGGGACTACCCACCCATGCTATTAACACTTAGTTACAACATGTACAGCAATTGGGAATTTAGCTCGACCACTTGAGCCACTTAGATGTTCGTGAAAACAAACAAATTGAGTGAACTCGGCTGGCGTTTGTCTACAGCTGCGGTACTGTTACACTATATATACATACAAGTACTTGTGTTTATAGCTGGGTATGTGTAACACACAATTTAGTTATTTGGCCCTAATGATGCGCATAAATTTGTCAGGGTCAGGAGAGTTGGCAACTCAGAGCTGGGCAGCATATTTTAGCATCACAACAACCCAGTATCCCAGTATTTCAGCCACCCAGCATCATAAACACAGTGCGCGCAAATTGTTAATTGACACATTGCTACACTCAAGTGGTCCCCTAATGGTCCGTGCTTTCGGGCAGAGAATTCGGAGTGGCTTTCGGCATTTTCAGTTGGCTTTCAATTAGTTTCGGAGGCTGAGGAAATTGGCAAAAATCAAAGCCAAAATGATATGGTCGATATATGGTGCTTAAGCTGAAACATCAATCAATCGCATTGAGTGGTTGTAGCAAACAAGTTTCTGACTTTTATTAGGGGATAACATTTAATTTGAACGAATGGATTTTGATAGAAAGTTAATACAACTAATTAAACAGAAATAAATCTTAAAGAATTAAAAACATATAGGAGAAAATGGAATTCCTTCAAAAAAATTAGCGGCACAAATATTTAAACAGATTCAATTGTTACCAACTCTTGTATATTTGACGCAGTTCAATACATCTTAAACAAAAATAAATCAACCATTTGTTAAGTCAATTAGTCATGCTATTCTTCTTAGCCTAACAAACCATATCCACTTGCTCAGTACTAAGACCTTCTTATAATATCAATAAAGATAATAGGCTATGATATATTTTAAGCCACAAACACAATCATTTTAATTGAATTATTCGCTGGCCAAACATTTCGATCCCGGCCTAATCGCTTACTGTGGGCAATTCATTAGGAAAATCTCCCAGTTTAAATTAAATCAAATAATTGTTCGCCGACAATAGGCATCGCCATCCTTGGACCACTTGAACTGCTCTCAAAGACGCTGCCATTCTCGTCCAACGTTGCTCATTTCGAATTCATTGAATTTAGCGATAATTTGATTAGGCCACGCCTCCGACAATGGCTTAGAGAAATTTGTGGGCTGGGCTTGGGGTTTGTCATTTGAGAAATGCCTTTCTGACAGAAATTGCAATTGCATAAGTTGCAATGCGAAACTCGGAATTTACATTTAAATGCTTGACATGGCACTGTACCATTTATCACAAGTATGTATGGTAAATCAAATAAATTAGTTAAATATTATGTTATCCAATTACAAGGGGGGCGGGGGAGGGGAATGGACGAAAAGTGCGGAGCAGACATTCTGTCAGCATAAATTGCCAAGTCGCCGCATTTGATATGACAACAATATAAAGCCAAGAGAGCCAGACTGGCATTCAAATTACGACAAACTAAAGCCTGGGAAATTGTCAGCGACACTCGCTGGCTTTTCCCAACCACCCACCCCCCAACCCCATAACCTCTCAAAATCCACAGCCCACAGTAAGTTAGCCCCACAAGTTGGCAGTTCAAAATGCTAATCACCACATGACATTCATTGTCTGTGAAACAATTGGACTTCTAACTAACACGCCCGCCATCATTATGAACCGCATTATGTGCCCGCTAATTCCGTGCCCTTCAAGGGGGTGTTTCGAGAAGTTTGGGGGTGTTTGGAGGTGTGTGGGGGCGCCAATGGGTTAAGCAGCCCGTCAATATCAGGCTGCGCAAATTGCAGCCCATCAATCTGAAACAGATTCCAATTTGACCCGCTGGAATCCAATTACCCACGACCCCGCAGCAGTTTAATGGTTAAGTAATGAAAAACTTCCTGGCGCAACGACCGACAAAATGAATTCTATGATTTATTTTTAAACAATTAGGAAATCATGGTTTCGTTAAATTATGTGCTAGCATATACGATTTAAAAATTAATAAATAGACAATTGGAATGACTTTAAGTAATTATATCTCATATTAGCTCTTTCAAATGTAAAACATAAAATATAAAATCAAAGATCCTGTCACGTACTACAAACTATCAAACAAAAATTAAAGACTTTAGCAATGTCTAATTCACAAAGAAAATGTTTTATCCAAAATTGAAAAGTTAAGCAGGGTAACAAATGTTAAAATAAGTAAAGCATCAGTAGAAACACGCTGTAAAATCAAATTATTCTACGTAATTAAACAGAGGAGACGTTCACAAAACACAAATTAAATCAACGATGTGAAAATTGTTCAATCAATTGACGCATTTAAATACAGTCAAACTTGACTAAACATTGTCCAATTCGAATTCAATTGATTGGAAATAATGCTTGACAACATGGCTATTTATGCAAGTATAAAATGACAAGCATCCATTGTCAGCTTTATTATACTACTGTTAAGGAATTTTATATATTATATTTGAAAAAAAAATCCAAATTTTTCTCGGTTCAAGAGGATGTTTTATTATTCCCTAGTTAATACAAAAATAATGAAAAAAAAATGGTTACATTTTTTGAAAAGCATCGTATTAAAAAAGGCTTCCCAGCTATTACTAAAAAAATAAACAAATGTTAAAAAAAATATGCTATTTAATGTTCTACATACTAACAAAACAAGAAATATGTAAAAACTTGTTGTGCAATTTTCAAACTTGAACTAAAGCCTTGGCAAAAAATGTCTAAGAAATTGAGAGCACTTTAGAAACGTTTAAAACTTGCCATAACCACAAGTCAAGGCTTATGATTGTCAAGATATTATGAAGGAAATTGCTGAAGAGTCTCTTATCAAACGAGACCGCACTTTGCATCCATTAATCCAATACAATCTTCGAAATTCCTAATCGCAAAATATAAAAATTAAGTGCAGACCGCAGGCCGAAATGCAATTATTTTTGTCGTCCGTCCCAAGCCCGCTGTCGGTATTTGCATATTGTCAACATAATTAAACAGGCTTTTGACTTGTGGTTACACGCCCACTCGAACACACACGTGCACACGCTGCGTATGAATATGTATGATTATGTACGAACACCCACTCGTTCATTCAGAAAACATTCAGTCGAGTGTCCTTGACTGAGGCTGCTGAATACTAAATACTGCATACCGAGTGCACAACACTGAATCCTTCAAGCTGCAAATGCAAAATTGTTTTTGGCAAAGTGCACAATGCACTTGACGACTGTCAAAACGGACATGAGACGGGCGAAGGGGGTGAGGTGAAGCGGCGGTTGTCCTGTCCATGTCCTTGTTATTTATGTAAAATGTTGCACAACATTTATTGTCCACCACCCACACAAATAAAATTGTCCTTAACTGAAAGAAAATGAGGACAATTGCAGCAACTTTTCCGGCAATTTTATATATTGAAACAATGCCGTCGTCCTTGCTGCTTGGGTCAGCAATAAAAATTTGTCCTGCGGTAAATGAAATGGATAGCAATTGCGATTGCGATAACTGGCTGCCCAATGGTCAAGCCAGCAAGCGCGAATCTTCCCATCGACCACCATTCAGCCATATAGCCATATATAGCCCCTCGCAAAAATCACGATAAAAAAAAAATAAGGAGGGAAATTGGCAAAAACAATACAACTTATAGCCGGGTCGAGGTCACCACGGACTGGTGTCCTCTTTCCGTTCTTGCCTACCCTGTAATCGCAGTCCTTGTGAGGTCCTTTTCGTGCGTGTCATTATTTATGAACTCTCAGATATCCAATGTCTTAAGTCACATTCAAATAATTTTAGGGCAATCATAACAGAAGAAAACTGCGTTCAATTGCCCTTTTATCGATGCAATGCACTTCAACATTCATCTAGAAAATGTCTTAGTTATCTAGAAATAGTTATAAACACGCCACTACTACTCTGGTAAAGTACTAAAAATGTCTTTATTGGCCTTAAAAATCGCCATTTAAAATCTCTTGAAAAATGTCAATCTTTAAGTCAATTGTTTGTAGTGTTTTTAATATTTTATGTTAGTTTATTTAATAATTCGAATTAATTATAATTTTTTATAGAGTAACACTCCATTCCCTCTAGTATACTAGACTACTGGGTATCGCCTCGTTCACTTCATTTTGAGTGGTCACTCTTTTGTGTGTGGGATCAGTATCAGTTGTTTTTGTCTAAAAGGCGATTTCGGTTTCAGTTTGCAACTTGTTGGCATTGCTTTTCGATTTCTGCACTTGTCGGTAAAAAGGGCTTTGTTTTTTAATATTGCACTTTTGTTGCGAGTATGTTGTACTTCTTCTTTTAGTTTTTTGGGAAAAGTTTATCTGGCTTCGATTACTAGGTCAATTGGTTGGGTGGAGGCCCACTGTGGGGACAGGGGTTTGCCTAATTAACAAAGTCCTGAAAAGGAAAGTTAAGCACACCCCAACAGGATATGGCTATCCCTTTTGCTCGCTATCTCTGTCTCTGTCGCTGATTTGTTCAACTGAACTTTGACCCGTGCATTGACATCGTTTTTGCGTAAACTACAGAACTGTGTCAGGTAATTGCGTTCAATAAGCAGGTCGAATTGGGAACTGGGACTCAGAAAGAGACGGTGAGATGTGGCTAGAAGGAGAGGGAGGGATATATAGAGGTATATGTAAAGAGGAGAAGCCAAGAGAGAGAGACAGACACACATGGCCGTCGAGTGTCACTTGCATCCTGCATAATTGGTTTATCAATTGCTGTTGGCCCATTCAAATAACCAACTTGCATTTGTGCGTTTAACTCTAAGCATGTCAGCTAACCCCATTTCCGTGTGCCCCCCACTTTGCAGCCCCCATTCCGGCGCCCATCTCATGCCCCATAAAGCCTGTTAAATTCAAGTGGACACCGCCGACAACCCCCACTGGAACCACTACGCCCCTGTACTTTCCCACTTTGACCGCACAAATTTGGAGCAAGGCAATGATTAATTTATGCGAAATCCGAAACGAAATCGTGCGAAAACCAAATTTGCTCATCACACACAATTTAAATGCGAAAAGAGATGACACTCGTTGGTCGCTGAAAGACTCTGATAAAAATGGGCTAAAGAGAAAACGAAACAAACAATTGGAAAACTGCAGGACATTGTTGAGTAAATGTTAACAAACTGTAACTAACCATATATAAATATTAACTTTTTCATTCTTTCCTTGTTAGTTTGAAATTTTTGTAGGACAAAATCTTATTTGAAACGTGTTTTTAAGGAAATTTATTAAAACAAATTATATTTGAACAGCTAATTTAGCCTATCCATTGTATCCATTGTCAAAGTGACCTTAAATTTAAGAGTGTATTCCCGACATTTATATTTTACATATAAAATATGCAAATAGAAAAGGAAAATATTTTTATATAGATTTCCCATGAATCTGCAAAACATGTCTATAAGAAATTGATTTAATTCGCTTATCATCGCAATAAGACCCGCTTTACAATCGGTTTCTTTGAAACAAGTTGTCAACTATGGTTAAGATAAGTGTTATGCAAGATAATTAAGCCCTATATCGTCTGTGTGCATCTTGGTGTATTTAACCTCTACTCAACCCATTAAATGTTACGTAAGTCCGTCTAGGAGGGCTTTATCTAATCCCAGCCTCACTGCGGGCATTTCAGCCGCACTTAGCCGCACAAAGAGTCCCCATTCCAATTGGCATCTTCGATGGCACCGCTCCTTTTTTTATTTTATTATTATTTTTTTTTTTGTTGGCCCCCCTTTTAATGCCCCCTGCTTTTCAACGTGAATGCAATCAAGGATTTTTTCGACTGGCCAAAAGTGCGCTTTCAGCCATGTTCTTTCGAGCGGACACTGGCCCTCTAAGTCCTACCAATCCTCCCAATCCCCGTCTGAATCACGGTCTGGCCACGATTATAAAGCCCGGGGCATAAATATTAGCAAAGGCGTTGCCGTTGACGTCGCTGCAGTCATTTAAATGTTGTCGGTCGTTGTGGCTTCAGATCCTCCACGGTTCTTCCTGCTGCTGCTGTTGCTGCTGCTGTTGCTGCTGTTGCTGCTGCTCCTGCTCATCCAGCTCCTTTTTTGTTCACCCCCCTGCCCTCCTGCTTCTGCTGATTATGCCTGTCAACGAAGTTTTCACATACACCGCGAATTAAAAACTAAATAGCTCTAGAAAAACTATTTTCTTATAAAAGTTATAGTTAACAAAACTTTAAACTATGAACCAGTTGCGAACATTAGTGCAAAGTAACTCGCTAAAAGGGTATTTCAGTTATCCTGTAAGGAGTAATATAAACAAAAAGGAGCTTTAAACCTCTTAATGCAGTGTAATTAGTCTTATTTTTAAGTAATATGTTAAAAAAAATAATATACTGACATTTTTTGGGCAAAAAATCGGGAATTTTTTAACCGTTTTTTGTTGTAAGAAAAATTTTAAAATAAAAAAAAATTTGCTATTGAAAAGTAAGCGAATAACCACTTGGTTATAAATTAATAGATAATAGATAAATAAATCATCGTTCGATATCTTGGAAAAGAAATGTATTTAAATAATAATAAGTGGAATTAAACAAACAAATAATCACTTAATAGAAGACATTTTTAAAAGAAACCAACAAACAAAATTGCAACCAACAAATTTAAAGCCATTACCAAATATTTACCTGATTATTTATTTCCAAGTCTAGGAAAGAGGAAATGAATAAATTAAACCTTTTTATGTCAAATGCACATTCATGTTTGTGCACACGTGTATTTGGAATAAATTTCCACCTATAAAGAGCGATCTTCAACTCCATTGTCTTGTACAACTATGTTTATTTCTCAACGTGTAATACGCTGCTTAACCCTTTGCCACCCGAAAAATCCAACTCGGCGCACAATGAATTAAATGAATCTCAATTTCCGTTCGGTTTGCGGTTAAAAGCCGCAGTCGTCGTCTTGGTCTTCTGGGCAAAATGCAAATTCTCCGGCGGCGAAAATGAAAACAAGCCGAAAAACTCTCGGTGCGGGAATTTTCCCAGCTCCGACGACTTCTTTGTTGCTCCTCCTCATTTACCATCACCTCCTGACCTTTCACCCATTTGAGCCCGCCGCCTGGTGTGCTGCATCAATTGCCTGGCTTCCATCTACCATTCATTTCTCAAGTTTCTTTCCGTAAATTGCTGCAAGATGCCCCCGAAAAAAAGGGGATGCCGGGAGCAAGGATTTCTGGCCCCCGAAACTTTTGTGCCGGCAAAACTTTTACAACTGCACCAGGACGATGATGAGATTGGGTGGTGGCCCAAAAAGGGGTTGGAGGAATCGGGAGGAATCGGGAGGAATCAGGAGGACCAGGAACCAGGAGGACAAGTCGCTGGGTCGCCGTCTGCAAAAGTTTTGCGATTTGTTTGCGCGAAATAAACGCGACGCAGATAATTTGCGCAAAAGTTCGCTTACTGCCCGCCGACCTCGCCAAAGCCAACCCGAAATCCAACCCAAAAACCCAAGACCAAGGACCCAATACCCCTTCCATCTCCCAAAACCCATCTCCCATCTCCCATTCCCATTTACATTCACATTCCCATTCCATCTTGTCCAACAATTTCATTTGGGAATATGTATTTCTGGTATGTCCAAATAAACCAACCGAAATGAAAATGTTTCGCGTTCGCTTCAAAGTTTGGGCCAAGAAGTTTGTTGTTTTTTGTTCAAAAATGCCACACTCTTGATTACTGAATCCATTACCCATGTCGAGTGTTTCCCATATGAATTACCGATTTGGGTGCAGGATCGGATTTGTATCTCAAACTTTTGACTAAATAATATGAATTTATAGGGTAATTCAATTAAATGAAATCATTAGATGTCACGTAATTAAACATATGCTTTTGTTACTTTGTAAAAAAAAGGGGAAATGTATATTAAATTTTAAAGATTATTTTGTTACTTTTGCTCTTTTCTCTTAACGGAAATTTTATAAAGTCTTGGCATCAGGATCAGATTTGAATCTCAAACTTTTGACCAAATGAGTTGAACTTATAAATGTCTTGTAGGTACACATTTTTAAATCATTGTTTTAAAGTATTTTCTTTCGATGTTTTAATTACTTTTGTAAAATAAAGGCAAATTTATACTCAATTTGTTAGTTTACTTTGTAACTTTTGTATTTTCTCTTAATGAAAATAAATATATAAATAAATTTGAATCACGGGTTATTTATACTTGAAAAAAAGAATTGAACATATATTAAGCCGAGAATCCACTGGTCACTGTTCACTAAATATGGTCCATCGCCAATCAATGGACAAAACTGCGTGTCTGCGGTTTCCGGCTCGTAGTGGCATACATATTCTGAAACTCATAGGTGGAAATGAAGTCGATGATGGGCAGTCGGTTGGTCAGCGGCACCACCACATCCTTGGCGGACATGCCAACGGAGGAGCCACCAACGATGGCGGCGAGGCCAGGATTGGTCCTTGCTGATCCTGGTCGATGTCCTTGTCCTCCTTCCAATCTTCCCTCAAATGCAGCATTTCCTCGCAGTCGCACTTGTTGATCCTTCGGCTTCTCTGGCTGCATCCTCATGCCAAGATTATAGAAGAAGTCCACACCCTCGGAGGCCCTCGTCACGCTTCTGGACATCGACCTTGGGTCCATCTTTGGCAAATGTTGCTTCCTGCCTCCACTTGAAGATTTCTTCTGGCCGCTTTCTTTCTTTCCCTTGGAGTCCTTGATTAGAAAGAGCACCGGAGTGGCCGGGTTTTTCTTCAGGGGACTGGCATCTATTAGCTTGGTCCGGCGGGACATTCCCAGAGATTGCAGAGCATCCAGCGATTGGCGGTGGGACTTCTTAAAGGTCACCTGCGACTTGACCGGCGGCTTTCCTTTGTGGGAACCCATTATCGTGGGTTGCAGGGCGGCACGCATCAGGGGAGAACGCCGAATAAGTTTTTTCACAGGATTCTTCTGGTGCATCTTTAATGAATTTTGCTGTATCTTCAAGCCTTTCGTTTGAACCTTCAACATTTTTGACTGTTTCTTCAAAGTTTTCGACTGGATTTTTATGGTTTTCGGTTGCGTCTTCACAGTTTTCTGCTTTACCTTCAAGCTGTTGTTCTGCTGCACCTTTGGCTTGGTCTTAGCGGCATTAAAAACTTGGGTTTTTACCAGAGCTTTAACTCCTTTTGTAGACGATAGCTGCTTGGACTTGAGCATAATTTTGCTGTGTTTGTATTTGGGCTAACAAATCTCACACTTCGCTACGACCTGCTTTAACTGGAAATTTTTTGGTGTGATTTCGGGAGGGATTTTTACAGAATATTTAGAAATCGAATGTCTCGGCTTGACGGGTTGACTCGCACTGGGGGGGAAAACGAACGGATTTCGTATTGTCACAATCTGTGGAGTCGGGGCAAGGCCTACTTGTCCACCTCGTATATGGCTACCGAACTTGAGCACGTTCCGCCTCCTGTTTCCTGTCACCTCTTGACTTGCCCTCTGCCTGTTTGTTTGTCTTCAGCCAACTTATATTTGCTTTGCCCCTTCGCTTTTCTTTTTGTATTTTTTGCCCTCACATAAAACCTTTGTCTATCCCTCGGGTTAAAGAAACTTGAAATCAACTTCCGTTGTGTGGCCCTCGATTTGCATATGCACATTGCCTCACAAAAATAGCGTTACATTAGGAGTAAACAAAATTTATATCTCATTTTCAATAAATAAATTAAGTTTACAGCCTTTTATTCCTCTTTTACAGTATCGTAGTTTCTGTGATTTAAGTTGGTTGCAATTTTCCGTATTGATTTTCCCCCAGCAACTCATTAATAAAGTCTGGAATAGCGTCATGTGCTCATGTGTCCTTTTCCCTATATTCCTCCATTTCCTTGGCGTTCGGTTTTAGTTTGCTTCTTTCGCTCATTTTGGTGTCAAGCGTTGCGTATCATTTAATGTGACACACTTAACTGGGAAATGTGGGAAATGGAGGAGAAGGGGAAGGTTTGGGCTTTTCCAGAGTGACAGTCAAACACATGTTAGCTGAATGCTAATTTGCTATGCTAAGCGAATTACAAAAACAGGAATAGAAAATCAAACAAGAGAGTTAATGCACAAGGAAAAACTATAGTATTATTTATTGGGACTAGATAATAATTGGTTTTCAATCTGCTATCTATAAGTAGTTTTTAACTAAAAAGTTAAGCAAATCAAGGTCAAGTTTCGGCTTGTATTTAAGGTAAATCTATTCCAACACAACACAAAAATGAGCTAGTTTCACCAAATCACCAATCTAGAATATTAGCGTTAAACTCGCTTAGTTTATCGTCTGATCGAAGATGTCATTACCAATACGCAGCTAGAACCATTTGGGAATTATAGCTCCGTATGCGCACTACAATTCGAAGAGCAGAGCCACACTTTAATAACAATAAATCATATTGTTAAATAAAGTTGTGATTATAGTAAATTATAGATATTAAATTATAAATAATCATAGATCGAATTCATTTCTCGCCCTGCACTTGGCAATATCCAGTTGGGAGACATTATTCAGCTCTCAGGAACAGGAACCCATATACAAAACACACACACACGCACTTGAGCAGCTGGCCAGACAGGAAATCAACAGGACACCAGCACACAGACACAAACAGCTGTTGCTGGAACTTCCGTTCTCGGTCAGCTTTGATATATGATCAGAAACTCAAGTCTTCGGCTCGGCACATATGTGTACTATATATACCTACAACTGGAGACGAGTAAATTGCACAGTGAAGCAATCAGCTTATGTCCGTCTTGGTTGTATGTTTATTTCCCCCTTTTTTTCCCGTCTCTTTGTCTTCAGCTAAGCATGATTATCACGTTTCTTTTGTGTGCAGCAATATCAAGTATATGTAATATCACGTATACGCCGCATTGGCCAAAAAGTGACCGCTAAATCTATCGGTATATATATGTCTCTCTTTCTTGGTTTGCTTCTTTTCTCGTTTGTCCTTTCGTAAGATTCAATTTTTGAAATGATTTTTTCTTAACACCTCAATAAGTCCCCCGGATGTCAGTTGCAGCCGCCACAAATAGCAACATGCAATATGCAATCTGCAATCTGCAACCTGCAGCACCAGCAGCAGCAAAATGTTGTTTTCCGCTTAAGCACATCGCTGCAAAAATAAAAAGCAATGAAACAAAGAACACCGAGTGGATGGAGCCAACCCCATTCCCCTAAAATCCAATCCCAGAAGTGCGTCCGTCCAAACGTTTGTTTATTTTATTTTGCCGCACAATTTTGCCCCTTCTTCGCCGCCTTCTTCACAATCCCTTTCTCCGCTTGCTCCTCTTTCTTCGGCTTCATCTTCTCTCGCTTGTTTCTTAAACAACGGCAACAACAATGGGCACAATGAAACCTCAGTCGAGGACCAGGCCAAAAAAAAAGGAGTGAGAGTCCCAACCACTCGACAGGCAGGATGTCCTGTAAGTCTTTCTCACTTTATTATAATAAGTATTTAAGAATATATAAATTATAATATATAGAAGTGTCATATTGTACTACATTTTTTTTCAGTTTTTTACTTAAGGGCAAATGTGTTATCTCTGAATTTATTTTTCAATTATTGTTCATCAAGTACTAGACTCCTTAATCTGGAAATTTAAAGGTAAATTGGGAGTTTCATGCTGTAATTGCTAACGTTTTAATCTTTATTTATTATTATATATTTTTCTCTTTAAAAATTATTTTTTGCTTAAGTACTTGACAAATGCATACATTTATAAGTCTCTGTACTTGTAGCATAAGAAAATCAATAAGTATAAATAGAAAATCAAAATTGTTCAGTTAGTTATGTTTTAAAGTAAACTAATTTTATAAGGCTTAACTCTCTGTTCGGAATATTTAAATTCAGCACCCGCTGATATACCCCAGCTACCATTTCTTCTGTTGTTCAGAGTGAAAAATGAAACAAAACAAATGAAACACGAAAAGGAGGACCGACACAGCGTCGGCAGAAAAGGATGAAAAAAAAAAACACAAATGTGCACATGCTTCGTTGCCTGGAGTGCGCTATTTTGCACCTACGGGATTTTGTGACTCACACACAGACACACTCAAACACACACTAGCACACACACAACAGCAATGAAACACACACAGACCTACACATGCAAAGCGTGGAAAATCCATTCGAAATCAGTCAACGCGCCAAGGCTTTCATTCAGTTAGAAAGCAGACAGCAGGCAAGCAAGGGCAGGAAAATGGTGTTTTTCGGGATGGTGGGGTTTTTTAAGAGGAGGGTTTTTGTAGAGCAGGTTTTTCAGGGGGTTCTTTCTCCATGGGACCCAAGCTCCAGCTTGAAGCGGAAGTGCGGCTTGATTTACTCAACTCGTTTGCTCGCTCGTTTGTTTCCAACTGCTGCAAACATATTTTTCTGCACCACCCCAGCTAAAATATTTATTAGCCCTTAAACAAACGGAATAGATGTGCGGCCCCCCAGAAAACTATACCCAACCATATATGCCGCCCAACTTAAAGACTCTTCAGCCAAATGGCCTGGAAAGTAAACTACCATCTTCCTCCAAAAAAAAAGGGAGAGGAAAAAAAGCAAACTGGTGCCATGTTTATTAAAGCATTTCTTACGCATCATTTGTTGCTGTGCCAACAAACACATAAAAAAAGAAGCGAAACATCCAGTGAAGAATGCAAATGAAATGGCCCTAAATGAAAAAAACCAGTGAAAGCAGAAAAATGCTGATGAAAACACAACTTGAAGTTTGATTAAGTAAAGTCCCGTTTGAGTAATGCGAATAACTCGAACCAAAGCAATCCACTCACGTCCTCGTACGGAATGCATCAATCAAAATCGAACTAGAACAAAAGTACACCCTTAATTGAGTCGATAGACAGAAAGAGGAATTAAGTAAATCGCCAAATTAATTGTGAGAAGGCAACACCAAGAAAGTAAAGAAACTCCAGGACCAAATCCAAGTCCAAGTCCACACAATGCCAGGTCAATGTACTGGACTCAACTGAACCAAAAGCTGGCGAAAAAGAAAGATTGGGTCCTGGGTACAAAGAAAAAGCAAACGAAAGCGCAAAAGAGTCAATAGGCGGGCCTAAATATACGGAAATTCAGACAAAGGGAAAATTAAATGGCCCAGTGTTTCGTACCAAAAAATGGTCGAAATGGTCGAAAATGGTCGAAAGTGGTCGAAAATGGTCAAAAATTGTCGAAAATGGGCGAAAATTTCTGCATATGTTTGCTTGTCTGCTTGCAAACTTCTGAGAGTAATAATACCCTATACTAGAGTAAACAAAATACATTCAACAATACACAACGAAAGCGGAGGAAAAAAAATATTAAATCTAATTCACGAAATAGCAAAAGAAACAAAGAAAACCCCAGTACACCAATAATACGCATTGTAAGTAGAGTCAACAGCCCTTAATCCCACCCATTAATTTGGTGGCCTAACTGGGGTCTCGCATACGCAGCCGGATATAATTAAACCTATCGGCCAGAGAGCAGTTGGCCAAACTTCAATCAAACATTTAACCAAATTAGTAGCGTTTCTGCCAATTGGCAGTGGTTAAAGGGGGCGTGGCACAAAGGGAAACGGGCAGGGACAGGAAGTCACGCAATTGTTCCATTGCCCGCAAAAGTAGGCAACAGATTTTTGTGCTTCAATTAAATTTGATTTGCTGCCATTCCGTGGAATGAAAATGGGTATGGGTGGGGGTATGGGTGTGGGTATGGGTATGGGTATGGGTATGGGAATGGGGGACCTGATGAAGCTATGCGACATTCATGTATGCGCAATTTGATAAGGCCCTGCCTTTTGGACCCTCTTTACCCATCATTAGTTTCGCAGTTTGTGGACCTTTTTTGCGCTCGCTTGCCACAAATTTAGTGTCATGTGTATGTGTGTGCTTGTGTGTGGGATCCAGAATTCAGGATTCAGGATCCCTGGCCCCCTTGTCCCATTACCTTTGGCAGTTGCGCCTGGAAATGACATTTTCACATCATTTGCTGATGTGGCAAATGTGTCGTTGCTGCCTCTCCAGCTTTTTGCCAGTGTCTCTCCGTATTCCTTCCCGCTGGCCCTACCAAAACCTAATCCCCTCTTAACCCTCCATAACCCTCGTTGACCTGCGGTCAGCATTGAGAGCTGGACCTTCCCCTCAATTTACCCATTTTTTGTCATTTCCGTTTGTGCGAAATTTTCGGATATCCTCGAATGCAGCCTCATCCAATGGGCACTGAACCACAGCCACCACATCCACATAACTTGCACAATTTGAGGCAAACGACGACAGCTTCCAATCATAATGCCAATGAAATGAACTGGCCCAAAAACTTCCCCCCTGCTTCCACACCATCCATCTGCCTTGAATGTCAGGCTCAATAAACTCCAAAAGCAATCTCTCTGCATGTGTGTTAATACGGGTGCTGGTGCTGATGCTGGTAATGGTACTGGTACTGGTGTTTTTGTAGGTTGCACATGGCATTGCCCTTTTTTGCACTCTCTTACAGAGTGCATAAACTAAGGCTGAAGGCTGATTTTTAAAAGTTGAAAATCTTAAGTTTAAACATCCAGGGGAACAAGTGTTATGTTAATTTTAAAAATATATTCCTATATGTTTTGCGAATACAAATACCAAATTAGGTACCCAAATGTTTGGTGAGATTTTCAAAAAGATTTTAACAGTTTTAATTTTTGACAGATTTTATTTGAGTTTTTAAATTAAACTTATGTTGGCTCCAAGTAAAGTATTAAAAAAAGGGTCTTGTGATTAATTTACAAAAATAGAATATGAATTTTTGGCACTAAATAAAATCCCCAAAGGGAATCCCCTTTCCCAAATACTCTTTTTTAAGGGCAAAAAAAATTCAAATGTTCTAAAAATAACATTTGTTAAACACTTCAAAAATACTTTTACAAGTGGTGTTTAAATATTTATTTATTTATTTATTTAAATTATTTATTTATATTGGTTTCGGGCAACTTCCTTGTTTTTAGGGCATTGAAATCGGCATATATCCTGAAATACATTCCGTGCAGGGCGCTGCACTTTTCACTTTGGCTGCTGCCCGACACGATTTGCACTCTCAGCCTTTGGCCTGCGAATCCTTTGGCTGTTTATGATGTCCCTAAGGCAGCAGTCACAAGCACACACATACTTATCCTGCTGCCTGCTGCCTGCATATGCGCGGAAAATCTGCTGCAAATAATATTTCGTCTGCGGCTTCATTTTCTTCGACTTTGTGGAAGTAGTGAACATTTTCCCCTTTCATCTTGCGTTTTTCAGCTGATTTGGCACTTTTCATGTGCTTCTAAGTGATTTCCCAAAATCATTTAGCTGTGAGCCCAGTATTTTTGCAGCACTTCTGCTAATATCGCAGTTGCTTTTGTTTGAATTCCGCTGCGGTGATGGATATTCGGTCGTTATTTGTTGCATCTCACTATTAGTGTTTTTCCGGTTTTACCAATATTTCTTCGCTCCCCGGTGCTTGTTTGGTGCGTACTTAAAAAATCATTTCTTCCGCTGACGCAGCGCTTAAATCGTTTTTCATGTGCTCAAGGGACTCCTAGCTTTTCGCAATTCCCCTTTCGTTATCTAGTTTTTGCTGCTTTGCAACACTCTTTTTCTCCCGAGTTTTACAACCCCTTTTTTGCTGAGAAAGTACTTGAGTATTTCTTTTTAATATTCACATTCAGTTGGCTGGGTTTTTATCATTATAGTTTTAAAGTTCCTTTAAACCTTTTTATTTATTTCATCTTGTAGTTACACTTTCGTTGTTCTAGATTTATATATATATAATATATATTTGTTTTAATATATCAACATATATTTTTTCTTTTAAGAATGAGAATTTAAAAAGTTAAGGGCTTTGTAAATAAACAGAGCAAAATAAATGCTCTTTTTGCTACCGTTGTAATAAAATAGTTGAAAAATTTGTCTTCATGAAAAGGTTAAACGTTGCTGGCAATTGTATTTATCCTATCAAATACTAGACCAAGATTCCGTATATTATTTTGGCACATTTATAGTAGGTTTTAAGGCTCACTTAAGCCTTACTTCTATCTTGTGACCGTCGGCTGATGCATATTCTTCAGTCTATGTTTCGAAATTCTGTGAAATGTGAAAGATTTTTCTTGAAAGCTCTTCCCGTCCATCTTGCTTTGGACATTTCCCTTTCCATCGTGGATTTATGATCATTTCATTTCCTGCTTCATTCCTTGTTGTGTATATCCTCTTGTCACATCTGTGCCAATCCAAAAATGATTCTTTCACGAAAGTTTCGCCTGGCCATAAGTTTGTGCAACAGCAACCAACGGCCATTTGGAGTCGCACATTAGGCCAGAAAAGTTGCTCGCCCTTGCCGTTGCCTCTCCCAATTTGGCCAAGAGCTGTCGGGCCGGCCAAAAGCAATTGCGCCCACTGCAATTGCTGATGTTGTTGCTGTGGTCCCAGCTGCCAAAATGCCCCGTGTTGGGGTCAGCTAACACAACTGGCCAAGCAAAGTCCAAATCCCAAAGTCCGAGTACCAGAAGTGAAGCCAAGTTTTGGAAGCGTCGACAGACAAACGACAACAGAAGGCTGGCAAAACTAAATTAATGCCATTTTTGATGGAATGCAACGAATAGGGGATACCCTAAGTCTAAATCCTTAGCTACCACATTAAATCAAGTTTATTTAAAAGTCAAGTCAAGTCACTCAATAAATTCCCTTATTTTCCAACAGTTAACTATGCAACATTTAAGCAATATTTCTCTTTAATTAATTATATATTTAAGGGCAAACAAATTCTATAGACATATCAAAACAATTGGTTTTTTGACTAAAAATATGCAATTAAATAGTTTATAATATGTAAATTAAAAAAAAAAAAAATTGTTCTGGCCCATAAAATATTTTAAACGAGTTCAAATCACATTTTACATTATCCAAACGTTTGTCATGCAAATGTCATGCCTGGAAACCTATCCAAAAATCCACACAGTAGTTGGAAATCACGTTAAAAGTGTCTTAAATGGTGAAATTAAAAAATGCTGTTCTATTTTTAACACAAAGTTTATGTTACAAATGTTATTAAGTGGTTTAAAACGCAGGCTTGTTTTAGATTTATTCACGTTAATGAAGTTTGTGGTTTTATGTCCCTAGAACGGAGTGAATATATCCTCAGAGAGGGTATGCAAAAGCACCCGGTCACAATCACAACTCCTGTCAGAGGACGAAATGTCGTCTGGGTGCTGTCATCTTGGGCGCTACTGTCTTAGCGCTTAAGTGCGATGGCATTAAGCTATTAGCATAATTTTTGTGCATTATCATTACGGCCGAGGGGCAAACGGAGGACTTGTGCGAGTTTGTTGTGGGCTAAAAAGATTATGCCATTTATCATTGACATATTTGGTTCAGCCCCCCACCCCAAACTCAGACTCAAGCTCACACACACAAAAACACACCGGAAAATATGGCAGAAGAAAGGAAAACGCATCCGGAAAAAGGGAAAAAATTTGCTTTTACTTACTTACGGCCGAGCCACAGACAAAGCCCAAAAAAGTTGTACGAAAAAAGTTTCGGCTTTTTTTTCTATTTTACCGTCTTTCCTATTTTCATCTCTGTATTTGTTTTTTTTTTTTGTTGTTTTCTTTTTGGCTATCTTAATCCAGGGAAATGAAACGAACCGAAATGAAGATGAAAGAAGCTGCACTCACCTGCAATGACAGAAAAATAGTGGAATTTTTTGTTAGTTTTTAATGCACTTTGGGGTAGCTATGAGTAAATATGTCCCAGAAAAGGATTTTCGTACACTTCGGGGCTAATTCAATCAGGGAATTCAAAAGACAACCGTTGCCCGAGAAATTTAACCACTTTAATATGACAAATAGTTTTAAAGGAATATTTTAAATACTTAAATCTAGAAAATAAGGTATTCAAAGACATCCAAAGCACAAAAATTGCCCTTAGAAAAATGTAAGGACAACCGTTGACCGAGAAATTTGACTATTTTAAAATGACAATTAGTTTTAAAGGATTATTTTAACCACTTAAAATAAGAAAAAAGTATTTGAAGACAACCATATGCAAAGCACAAAAACTGCCGTAAGAAAACGAAACCATTTTTAAATAGCAAATAGTTTTAAAGGAATATTTTAAATAGTTAAATCTAGAACATCAGGTATCTAAAAACATCCAAGGCACGAAAAAATATTCACTCCATTTAAACAACGATTTATAATTTTCCATTTCCTTATCCATAAGCCCAAACAAATGCCTAGTATTTTCAGCGTTAATCCTCTTAATCCGTGCAGCACTCGTTTAATTAAAACTGTGAACTCCTGGGCATATTTCGCATCTTCGAAATGCATGAAATCAATCATCATCGATAATCCTTTGCCCCAGTTGAATGTCCTCAAAGTGTGTTGCACTTAATCAAATCAAAAGGCATCCCATTTCCTTCTTTTTTGTTGATTTCCTCGCACTTACGACATATTGTAAGTGTTTTAGTATAAGAAATATAAGGGACATTTATTCGCTTAACTATTTAAATGTAAAATAAATAATTTATCATACTATTTTTAGAACAAATTCAAATATAGTTGCCTTAAATACAATGTAAGTAGGTTATTATTCAAAACTTAAATAGTAATGTGAGTCAAGATGGCTTTTTAATCTGAAATATTATAAGATATTCCCTTACATTTATTTTTTCTCTGTGCAAGTTCTAAGCAAGCAAATTTATTGACTTTTTCTTCGCCCCCAAATTCATAGGCCAAAGTTAAGCTATAAAAATGTGTATAATAAAATTTCGTCACATGTCATAAGCGAATTTCCATAAACCAGTTGATTGATTCCCCCGCCTTTCGGAAAATTCATGTTGCTTTTGCGCGACTTTTCCTGGGTATCAACAGGCCGCGAGGTTAATTTTTTTGCCGTCGTTGCTGAGTGAATAGAGTGCTTGGATTTGTTTTCCCCGCCACATTTTCACATATGGAGTGTGGGAAACTTGCGGCAGGACAATGGGGCGGGGGCATGGTCGATGGGCGTGGCGCCAAGGGAGACGGAGTTCAAGTCCGGACGCATTTTGGCCTGGCCCCAGGAAGGGACTCCACATTTTAATTGCCTCGATGGGTGCGCGCAGAGCCGCACGACTTCCAATTTTCAACTCGAAAACTCCAATTTCGTGTGCAATTTTCTTGGTTCTGCCGGAGGAAAATAGAGAAGGTAGCTAGCTGGGCGCCATATAAAAGCACATAGAAAAGGCTAAACGACTTGCCAGATAACTCGCTAAGCCGCAAAACGTTCCGCAGTTCGTTTTAGTTTTTTTCCCCCGCTCTGCCCGTGTTTTCTTTATTTTTTTTTTTTTTTTTGCCATTATTTTCCCCCTGTTTTTCCCTACATTTTGCCCACTCACGCCTCAGCAGTTTGTCCCC
Organism: Drosophila gunungcola; assembly: GCF_025200985.1. Classification (NCBI taxonomy): domain Eukaryota; kingdom Metazoa; phylum Arthropoda; class Insecta; order Diptera; family Drosophilidae; genus Drosophila; species Drosophila gunungcola. Next base: position 396,594 of record NW_026453192.1, on the reverse strand, counting down.
CAACTAATCCGCCTCAAAATTTATTTGCTTAATTTCATTTGTTGGCTGCAACTTTTCGGGGGTCAGAGGGCAAGAACTGAACTGAAGCGGAGCTTTGCGGACGTGCGGTAATGTTTTGGCTTAAGCTCTTCTACCATTCGTCTCTTTCTCTGCAACTATCGCCCTCTCTATCGCACAGCAATTTCCACAACTGGTCAGTGGCCAAAAACCAACTTGGCTTTGGATCATAAATAATCAGTGCAAGTGTATAAATCAGGTCTGCATTTTCGAGTGAAGCGAGGGATCTCTTATCTATGTTGAATTTGATCCAAAAGAATTCGAGCATTTTTAAGATCAACTAAATAGTTTCTTTATTTTTATGCAGTAATTTTGCTATAGAAGCATGTTTAAGATTAAAAAAATTGTTTCTATATTTTTTTTTAGAATTTTATAAGAGAAGTACTTATATAAAAAAGAAAATAGTTGTGAATTTGTTATCCAGTTAAAAAGTTATTTGAATTTATACTATTTTTTTTTTGGAAACTAAAGCTTGAATTAAGCAAACAAATTTAAAAACTTAAATAAGCCAGACAAATTGTAAAGGTGCTTATATATTTCGAAAGATTTAAAAATAAAATCATTTTTCCCCAAAGAAGTTTTCTCGCTGGCAGAGACATGAGAACGCATCTTCATTATTTCATTATTTCGCGCATCGGCTGCAGCTTTTGGCTTCGCAGAAAACCCCCGGAAAAGTCCTTGGGAAAATTCCAGCCTTCATTTCAATTAATTTTCGCGACATTGATGCTCCTTGGCATTCCGTAGAAGTTGCTACCCTCAGCGTAGATGTGTGCCATCCTTTCTCCCGTAATTTTTCCCACACCAGCCCTCTGCATTTTCTCCTGCAATTTTCCCAGCCCCGACCGAATTTTCCACCACCCACCTTTCGGTGGCCCCTCTGAGATTCCCGCGAAAACTCCCTGACGCCCGCGTTTGTTGTCATCGCAAGCTTAAAACATTTTTGCCTGGCGCTTTTTTAATTAATTTAAAGTTATTTCTGCCTGTCGTCACACCCCCTTGTCGTACACGCCTTTATTAAATCCGTCTGCATTGCATTTTAATTGAAATCCGCTTGTTGCTCAATAAATTTACATAAATATCGTAATGGCTACGAAAAGATACAGACAGAGAGCGTCTGGTTTGTTCGGGAGAATGCCAAGGATTCGTTTTCGGATTCGGATTCCGGATTATGTTCCATGATTTCTGATTAGCCCGGGTTGCGGCGGAATCGCCAGGTTTTCGGGGCAAAGACAGATGCAATATCCGCAGACAGGAATCCCCAGCAACTCCGACGGCAGCAGCTGCATCTGGCATAATTAATATTTCCTCTCGCCGGCGGTGGAAAGCGAAATGGAAAATGGGAGAATAATTCTGGACGGGGAAAATAGCAATGTTGTCTGGTCCAAAAAAAAAAAAAATATCTTTCTCTCAAATATTTGAGCTGCAGCAGAAATTCCAAAATTCTACACGGGAATAGAGCTGAATTTTAATTTATTTTTTCCAGCGGAGATTTTCTGCTGTTTTATTCTTAACTCCTTCTATACTCATACATATGTTCTAATCCTTGATTATTAAAAAACTATGTGTTATTATAAATGTTTAAATCAAGCCTTACTTTAAAAAATAGCAACATACAAAAAATAATTGCAATAAATATTTTACTTAAATTAGATGCCATAAAAATAGATGTATATAAGTATACATTACGAATACTCCAAAAAGGTGTACAAAAATGGCATTGTTTTGATCCAAAAAATGTAAATGTATTTTGAAATGTTATTAATAAAATAATGCCTAGCCAACGAGTAAAACACTTTGAAAATCTGCCTTTATTTGAAGTAGTTGCTAATTTTGAAACGAAACTTTTTAACTTCCGAACACGAGTTTTCCATTTCGGATTTGGCTAAATCCGAACTCATTCAGTTTATACAAATTTCATTCGTTTTGTTTTTTCCAGTTTTCTCTGCTCTTTTGCTAGCCTGTATGTTGCTGTGTGTGTGTGCGTGTGTTTTGCTGTGTATTTGTTTGTCTGTTTGTTTGTTTGTTTGTTTGTTTGTTTGTTTGATGTCAACATGGCCTAGGCATATGAGCAGCAGCAACTGGAGCTGTAGCTGCGCACTGCCAAGTGGCAAGTGCATCCCGGCATGTCCTCCTCTAAATTCAGGGCCCCCATTCCGGGGCCCTTCCCTTCTTCCTTCTGCCTTTGCCTTCTGCCTTCATTAGCCTTTGGCAGTAAGTCAGAGGCGCTCTGTGTTTACCAGTATATGTGTGTGTGCTCAACAAAGAGCCTTTTGTGCGAGGCACAGCCATCCAGCCATCTATCCATATAGTCGTATAGCCATATAGCCATATAGCCATACAGAAATACAGAAAGCCAGCCACACGGACATGGCATTGACTTTTGTCTCGTCCTGCGAGCCTGAATTGTTGCCTTTTGCTATTGATTGCCCTGTGGCAGCTGAAAATGCAGCCAAGGCAATCTCAATCTCAAAGCCAAGAACACAAAATATAACAATAACAATACAGAATGCTAATTAAATTAATTGATTTACAAGAAAAGTGCTTTATCAAACAAATCTTAACGAAATAGTTAAATAAACATATATAATATATTTTTCAATATCAAAACTAATTTAATTGCAATGGGAATCCTAAGTACTCTTTATTTTATTTCGTTTGTCAATGATTGTTTCAGTTTCCCAGCAAGTTATTTTAAACGTAATTAAGTATATATATATATTTTTTTTAGGAAAATTTATAAGGCTGCAAAAATTGATTTAATTGAAATTGTATAAATAAAATTACACCATTAATTTTGGCATGCCAAAAAATGCAATTTGTCAAGAAAATAAATTTATATTAACATTAAACAAATATTTAAAGTAAAGCTGGCCAGGGCATCAGCTTCTTTTTAGCCAAATAAAAGTTCTACTCTATTTCCTGGCCTGCCATTTGTGTTTGTATAGGTTTAACTGAGGCTGACAGCACGCTTTTTGCATGTGTGTGTGGGTGTGCTGGTATGCGAGTATGTGGGTGTGTGGGTGTGTGAGTGTGGGTGTCTGTGAGTATGCTTTGCATTAAAGTCATCACAAGGCAATCTAATTTGAAGAAAGCGCCGCAAAGTCTGCAACAGAAGGCAGCAGCACATGCAATGCCAACTAGCATGTCAACCAGCGAATTTCGGCGATGGAAAAGTCAAGGGAAAACGCGGGGATACTAAGGCCCAAATGGCAGCGATACCACACACATTTAAACATAATAATTCTCAATTTCGTCAGCGATATCAATGGCAGCGGCAGCAGCGCGACAGGAAAAGCATGCACACATCAACATAAACTGACATTTTTTGTATGAAATTGAGCACACGAGCACCCAAAAGAAAAAAAATAGACAAACTTGTACGTATAACTGTGATAAAAGTTATAGGTATTTGTTTTTATATTTGACAAAACTATAAAAAGCTATTAAAATAAAATAATATTATTCCAAACAACAAAAATAAAAAAAAATGTTAGTAGTAATGTAGTTTTTTAAATACTTTTTTAAATAACTATTACACAAAATTGGTAATTAACTTATTTAAAATGTCCCTATTATTCCGGCCATAGCTGTGCATTCATACATAGAAAGCGAACCAAAGCAAAAGCAGCGACAGAAGGAGAAAAAAAATAAACAAGCATACGAAGAAAAAGTCGGCGGCAAGAAAAACTCAAACGACATGCGGAAATCATGTCAGATGAAGCAGCAGCAGTCGCTGCAGTTGGAAAAAAAGTAAAATTACACCCAGACTCCAGCGAAATAAATGGTGGCCCACTCACACATATGCCAGTTCGCCATCCGCACACACACACACACACACACACACATATGAAGAGCGGAAGCGGAAGGAGTTGTACATGTTTGATGGCAGGGTTGCAACTGCAGTTTAGAGTGCACATAGCGAGCAGCCACTGTACAGCGGCTCCCTTTAAGCTATTTAAAGAGTTTTAAAAATATTTTTTTAGAGCATGTCAACTTTCCTATAATAACTATCTTATTTTCTTAAATATAAAGTTAAATCTAATTGACAATAGAACATTTGTTTTTTCGATAAATGTAACTGACATCAACATTTAATATAAAAATTGTACAGTTTCTAATCTCTTTGTTTGCCCACCAATGAATGTCCATTTTGTGCTTGACCTAATTGCTGAGATATCAGATTTTGCAAGCCACATTTTGTTTTATATATTTTTTTTTTTCACAATTTGTCCCAGCTTTTATATACATTTGATATGGCAGCTGGAACAAACCGCAAACACCACAGGGATTATCGGGTAGATATACATCCATTGCACACATATTCGTTGTCATTTAAGTGCGCAGTTGAGCTGCAATTGATCCCACTGTGCGGCATTGTCATTACTATTTGCGCTCGTTTAGGGCTTCTGATGCTTCAGATGCTGCCCCGACTATAAGTGCATGGTAATGTTTTAAAAACGCGACACAGACGCCTGACGATAACAGCCAACAAAGAGGAAAATTGGTGGAAATCGGAGCGTGGCAGAGGGGAGGGGGTGGTTTGGAAAAACGGGGTGCTGCAGCCAACAAGCGATGCCATATTAATTTTCAATTTCCAGCGCGCCAGCAACTGTCAGGGTGTCAGAGACAGACCAGCGGACCGAGCAGACGACCACTCAGACCCCCACCTAAGGCCTACACTTGGCCAAAAACTCTTTACTTGAAATTGTGAAAAAATTCCGAGAGCAAATTTAAGACGAAACTAGATATAAGACTTTATTTCATCTACCTATCAAGAAAAGGTTTTAACATTTTTAAAAACTTTTACATAAATAAATTTTTTTCAACAACATAGACTTATTTAATTTGGAGTTCGGTTTTTGAATCAATTTTTGCCTATTTCTTAAAAAAAATTATTTATTTTGAATTGGATTTCCTACCAAAATAAAATTTATAAAACGATTTTTAAAGATGTATATATAATATACACAACATAAGATATAATTTATATGTATTAAAATATTTATTTTTTATTTATATTTCATGTCTGGCCTTATAGTAAAATGTACATTATAAATATATAATACGTCTAATTTTAGTTGTTATTTTTCTATAAATATATTATGGTTAGCTTATTTTGAACATCACCTTAAATTTGTAATTCCTAGCAAAGAATATTTTTAACTCTGAGGTTTTATGAACAACTTTTTTTGCACACTGTATTTTTGTACGCATTGCGAGCCAAGACCAGACCAGAGACCATTAGAGAAATATCCAAATCAACAATGAAATGCCATTTTTTCCAAAGCAACCCAGGCTGCATAGACAGCGAGCTAAACTATAAATTGCCCATTGTGTTAATTGAGAAAAGCGTTGATAAAATAAAAAGACACAATACGTGTCTAACATTTTTTAAGAATATAAGAGAGAACTGAATTCGATGGTAAGCTTCAAGTACAAGCAGTGTTTTCAAAAGGTTTTTTTTCTCAACTAGAATAACTTTTTGTGTCAAATACAATATTATCCATCAAACATAATTTTAATTTAAATGTTTTAGACAATTGTCAAGCGGTATGATTAACTTTATATGTGTACAAAAATTTCATTTTCTTTACTGGAAAAGTTAAAGAAATTCTTATTTAAAAATAAAATATGGTATATTGTAAAATTGTATTACACAATTTTGTTCCCAGCAATATAATTGAAATACTTTCGAAACCAAATACACACTTGAAACGAAACTACTATTCGGTCAAGAAGAGATGATTACCTTAAATCCCATATTCCCATGGCCATAGTTATAGGGTATGGAAAAGTGTCTGGACAGTCGTTTATTGTCAACTCATTTGTTTTCGCTTGGCCCAATTTGTAGTTTGATTTATGTCGAAAATATTTTAATTTTATTGGCACACAGCAGCCCAGGTGAGAGCGGCCCCAAAATTCAGTTGTCGTTGTTGGTGTGAGAATAACCCAGATATTCTCTGTTACACACAAACACCCACGCGCACACACACACACACACACACAGTTTCGACGTGTCCTGTGTCCTTCGTCCTTGCTGCATCTGTTTTGATAAACTGCATTGTTATGGATTCTCTTGCCGAATTTCAGGTGAATTTCTCGGCCTTGTGTGCCATTTTGGCCCACATTCCACATTGCCAATAGTTTGTAATCACATGAAAAACAGTTTTTGTTCAGACGTAAGTCCTTCTGATATTTTTTACTCATCTCAGTCTTTACTCTATTTTTGTGGACACAAATAAATACAAAATGGCATAAATTGCATTTGAAAACTATTTATTTGCCACACTTCCTTGTCGTATCTGCCATTCATATCAAATTTACAGTCACAATGAAGACAGAAATAAATATTTTTGGTCATTTAATTAATTTCGTTTCATTTTTCATTTAACAATTAAGCTTTTTAAATTAAATTCTATCGGCTGTAAAGAGTGCGTCACATTCAATTACATTAGCAAATATATGCCCATAATGTTATGAAAATAAAGATAAACGTATTAATGCTGTTTTCATTTCAGGAATTTCACATTATAAGCAGAATGACGATATTATTTTAGCGAATTTTAGTGCCTTTGGTGGGTACCTTTTAACACAAATGTGTACGTATATATAATCCTTATACTTTTTGTTTTGGTAGTTGGTGCATTTATTTCATTCATTCATTTATTTTTATTTATTTTTAAAATAATAAAAAAAAAGGAAAAAAAATCAAAAAAAAAAAGCATTTACTCCATATCGAAAATTTTCAAGCTCATCTTTTCCAATTAATTACGAAAGGCATGTAAAATAGGCAACGATTTGTAGTCCCAAGATGAATTGCTCTCATGTGTTTTCGTCTATCTTCTCAATCAAATTAATTAATTGGATTTTGTCAACCCGCACCTCAATTAATCAAAATCAAATTAAAGCTAGAAAAAAAGGGCGGAAAAATGTGTTGACTTGAGGTATTCCACCTATTCCCCGGCAGTAAGTCCTCGGAGACTCATTAGGCCAGATAGATATACGTTGACACACGTTGATAACCGTACATGTGTGTGTGTGTGTGTGTGTGTGTGTGTGTGTGTGTGTGTGTGTGTGTATTTGCCCCTAATTAACCCACTAATGCCATTTGCCGACTAACGTCGCTAATTAAGCTCAAAAATGAGTAGAAGAAAAAAGTGCACAAAAAAAAAATGGAGAACAAAACGAGAAAAATTTTCCCTGCCTGCGGAAAAGGTCAAAGCATAAATCTGATGAAGGCGGACGGGGAGCGGCGGGGCCCTGCAGGATGCAATTGCCTGGCCTGGCCCACTTTTCCCACGTTTTTTTTTTTGTATTTTTTTTAGCCAACACCGAAAGGGGTCACCATAAAGTTTTTCCATTTCTGGGATCCAGTTTCAAGCAATTTCATTTAGAAGTGGCTTTTTACAGGTGGAAAATGAAATGAAATCTGCCTTAACCGTGTCTATGGGTGGGCATCTGGATAGCAAGTTCAGCCGGAAGTTCATATGCGATATCGTTTACGGCCATCTGGCAGCCACTAAGAATATATGTGTGTGCTCTATTTCAGTCATTTTTTGTCGGTTCTTTTACTGGTATGACATATAGAAAATGCATTGATTTCATTGCAAATCCACCAAGCAAAATATTATTAACATTTATTTAGCTGATAGTCCAACAAAATATTTTTATTAGTGGCCAGGAATTTATTGCGGCAATTTGCAAGTAAGTTGAGAAAACATTTTAATTTTTAAAAATTTATAATCATACAAAATCTTTGGTATTTTTAATAATTTTTTTAAATGAAATGGCATGTTTTGGACTTTCGGGTCCGTTGATTAAGTGTTGTTTTAAAATATCTCTACTAAACTGAAAAAAACAGAGGAGTAAAGTACCAAAAAATGTTTGTAGTAAAGAAAGGTATTTCCTAAATAATAAAACCATTTTTAGGTGTCCATTGTTAGCCCTCGAAATTTCCGGTGAATTTTGGCAACATCAAAATAGTTTTCTCAGTGATCCTGTTATTGAGCTCAAAGCAAAACTATAAACTAAATCTGAGCGCATTTTAGTCCTTCTGTCTTTGGCTTTTCGAGGAGCTCCAAATAGTTCTGCAAATCTCTGCGACTCCGAACCGGTGACACAGTTCTCCCAAAGAGCACAGCTCCTTCTCAGGGGTCAGGGGTCAGCGGTGACGCTAGCGGTGACGGTGACGCTGGCGGTGGCGATGGCGATGGCAGCACAATGTATTTCAAGTGGAGCGAGCGCAAATAAAATTAAAAAAAAAAAAACAAGAGCATCAACAAAGCAAAATAAGAAGAAAAAAAAATACCCGAAAACAAAAAAAAATATATATATATATATATATGGCGCCGACCTCATTTTGGAGAAAGGGTGGTGGTCGTTGCAACGCTGACTTGTTTTGCCACTTTTGGGTGCCATTCCCCTCTCGGATGTTCCCCCTCGTGCCCCCCTCCGCTGCCACTGTTTGTCTGTCGACACTTGCCGACCTCTGCCGCTGCCTCTGCTGGCGTTTTGTCATTGTTTGCATTTGGCGCGCATTTTTTTTGTTTTCGCTTGTGGTTTTCCTTTTGTTTTTGCAGCATCCAGCAAGAAGCAACAACAAAGAGCATACAAAAAGGATAGGAGAAGAATAATAATCCAAAGAAAATGGACACATGTGATACCCTTTAAATAACAAAATTATGAAGCTAAATAGTCAAGATTAAATGCTAATCTTGAAAGGGAACAAAAACTTACAATTTATTTAAGCCATATAATTTGTTAAGGACATTGTCTTACAATCTATTAATGAGAAAGGGTTATTTTAAGTTCCAATTCAATTATGAAATTATGAATAGTGGATTACATATAAATAAATTTTAAACTAATACAAAATAAATAAGAATTCAAATTTTTGATTAAGTGATTTTTATGCCAGCAAAATTAAAAATAATATACTACTGTTTAACCGTGCCTGAACTTTAAAAACTACCTGGACTTTGTGAATTTTTCCCTGTTTTCCACACACCCTTTAGCCTGCGTCTAAAAGAATAAACATTTTACGTGGCTTACATTTTTCCACATATTTTTGTCGAGGGCTTTGTTGTTGTTTACTTGGTTGGCCTGAGCTCATTGAGTCGCCTGGCGGCCATTTTGTCATATTTGCTGGCACCTTTGTCAAGGACGCGCTCCTTTTGGCCATTTTTGCTCATTCCGCATCCTTCGTTGCCACATTCCATCAAGTGTGGCCAACCGAATTTCTGTGTTTTGCAACGTTTACGTAGTTTTTCTGTGGTAATTTATAGGTGAGGGTGTGGGATTGGGGAGCAGAGATCTGCAGGAAGTTGTGCAAAATTTAAAACGGAAGTCAATTGCCAGACAGTCAGCGATGGCCGCCGGAAGTGGCAGCTGCATGCAGCATCAGCAGCAGCGCCATGTTGGTTTCCCTTCTTTATTGTTTTTTTTTTCGCCATGATTTTTTTGGCATTTTTTTTTATTGAGTTATTGGCGCATTCATTTGCCATACGCCACATGCAAGATTTATGCCCGCCATGTGTCATGTGGCTAAAAACAAACCTACCCAATTTTCTTCCCCCATTTTCCCCTTTTTTCCCTTTCCAGCTTCAATTTTTCACATTTCCCACATTTAGCATTTACCATTTTCCCACCATTTCCAAACGCAAACATACACACACACACACAATCGGGCTGGCCAAATTGTTTAAAAGCCTCGACAACAACAAACAACGAAACGATTGCGAGACAAAAATATGTTCTCCACGCTGATCTCTCTCCTCTTTTGCAAAATGTTTGCATAATTTTCCCAGGCCGAAATTCGGTTTGGAGACATTCGGAACCGGAATTGGAATTCGACAAACATGCGGCCCCAAAAAATGCCTCCAATCCCACTAAAAGCCTTTGCTTTTGGTTTTGTGCGGACTTTAAAATATATGTTTTGAGAAACATTGTTTTTAAATTGCAACAAACACCGAAAGAGTGTTATTTATATCAAAGCTTCCAAAATGGTTAAAAAACGAGAAACAGGAACAACAACAATTAAAATAAATGTCATATTTAATGTATATTTCAGCTTTAAGGTTGTGTAGGCTATTCATTTCAGTGGCTTTGATAAAATTAAACCATACAATAAATCATAAATTCCAATGAAATTAGTCAAGGAAGCAGCCTATTGATATACAGCCGTAACCAAGCCTCTTTTTCTTTTAGTTCAACATTGTCAAATTGTCTGACAGATGGCCGTCAATATTTCAATGATTTATAAGCTAAAATAAACAAACAAAAAAATGGCGAATGCTTAATGCGTATTAAATTGGCAACGGACAATTGTTGCTGGGCTCTTTGTTTGCCGTTGCAAAATCGGATAATAAACAAAAACCGAATCGTGTTTAGCAATTAAAACGAAATTAAAGTTAATTTTGATGTGCAATTAAATGCGAACCGGTGAGGAATGGCAATAAACAGTCCATCCAATCCGATCTCATGCTGTACAGTCCATACCCCTTCCCGCCCATCGCCACATGTCAAAGTTGAAATGCTGACGCAGCCGCGGCTTTTCCCCCATCCGCTCCCCCGGGAAAACCGACCCCTGACCTCAACGAAGTCGTTTATTATTTGCCGCCTGCTTTTGCGTCATAAATAAATTTTGCAGTGCATTTAACGAATTGTGAACTCACCAAAGGGAAATGCCTCGATATTCATACTCTGTATATAAATTATAGTAGGGTGGATCTTCGCAGGCTAGCACTTTGAGAATGAAATGTTTTTAAATAAATAAATTTCCTTAAAAAGTTTACAAATGTTATAATTAATACATACAAACAAAATGTATTACTAAATGACATTTTTAAGAGGAGAAAAACACATCATAGGAATCAAAGAAGTCTAACTAACTATACAAAAATCCATATAATAATCCATATGTTCAATACATACATACAACAAAGTGCATCGAAAAATAATGATTGCATTTCAAAACATTCAAAATAAATAAATTTTAAGCATAAATATTTGATGTTTTGGGATATTATTAAAGATTAAATACACATACTTTGTTGAATGTAATACAAAATAAATTGCAACTTTTAAATATACTAAGGACATTATCATATTCAACACTGCGTATGAGTGATATTAACGGCAGGCACCGCTCGCATTAAAAGTAATTGTTTTTATATTTCCACCTATATAAATTGGTCACCCTAATGTGCACATCAGTCTCTGTGTGTTTGCATGGCAATGTTTGTGTGCCGGTGAATATTTATCTCTTGATTTACTGTCCGAGTCTGAATGAAAGCCGGGAGTTTTGGGGCTCATCATTACGGCCATTGTATGGGCCTTTTATGAAACAGGATGTAGGCAAAAGGGCATGTTCGACCAAGGAGTTCAATAAATTTAATAAATAAAATGAACAAAGTGGTACGTGGTGAAGTACGGAAGAAATCGAGAAAGTACTATAATATACCTAACCAACTCTCGCCATAAATGTAATTAAAATACATTTTGCTTAATTTCAATCAATTCCGACCAATTTAATTGCCTATTCCATTACCCAATTTACAGGATATTAATGTAGTTCAGCTTTTAGCGAAACGTGATTTTTATGGGCCGTCTTTACTGATGAGTTGAAAATGCAAAACTTAATGCGCTTGCAAAATTTATTCATAATTAAATATAAATTTATGCTCAATTGTGGTTTAACACGATGACGACCCACACACGTGTGCATTTTCATGTCCCGCCTGTGAAAATATATCATTTGTCAATTTTTCCCTGTGTGGATTTATGATAAATTCGTTCGAAGTTCACTCAATCATCGTCGTCGTCATTAGTTCACAACAGCATTTTTCCAGCACATTTATTTTTGCACTCAAAGCATATATTATTCAAATAAATCAAAAGAATTCGTTTATAATTATTTGAAAATAAACAAAAAACCTGATTCGAAGCTGAACTGTACACAGATTTAAACTAATACAAAATTTAAATTCATTTAAGCACTTTTATCTGCACAGGAAAAATATCTATTAAAGAGAAACAAATTCCTGTTCTTTAAGTTTATTTTATCTCAGTGCATACTGGTTTTTGCTAGCCTAACAAAAAAGTAACATAGTCTAATTATTTTTATGACAAATTATCTTAAAATATGCAAAAACAAAATTAAAACTTAATGGCTCTGACAACAATTAGTTTAAATTATGAATTATATTGTCAAACCATTGAACCGTGTAAATATACCCACACACATATAAAATACACAAAAAATTGACATTTTTAGAAATCTTTCCACTCAATCGATACAATATTGTGCTTGGCATATTAAATACATCAAATTCTGTGTATATTCATAATAAATGATTCGCGATTTCCACAGAGCTGATAAACCGCAGGGCGGAAAATGGAAAATGAGCGGGGCGGGGGTATGGAAAATCCCAAACAACAATAAAGTTTAATAACCCAAAGGAATCCGGCGAGGAGACGCGTATAATCAGCATCATCAGCGACATCAATTTGTTTGCCCCACCCACTTTTCCTATATATGTAGGCGCTAAGCTGTTAAAGTGTAAATGACGTGTAAATGGGCGACCCAAAAAAAAAAAGAAGAAAACATAAACGGAAAGGGAAAGTATTTTTTGCCTCCATTTTTCGCTCACCCTCAAAGAAGGGCAAACACGAAGTATATAAATATAATTCATATTTCAGTCACCGTTGATTGAACAAATTGTGGACGAAAAAAAATTAATATATATATATATAAATTCTGCTATTATTTACTATAGATTTATTTAACAATGACGACGTAACGCAGACCCTGGGGCCACTTAAAAACTTTGGCATACAAAAGACATAAAAAGGTGTGAGATGCGAGCGAGAATGAATTTTCCCAAACCCTCAAAATATTTTTGAGTTGGGTAAAGTTCGGCTCATAATTTTCATAAATCAAAATGGCCTTTTCAATTTCTTTCTTTTGTGATGAAGCGGCACAGGCAGCGGCTTCACGATTCTTTATAATTAAATCATAAATTATATACGAAAAATTATATTAGCTTAATGGATGAAAACGTGGAAAAAATGAGAGAGTTGTAGGTGACAGAGTTTCTAGCAAATATTTATTCGTTTCCTTGATTTATTTTGGTAATTTCCCTTTTGGAAATAGAATGCTTCTGCATTTGGGAATTTCAGATTTTTGTGTACTGCTGGATAAATTCATTTGATTTATTTTTAGATTATTCTAAAAACTATATAATATTGTACTAAATATGAAAGCTCATATAACGCATGGTATTAAAGTGAAATTGTGTTATGGTATAAATCAAATACAGGCTAAAGGTTTCCAAAACCAAAAGCTGAATTTGTATTTAGGGTCACAAACGTAAAATAAATGAAAATACCAAACTAATTTACAATGTCTTTGCCAATGCTTTTGTGCCACTTACACAGCTTACACAGTTTATAATTAATGTGCAATTAAATTGTCGCTTTGCATGGTACCAATTTCGGTTGAGGTGACGAATTCTGTGAGTCCCTGGGGGTGTGCTTTATTACGCATACGTCATGTGGGCCCAATCAACCCCTCACTCCAATCCCACTCCCACTCCCACTCGTGTTGACTCTCGTCTTGATTTGATTTGATTTATGCCCTGCTGAATGCAAAGCGAGCTGGCAAATGACTTAATATTTATGGAAAACATTACCGCAATATCCTACTTGCTAGACAGGCGCATATACTATATGCATATATGTTTTACCCCGACCGTTCTTCCTGTTGCAGCGTTTTATGTTCTTTTAATTTGCCCACCCACCGAGGATGGGGGCTCAACGCTTTCGTTCTCGTGTTTCTCTGTGGGTTGGAAAAGTGGGTGGTGCTTGGAAAAGAGCGCCTGTCTCAAGGGCGCCACAAAAACCGCGACATACGAAAAGTGGGTGGCAAATGGCTGCGATTGAGCTAGAATTGCAATAGAAAATTTTCGTGCAAAAATCAAAAAGCTCCACCCGGCAGCGATTCGTGAGAAATTCGCATAAGTCCTCAGATTTCCAAGGGGGGGGGATGTGTAATAAATATTTATTACTCCACTTATAGATATGCATATACACCACAGCTGTGCAAATCCCACAGAACATTGAACTGCATTGAACGGGGCTTTCAAGTTAATCAAAAATTCAAGCTCCAGATGTTGGTAAAATTATAGAAATGTATGAAAAACTTCAAGGATTCTTAAAAAGACTTTTGCATTATTTTGCTTCTCAAGAAGCAACATTTTAAGCAGCTTTAAACAATTTTTTTTTTATTTTAGTTTTAATAACGAAACATATTTAGGTGTCTCAAAACCTTAGAATAATAAACAAAATGGAGTTTAAATTTTTCCCAACAATTTATGACTAATTAAGTGTGTTTTTGGGCAACAGAAATAAATAGACAAACATATACTTAGTCCTATTGTCTTCTATATATGTACATCCCCAGCCCATTTTCTTAAGAGCTTCATGAATAATCCAGATATTTTTCTGTGATTCCCCAAAGGTTATTTTTTAAAATGGTGCAAAGCATGTGCATGCATAGAAAAGTTGAAGAAGATGCAAAATAAACACCTCATGTGTTACTTACAAATTCCAAATACTTGGGGAAATCATTAATGCAATGCACGCCATTTTGTGAATACACTTTTTGTTTTATTTCTATCACAGCATCAATTTGAATCGTTTTTAACTGTAGTCATGAAGAAACTCCAACTAAATATTTGCAAAATTCTTATTCTCCTTTGAGCGACAAGCAAACAAGAACAAAAGCAAACAAATCAACAAGCACACAATATCTGCTGTTATCTAAGCGCTTACACACAGACTTTATACTGGGGACAATCCCGACCCTGTCCCACTATACCTTAACCCACAACACACCCCTTAACCCACAAGTAGCCCCGAGTCATTTCTAATGCGAAAACTATCGACAGTCCATAGCAGTGAGTCCGAGTGAACTGTAACTGTAACTGCCACTATTTACTGGCTGGTGTTTGCTATATCTGTGAACGAATCAAATTGAAAAAGGCAAATGCAAGTGGGGACACTGAGCGAAAGTCAGAGGTCTATTCACTGAGAAAAAGAAATACACAAAATATTACTACAATTGTAAGACAGCCACAAGCATTTACCGGCATGCCGCTCTGAAATCGATAATCATTTCATAGATAACCATACTGCATGTATAAAGTATCCAACATCAAAACGGTTTAAAAAACAATTGTACACCATTGAAAATATAACTTTTTAACTTTAAAATGTAAACCATTTTAAAATTGGAATCAAATAGTTAAAGTTAAACCACTGGAATAAGCTTACATAGTAATTGATAAAAAAAAATGTTGTGCGTGGTAAAACAATTGTGAGGCAATTAAAAGTAAAAGTAAAAAGTAAATAAAAAGAATAAAGAGATGAAGATATAGATGTAGAAAATAAATTTTGATTATGTAATCATGTAATTTTTTTCTTTCTGTCAGAGAACTGAAGGTCCTGCCAAGTTGCCATTATTTTGTCCAGCGCAGGCAGCACTCACCCTTTGAGCATTGAGCACTGCTGCAATCCAATCCGGCTCTGAACTGGGCAGATGACATGACAAATTTCGCTGAGCTGCAGTCAAAGCTGAAGCTGAAACCGAAATCCTAAATCGAAAACCAAAGTCAGGAATCAGAAAATAACCAGTACGATGCTGACAATTCAATTGTCACATCCGCTTATGTAGTTGGCAACCGTGGCTAAGAGAGGGAACATTTCAAGGTTAACTTTGGCCAAAATCATGACGAAATCATGGTAAAAGTTGCAAGGCAAAAAGCCAGACAACTTCAATTTCATTTCGTCTCGCTGCGATGGTGTTTCAGATCCCGATTCCGATTCCGATACCGATACGGATACGGATTCTGAATCAGATTCAGTTACTTCTGACTGTTTCCTGTCTGTCTTCCACTTCCTGTCCTCGATTTTAATTTGGCCGCCCTTCAATTTCACAGATTCTCGACCAGCATCACCATCGACGGCACATTGTGAAGGGCGATTAAGATGGGGCCACTCAAAAATTGAAAACTTCTCTCTCATATTTTTTTTTTTTTGCTTTATTTCGAACCACAAACCAAGTCGAGCGTCAAATCACTCAAACAACTTTTGTAGACCCCACGCCACATTTGATTTATTTCTTTTTCGGCTGTGTGTCGTTTATTAAATATTTATACATAATCCCGTGGGGAAAATTGATAGCAAATAGCTTATGATAAATAAACATTGTCCTGTCAGTAAACGACTGGAAATAAAACTCTCGATAAAGTACATTCGGTATGTTTATTTGCCCCTTGGCTATTTAATTTCGAATCAATTTATATGAATAGGATAAAAATAATAATAAAGGCAGGAAAGTGGCCATCAAATTACTGTTTAATAGTTGTTTTTTATGCAGTTTTTAAAGTGGTTCAACAAAATTATTTTAGAACATAAATCCAAATGCCCCATTAAATGATCTACTGTTTCAGCTCTAACATAAAATACTTTTAAATTATGTAAGCTACTTATAATAAAATACCCAAAAATAATAAAAAAATAAAATGCTTTAAAAATAATGAAATGGTTTTGCGATTAAGTACATAAATAAATATTTATAAACTGAATATTTTAAGCTTCCTTGTTTTCTATTTACAGACATTCTAATAAACTGTACATAATTGGTTTTTCGAAATCACGATTTGTTGAAGGCTTTTATACAATGAAAAACTGACATATGTGACATGTGTGACATCTGTGAGCAACATAAGATTTAAAAGATATTCTTTATTATATATATGAAAATATTTTTGAAAAATAATACCTGTGAATCATGAAAGAGCTTTTCCCATTCATATTTCTAATGCGTATTTATTGGACACCTTAATTATATAGAATTGAATCTCGGAAATATAATTTTTTTTTTTGTTTTGCGTTTCAGCTTCTCGAAGCTTTTGTATAATTATACATCGCCCTTCCTCTCTCGTGAGGAAAAAATAGAAAAACAAAACCGACAAATGTTGAAGATAATAGTATTCAAATAGAAATCAACGAAATGACCTAAAAAAAAAAACGCGGAGACTGTGCTGATGGAGATAACCTTAGGGGTCAGTTCTCTATCTCTGAATGAGTGCATACATATATGTATATATTCATACTATATATATATAGTTAGCTCCGTCTTCGGGCTTTCGGCTTCTTAACCAATCTACACGTAATCCAATTTGCCCTCGTCGCCGACGAAGAAGGTCTCCAGCAATTGTTTTTGATTATTTAATTTGCCAGAATTTTGCTTTGATTTAGTTTCGTTTCGTTTCGTTTGAATCAAGAGAAAAGGGAAGCAGGAGATCCTTGTTTTCCTGCCATAGCTTTATCCCAGGGCCTTGAGGCGAGTTCAGCCGACCACAAGATGTGTCCTTAGCCCTTTGCTTTGTCTTTGCCTATGATTTACTCCTGGCGCAGTTCTGGGACCTTGAAAATATGGCAGCGCATTGTTACCAGTTAGCAAACGTTGTTTTTGGCCCAAAGACCGCAGAGCACCGAATGCCACAGTCACTGTGGGCAACAAAAGCAGGTCGCCGACTGGCGGAGGGGCTGCGGAAAATGCCAATGGGCAATTCGAGTATGTCCGCACGAAATTCAACGAAAAAATTTGGAAAACACCACGAAAATTCTGGGAATCTCAGCTCATAGGGGGTACATTAAATACGGCATTTATATATTTGTTACAGGTTTTGATTTATAAGTAACTTTTAAATATATATAAACAGCCATTTAAAAACAATAAAAAAGTATAATCTGTAGAAAATCAGATTATGTATT
Source organism: Drosophila gunungcola (assembly GCF_025200985.1). NCBI lineage: Eukaryota > Metazoa > Arthropoda > Insecta > Diptera > Drosophilidae > Drosophila > Drosophila gunungcola. The sequence goes on along the minus strand of NW_026453192.1, from coordinate 378,696 downwards.
TCAGAAAACACGAGCTTTAAAGTTTTGCCTTTCCCATCATATATGTACTTCCTGTTTACGATTACCTCAAGCTTACGCTATAAAGCTGGCTTTTGAAAATATAATAAACTAAGATTAATGGCCTATGATTTACAAAGGTAGCCAAAAGTAATGAAATCTTTTCCTGAATTTCATTGCAAGGTTATTTTTTGTATTTGTACATACATATACTGCGTTTATTTGGCTTGGTTTAAAAATGTTGTATCATAATTATGTTTTTTGTATTAGTATTAAATTTTATGTAAAGCTTTATATGTTGAATACCCTAAAGACATCTGACTGTTTTCTTAGATGTTTAAGAATAAATTTGCTGGGCGTTCAAGTTGAGTTTAAAAGTTCTTATTGGCAAAAGCTGTGCAATACGATAGTTAAAAAAAAAACAATAGAGGTTTTGCAATATTTGATTTTCTTGTTTAAAAAAAAATGTTGGAAAAATTGGTAGGAGATTCGGACAATAAATTGGATACCTGATGGTCGACTCTCGAGAGTTTGGTGTTAGCTTTTCGGCCAGGACGTGCAACATGGCTGGCAACATTTCCACCTCAGATGGCTAAAATCCCTCCATCGTCCTCTGTTTCTTTTCATCCCTCATTCACCCCTCTTTCACCCCTTTTCACTCTTCTTTTACCCCCTTTTAGCCTTTGTCTCTGTGCATTTGGCTTGACAGTCGCAGCAACCAAAAGTGCGCTATGAGCTTTTGTTTTTCGCCTTTCTCTCGATTTTAGTTTTGTTTTGTTTCATTTTTTTGTATTCGTTGCGCTTTGCCGATTTGTCTTGCCCCATTTTCCCCTATTTCCTTGGCTATTTCTGCGGCTTGCGAAGCTTTGGGGAACATTTTGCAGGCTTTTATTATTAAATACGTTTACAGCTCAGAGGAAAACCACCGAATACCTTCAGACACAATTATCTTCTGAGCTGGCTGGGCATAACTTTCAATCGCAGCTAATTGTTTGAGTCAGCAAAAACTTTCTGCACACCCCCACACACAAATTCACGTTTCTCGCACACAAATTAAATTTCTCCAAGCAAAAAAAAAGTTGCAAATAATTTGCGTGTGGGCTGGGGGGATAATCGAATATAACTTAGCCTCATAGAAATTATTTGTTGCGAAAGTTTCGCCTGCTAGGCAAACTTTGCCACTTGTTTTGCATAATAGCTATATAATTTTCGAGCATTTTTCGACTCTAACAGCATTTAATTGATTTTGATCGATAGTGGTAGTCAAATTGAATTCGGTCATAGTTTGCAAATATTTTGGATCATAGGCATGACTTTGATAGATGGGTTAGTTGTTAAATTGGTTATATAGGCTGTATATGTCGGATAGAAAAACTTGCTGCTTAAAGTTTTTCTTTATCATCTCAAATATTGATTCACTAGTTTGTTAAAAGTATCGGAAGTATTTTCTAAAGTTCATTGGTATTTTTTTTAATCTCTGAACATAAGAAAGCTCAGATCAGAAATAAAAACTTTTTACTAAAATTGTTGGCATACTTATTACTTATTTCTCTCTAGCCAACACCTTTTCGAATTTTTAAATAATGCATAAAGACAAACAATTTGCTCATCCAATAAAACTTTTAACCTGAAAGAAAAACTGAAAACTGAACAACTCAAATACATGGAATGGGTTTCTCCACAAAAAAACAACAAAAGTGAAACAATGAAAAACCAACCTGCGTTTTTGCCTTTGAATTGTAACTTGACTTAAATAAATAATAAATAAACAATTGTTCAGTCTTAAAATAATACAAAACAAATTTTCCTTCTCCTGAATTGACTTTATTTTAAAGGATTTGTATAATATTTTATAGTTGAACTATGCAAATTAAAACAAACTTTAGCCGAAGCTTTAATTTTTAACCACATTCATTTAGGTAAATAATGCAAATGTCGACTAGTTTCAAACAACAAATAACGCTAATAAGATCGTTATCCCCAACGAGTGTCAAAAATGTTTCCCCTGCCGCATTTCAATCAGTTTCCCTTAAGTTTTCCTGATTGATGTGTCGGCAGCCACAAGACTTTGCTGACTTTTCCGACTTTCCCGCTGAAATGCAGCGAAACAAAAGTCGCAGTAAATTAATAAGCCTGCCGCACACGCGGGGGGCAGTCGGGCCCCTGAAACCCCCCTTTTATGACTAAATAGTAACACATACTGACCTGACCTACTCTCCGGTTATGGGTTGTAGTAGTAGTACGGGTACGGGTGCGAGTACGGGATCGAGTTTGAGAACAAGCACGGGAACGGGAGCGTTGCACAGCGGTGGCAGTGGCGAAAAAAATAACATAAAGAATAAAACACAAGCAAAATATGTAGAAAAAAATATAGAAAATTTTGTTATAGAAAAAATTGTACTCTATGTGTTATAGGCTTATAAGTACGAGTGCTTGAGTGTACACTGGGAGAAATCCTGGCTGTTCGCTTATTGAAAGCAGATCATTTTATCTGGTTAAGTGATATGACGTTATTTCTAAACAAAGACAACACTATCTCTTAAATGCATCAATATGGTTGTTGATTTATATTATTTTAATTTCGAAAGAGCTTAAATAGTTTAGCTCAATACCCTGAAAGTTATTTTAATAAATTTTCTAGAGAAGTTAAAGCTTAAACAGATATCTGAATCAATAAAAGTCAAATAAATGTGTTGAAATTAAAAATCTTGCTTTTGCGAACTACTTTATTTTATAATATGTGATCTGAAAGCAATATCGGACTGTGTCGATGGTTTTCTGCTGTGTAAAGTGCAGATTGGGAGCCTTTCGAGCTCTTGCTGTTTGAAGCCCCTTTGCAAACCCCTGACCCCCGGCGAGAGTCCTTCATGCTGGGGTCCCCGGAACACGCGATGTTACCGGAGGGGAACATATGTATATATGGAAGTTAGGGTATAAAACATATAGATATATATGTTCCAGGGGATGCAAAGGGAGGTCTAACGACGGTGGGCATGGCTGACTTTATTCTGACGGACTGTTGCGTGTTTTGGAGCCAACAACTGCGACGTACTCGTTGCCATTGTTGTTGTTATTGCTGTTGTTACTGTTGTTGCGGCTTCTATATACTTTCTATTGTATTATATTTTATATGCTTTGACAAAGCCCCAAGCCACTTAGACAAACTGCTTCAACTTTCTGCCCGGCTCTTGTTGCTGTTTATTATTGTTATTTAATGTTTATAGTTCGCCGAACAAGACGCGATATGTGGGTGGTTCACTTTCGGAGGCGTAAGAAAAGGCATTATTAGCCATGTATATTAGATGACGTTACACGGGTCGGCCTCAAAACAAAAAATAAAACAGAGAGCCTCAAAGGAAATTGCTCGACAAAGTGGAACACTCAACACTGATCATTGCAATTATGTTCCCATTTAAAACTTGACTTTATATTAAAGACTTATAGGATTGGATTATTGTGTAAAGTAACATATTTTTTAAGTGCCAAAAAAAATAAATAGGCTCAAATGCATCTTTTGGATTATGTAGCAATATAATTTAAAACTACAATACAAAAGCTGGAAATACTCTTATTTATAAATTCAAAAAATTTCAAAATATGTTTGTTCGTGTTCAAATTTTTATGTCCAGTTTTATTTTTAGCTTTAAAGTAAGTGAAAATACCCAAAAATTGTTGACTTATAATTCACTATATTTTAAATCCAATTGTTAGGAAAATTACTTAAACTTTGGATGACTAAAATTTGTTAGACATTTCAAAAATTTAATATACGTCTAAGGTCTAGTAAACTGTTTTGAACACACGTTTTTTTTTTTTAAACGAAATTCAGTCTGTATTGGGTAAGATATTTAAAAAAGTTTTAAAAATTTTTTTGTATTAAAACTCTGAGCCTAGTCGAATAATTGCATTATTTTAACCAATCACGACAAATGATTTCATTAATGATTTTCGTATAGAAGTTCAATGGCATTCTCTAAACTTCTGAAATAAGGCTACTATAAATAAATGCAGAAGACTGAAACGTTTCCTGAATTTACTTATGCACTTGGCACATTATTTTGGAATTGGAATCAATCTATTAAATCAGCTGCAAAAACAACAATCGATTTGCTAATTAGCCAGAGAGAGAGAAAATAAATAAGAAAAGGCGAAAAAGCGGAGATGACGAACACGATCACGATCACGATCAATGGCGGTCTCACACACTCGAAAAAAAAAATATATATGCTAAGTAGGTTTAAATTGAGCACAACAACAATGACAACAGCAACACCAGCGACTCAGATTATATTCACTTTGTTTTTAGCACTTTTTCGCTGGAAAGATGATTTAATGGCACAGAAACGTAACAAAAAATACGAACAACACAATTAAAAAAAGTTTTAAGTTGTGAGAAAAAATCCCAAATCATTAGCACTTTAATTGTGTTTAAGGTTTATTAAGCATTTTTTTTTTGGTTGCTGTTCTATTGTTGATTTTTATAGTGTTTTATTTTTGTCTTTGTTTTGTTCGAAACGCGTTTTGTGAAATCACCGGTTTACGTACGTTCAAAATTTGCGTCAAAATCGCTGAGAGTTGTGTTTGGCTGTGGGAGCTAAAAAGTAGAACCGTCGGGAGCCCAACTGACACCTTCAGTGCTTCGTTTTGCACTGAGGCGCCAACGTAGCGCCAATGTAGCGCCAAAAACCGGTTCGGCTACACGTTGGCCGCTTCGGGGGCAATCGGGAATCTTCGTCAATTGGCCGCATTGGCGCCGCTCTCGCACTCTCTCCCTCCTTCCCTCCTTCTCGCCCTCTCTCGATTTCAATGCCAAGCCAAAGCAGCTGTTTCCAGCGTGCATTTTGTTGTTTTGATTTTTTGTCGCGCTCGCACGTGCGCGTATGTGTGCTTGTTTTGTAAGCGGCAAGTGCAACGCTTTCGAGTACCATACATTTTTCAGATTGCGGTAGTTTTGGCTAGGACACTAAAAAAGAAATTACGAAATATAACCCTTAACGTACTTAATACATAATATATATGTATATATAAATAATCTTAAAACAAATAACGGGAACTTCAAAGTTTATTACTCATACGCACTGTTGCCTTTAAGAAAATGTTTAACTTTCATCAAGGTGGTGAGGAAGTGATAATGGAAGTACTTTTAAAATTTAAAAATAAAAAAACCAAACAAAAAATTTTTAAGTACTTTATAATTTACTAAAAAGAAATGGAAAACAACTACAAGAAACAGTTGAATTATTTCGTATTGGTATTACCATTTACTAAATGGGAAATGAAATAATGAGCACCCATCAGACCCCTGCATACCCTGGATTTTGCCACTGACAGCACTTACTCACGCCAAAAGAAGAAGGGAAACTGGCAAAGTAGAAGAAACAGCAGCAATTCCAGTTGAATGAAAGTTCGCAGCGCAATGATTTTAATTGGGAATCGTTTATGGGACAAAGATTTTTCTAATCAAAATGAGTTATTCGGTCATTAGAAAGGCTATAAGGGTTCTCTGCCTCACACGAAGCCTCCCCCTCACTCGCACTCACCGCTGACTGCAATCTGTGCCATGTGCTTTCGTTTTAATACCCTATAAAAGAGTATTATTATTTTAGTGACACGTTTTTAAATTAATATTGTCGTCTATTTCTGCATTTATCTAAATTTGTTTTTTTAATTATAATGATTGTCATTATTAAGTTTTTTAAGTGGAAAAAATTAAAGCAATTTTGTCAATTATGTTTTGTAATTCCCCATCATTTTTTTGACAAAAAAAATTAAAAAATTAAAACACATAAAACATACTTGCCGGAAATCTTCGCTAGGTGGCGTTGTGCATATTCAAAAAATAACCCTTTAAAAATATTAGTTTTGCCTGTAATTATTTAAGTCAATCCAGATTCCTTAGGGTATTTTACGATTCGCTGCCGCCGTTTTGTTGCTTTTCATAATATTGCTATTATGATAACTATTGTTGTTGTTGTCATAAGCAACGCACAACGAATTTTTCAAGTTCAACATGTCGCCGCTTATTTTAATTTTAATCACACAACACAAAACATGAGCCACGGTTGTTGCTGCTGTTGTTGTGGCTTTTTGTGTTACATTTTAATGTTATGCGGCCTTTGTTTGTTTGTTTATGCACACAACACATTCAGAAGAGTGCCCCAGGGTGGACTTTAATTGTTCCTTAAATTAAAGGTCGCTCTCGATGAATATTATGGAAAACTATTTTAAGCTGAAAAATAATATGAAAAAAATGATGACAAATAGTTTATTAAAAGGACTTATTGTTGTTTGACTTTTATTTCTGTGAAATCAATTATGCATTTAGAAAATTCTTCTTCACGAAAATAGTTGTATACTTTATTACTTAAAATATTTATCATTTTCCAATAATAAATTACAAAAAATATTTTACCTCTTAAAATAAGCTGATTTTATGTAAGGATAGTTGGCTTAAAACCCGTATTGTTTAATGTACTGCAAAAAAAATCAAATATTTCAAAAAAGGTGTGACGTTTTAGAAAATTTTGAATATTCCCCAATTTTTTTTTTTTTTTGAAGTCCAGCCTAAATTATACATACTTGTATGTACATATGTATGTATTTTATGGGGTATTTTTCTGGCTTTCTTTATTTCGACTTTTGGGCCGTAATGTCCTCCATGAGATATGATGTACCACACACACACGCACACAAACACCAGCACATATCAAAAGATAACTGTAATGTCGTAATGTAGTCCATTTGCGACAAATATGCGCACCCAAAAAATGCTCCTCGGACAATGGCTGAAATTGTTCGCATATTCATGACCGAATTACCCACATTCGGCTGGCGAAAGAGGAAGAGGGAAGATGAATTGTGGGAAGGGGAGGGGGAAGATGAAAGGGGATGAGGGAGGGGCAGATGACTGGACACAGCAGAACAAACAAAACCATTGGCAAGGCACGCAAATCTCGGCTATGACCAAAATATTTGCCAAAGTTCGTCGAGTCCTAAAAAAACTGAAAAAATGTACACTTCAAATAACCGAACAACGCAACCTTGAACTCCAAAAAACTTACAAATTGGAGCAAAGCTGATTTCTCATTAGTATTTACTTTAAGAAATGGTTTAAACACTTACAAATTGAATTTAAAACAAGAAGGAAAGCAAACTTCGGCAAGCCGAAGTTCATATACCCTTGCAGCTATTGCATTAATTAAATACTTCTGAAAACATTTAAATTATGATTTACTTGAGTATGTGCTAAAAAAAAACATTGAAACTATGATTATTTGCAGCTCAATTATTAGATAGTTATTTTATATATTTTTATTATTTCTATGGGAGCTATATGCTATAGACGTCCGATTTTGATAAAATTTATACCATAATTCTGAAATAATTAAACATTGCTATATGTCGAAGAACTAAACAAAAAATTAAAAAACAGAAAAGTTATAATTTTTTTCATTTATTTTTCCGATTGTTCCTATGGGAGCTATATGCTATAGTCGTCCGATTTTGATGAAATTGAAACCGTAATTCTGAAATATTAAACCATTACTATATCTCGAAGAACTAAACAAAAAATTAAAAAACAGCAAAGTTATAATTTTTTTTCATTTATTTTTCCGATTGTTCCTATGGGAGCTATATGCTATAGTCGTCCGATTTTGATGAAATTTAAACCGTAAATCGGAAATATTTTACCATTACTATATGTCGAAGAACTAAACAAAAAATTAAAAAACAGCAAAGTTATAATTTTTTTTCATTTATTTTTCCGATTGTTCCTATGGGAGCTATATGCTATAGTCGTCCGATCCGGCTCGTTCCGACTTATATACTACCTGCAATAGAAAGACAACTTTTGGGAAAGTTTCATGCAGATAGCTTTAAAACTGAGAGACTAGTTTGCATATAAACGGACGGACAGACGGACAGACGGACATGGCTAGATCGACTCTCCTAGTGATGCTGATCAAGAATATATATACTTTATAGGGTCGGAAACGTCTCCTTCACTGCGTTGCAAACTTCTGACTGAAATTATAATACCCTCTGCAAGGGTATAAAAAGACAAAATAAATAAATTAATACAAAAAATACAAAATGCAACCCATAAGTTCAATTTTTGAAAACAATTTTATGTTGTGCTTAGAATTCGATGTAAATGTAAAATTTTTTTTTTCAAAGAAAATATATTTAATGTGATTTTGCTAAAATAAGTATAAATTTTTTTCGAAATCAGCTTTTTTCGAACACCGTGTACCATCCTGGAATATTTGCAATGCTTCAGAGCTTACGACCCAATAATTTCTTTGAGTGTGCGGGATGAGTAAAAAAAGCGTTGCCAAGAAATCAAAGTGAGAGTGTGAAGGAGAGGGGCGAAGGGCGATAAAGGCAGGGGGTTTAAGCCAGGCCGGATATATTAGCCAAGACAGGACAAGGACAGCATCATCGTTTCATTCTGCTGTAAGTCCTTTTCCCCAAAAAAAAAGGAATCACATTCCCGCCATTGACGATGGGCAACTAATATTTGCCAAGCGTAAAGTAATAAAATATTTCGTCGGTCAATAAATGCAATTGAATGTGAAGCTCAGAGCCGAATACACGAATGAAAATGGAAACGAGAACGAAAAAGGCGAATAGAGTAGCTGCAAATTAAATTAGTTCCGAGAAAGCCACGAACCTGGTATGCTCTAGTCAAACTAAAAAGTGTTGGAGAAAAACATTTATATTTACTTATGTATTTTATATCATAAATACGCAAGTTGACATTAACCAGTTGGTGGCAAACTTTTCAAAAACCTCAAAATATAAAATATACAAATGTTTTGGGAAATAGCCACAAGATTAGTTTTCGCGTCCTCATGTTAAGCTAAAACTATGTAGGTTTTAAAGATTCCCAACTACCAACCTATTGTTAGCTTACCATGAAATATCATGAAATATGAAAGACTTTGAGGTAATGATTTAGTCAAATAACTTTGAGTTTTGTAGATAATATCCTGTCATTGCTTTTTCTGGTCCTCCCCCGCAATCGTCTGGACTTTATAACTATTTTTTCTAAGCATTATTATTATTCTTTTTATTTTTTTGAAAGCACTCTCGTGTCATTTTAATGCCCACTCTCCCTGGCTTTCCTATTCGAATGAATATACGAAAAAGCTTTTATTGTCATTTGTTTGCTTTAGAATGCAATAAAATGTTATGCCAAAGGATAAATAAATACGAATGCATGTTGCCAAAAATCAACATGCGACTGACACGATATATCTATTGCCCAACACTATATGTAATATGTATGTGTACAAAGGAGGGCACACAAAGCAAAGATGACCAGCAAAAGGAGTGAAAGAGCTGAAAACAAGGGTGCTTGAAAACGGATATGACAATAGTCGCTGAAAGGAATTGCAAAGAAATTTAACAAAATGGGGTATTTACAACATCAAAGGGGGACAAAAACACAGGAAATAAAGAAAGAACAAAATCATGAACTTGTTTATATCAAATGTTAACTGCTTAACAACTGTTTTCTCACAAATAAATTAATTTAAAATGTGTGGGTGTTCTATGATAACAACATTGAGCATATTTATTATTTACATTTTTTCATAACTAAAACTTTGTATTATCTTGCGCACTCTGTTCACAGTTTAAAAGGTAAAGTAAAGAGCCTATTACTTGTTCAATTGGATTTCGATTTAAAAGTAGCATGCCTCTAATTGTGGATAATTGCCATTTTTTAGCCCATAACTGGGTTCACTGGATTACGGTTTTAAATATTTTTGGCTAGATTTCCTAATTTAAAATTATTTATTAATTTTAAATATTTAATTAAAAAAAATTAATATGTGGAAGGAACGAAAAACCAATCATAAATAAACAATAACCTTTTGCTACAACTACTATAACTTAAAATCTCTCATACACTTTGCTAGAGAAAACATGAATTGGTAGCCAGTTGGTAGCCAGCTCTGGATGCTGGGACTCGTGGATGCCTAGAAAGAGAACTATTGGAGGGCTTTCTGGTGGAGCTACGGTTCAAGCCCAAGGTTAATCCCAATGTCAGCAGGTGACCACCTGGAATCTCATCAATCACTTTCCCATGTCGCCGAATAAAAGACTGAGAACCTTCATGGGGATCAAGTACACGGAGGCCACGCGCCAATGAGTTTATCATTATATTGTATTATATGTTATATTTTATTTGTTAATTTTAAGGGCCGAAAGGGAGGGCTCGTTGGTGTTCCAAATGCCATAGGGAGATATTTCTTACACTGCGCAAGAGATGCCTTCGAAATAAACATTGAGGACTATTTCATAACGGACTTCAAGATCTATATTATAAATCAATATCCAAATCCATGAGTATTTCAGTCTCAGTTTAGATTATTTTATTTTGTTTCCAGTTTCACCGTGTTGTTTTTGAGTTCCCTGCGTTATTGTCCCCCATGAATACTAAAACCAGAGTGTACATTTAGATAAAATATTTAATACAATCGTATAATATACATTTAACATAATTTGTAAATTCTCATATGTATCGTAGAGTTTGTGCCACAGTTAAATTGACTTATTTAAACGCTTTGGTTAGCCGGTCTAAGTACATCGAAATTAATACACATAGTACTCTATATGCGACTAGTTTATTTTAGGCGCTGGGAATAATTTCCGGCCAAGTCCAGCCAATACTTTTTATTTTTTATTATTTGGGGGCGGGAGGATAAAACAAAACTAAAATATTATGGGAACTTATCGTGCATGTCAAGCAGATATAACCATATATATATATATATATAGCAAACATACAATATATAGATCTCTTTCCGTTAAAGTGTAAATTTTGCTAGATGATCACAATGAAAAAAGGCGTAATCGCTGCTATCTATTGTCAGGTAGACCTTAGAAACTATTTGTTAGCTGTTCAGGCATCGGCGTTGTTTTTTTGCATACAAAATTATTATCTGTGAGTGTGTAAGATCAGGTCAGGATCGAATCAGATCGAATCAAATCGGATGGGATCGCATAGGATCGGATCCGCTCAGGTAGTTGGTTCAATACTCATTAGCTAGCAGGCACTTGCACAGCTTCCTCAATTCGGAGAGTCGGCTGGATATGTGAAGTGGAAACATTTCAGAAGGGGGTAGAAAGAACAGACATAACATAGTTAACGTTAGCTCGGTGTTCAGAGTTCGAGTTAGTGGATATTGGTAATACGCCAGGGGATATAAATACGCATGCAGCTGAGTTAGCAGTTGTATCGATCGAAGGGGGGGGGGGGAGCGGTGGAGCACTAGGGTTAGTGTGTTAGCTAAAACTACAAACAAAAAAGTCGTTAAATAAAATTCATAATATGACCGATGGACTGTGTTCCAAGTGCTGTCGTGTTTGATGAGTGTAAGATGTTGTGACTGTGGCGATGCTACTGCAGTGCTCTTTTTTGTGGTAGTGGTGCTGGCAATGCGATGCTATGCGACAAGTAGAGGATGTGGCCAAGAAGCAAGAAGCCCGTTAAAAGCCAGGTGGTGTTAGCAACTGGGTGTTGGGTCTTTTTCGAGGGTCTAGCTCACTGATTCGCGCGCGTATCCTCGCGCTGGTACTTGGCGAACTCCAGGAAGATCTCCTCCAGCGTCGTCTGGCTGACCGAATAGTCCTCGATGTTCAGCTGATCGCGATTGCCTTCCATCAGGCCGAAGATGCGCGACCATTTGACCCCAGCCAATGGAATGTAGAACGTCAAAATGCCCTGGTACTCCTCCCTAAAAAATCAATTAAAGTATATTCATTTAAAATCCAATTAATAAATAAAACAAATAAACTCACTGCAGAATGGAGTGCGGATATTCGTGCTCCACAAACGCCTTGACGGCATCGATGTCCTGCTGGACCATTTGGGCGGGCACCGTCTGCTCATCTGGATTCCGCGCAAAGCCAACATTCAAACGTGCCTGCCGCAATGCCTCCAGATTGCGACGCACCTTGATCTTGAGGATCAGGCCCTTGGAGAACTTGTTCTTCAGGTGCTGCGTTGAGCCAATGCACTTGAATTCTCCGTTCACCATAATGGCCAGTCGTGTGCACAGCGCCTCGCACTCCTCCATGCTGTGGGATGTGAGGACAATGGACTTGCCAGAGTCACGAATGCGGCAGACCATGTTCCACAGCTGCCTTCTGGCCGCCGGATCCATGCCAGTTGTGGGCTCATCCAGGTAAATAACGGACGGACTTCCGATCACAGCAATGGCCGTACTCAGTTTTCGCTTATTTCCACCACTATAGGCATGCGTTTGCTTATCGATGTGCTTCATGAAGCCAAACGATTTGGCCAGATCCTCGGATAATGGCCGAATGCGTGACTCCTGGACACCGCGAAGCATGCAGAAAATGCGCAGCACTTCGCGACCCGTCAGATCATCCAATAGCGCATCGAACTGCGGACAGTAGCCGATCATCTTATAAATGCTGTTCATGTTCGCCTCCAGGCTCAGACCTTGCACGTAAGCGGCACCCGAGCTGATCCGCTCGTCGCCGGTCATCATCTTAAACGTGGTCGTTTTGCCGGCTCCGTTCACGCCAAGCAGCCCAAAGCATTCGACTCTGTGGAGGAGACAAGGAATCGAGTTCCATAATTAGTGTTAGACTTTAAAAAATTTACAAAAATTAAGAATTAGTTGACAGAATAGAAAGGAATGTTCAGGATGTAATAAAACAAATAAGATAAGCTACTCTAACGGTTAAAGTAAATTTACTCATGTAATAAAACAAACAAGATCAGCTACTTAAACGGTTAAAGTAAATTTACTCATTCTCTCATTTTCAAAATCAAGTCTTTGGGAAAATTAACATATGTATTTAACTTACTCCTGTACGCAGAGCGACACCTGATTAACGGCCAGGAATTGACCGTAGTACTTGGTGACGCGGTCCAGGACCAAATTCTTAACAGCCAGCTCATCGGAGGACATGTGAAGAATGCGCTCCCGCTCGTTAGCCACATCGTCATCGAGGTGGCCCTCTGCCGGTGGTGGCGGCGGTTTACTACAAATTTAAAAATACGCACAGTCAAATATTATATGATGAAATATCGTTTTCAAGGCACAAGCACTCACGACAGCAATTGACGGATCTTGAACATCAGCTCGTTGATCAATCTGAACTCCAGCACGATGATGATGAGGAAGAAGACAACGCCGGTGACGGTCATGTAGACAACTTCGGGCAGAACGCCGGGTTCATCCCAAGCAAAGAAGGGCTTGATGTCTAAAAATTTGAATTTAAATTAAAATATTTTAAAAAATATACATTTTTTGTTTTTTTTTTTTTTTGAATTAGGGACATACACAAATTCTTGAAAAAATAAAAGCGCGAATTCTTGAGGACCGACTGAGACAAAGAATTAAAATCATACTAATAAAACACATGATAGTTATTTATTCCATGGAACTCAGAACAGCCCGATTAAATATAATGAACCTTAAAAAATTGAATTAGCTCATGTTTCGATATATATAAGGCATGCTATTAACTAAACTTATTTTTCACAGCTATTTTACCATTTTGAAACATCTAAACGTGTTCTTTAATCAAAGTCAAAAGAACTACTGAACAGTGAGCAATGAGGGATATTTTGCTTTGGTAAATCTTCACATACATATTTAACAACATTATCAGAGATACTTAAATACTCACTGCAGCATTGCGGCACCAACTCGCAGAGCAGGATGGGTGGGATTGATCCGACCTTGGCGCAGGCATTTCTCGTGGCCGTGTTGGTGTAGATCTTGTTCAGACTCATGGCCAGCGAAAAGTGCGGAAAGATGCGGAAGATCCAGCCCAATATGTCCGCCGTGTCCTTTGTGTCAAATAGTTCCGACGACATCACCACGATCACGATGAACAGGGCCATGCCGCAAAAGATGTTGACAATGGAGACGCGTGCAAAGCCAGTGGCCGGTTCCTTGAAGAACAGCGACATGATGTAGATGAAGGGCAACGCGGCGAATCCAAAAAGCAGCAGCAGCAGATAGTATCTGCCCAGTTCCGGGAAGCTGGACAGCCCGGGCTCCTGGAAGCAAACGATCGTGATCACAACGATCAGAGCCGTCACAATGTAGCTGGCGAAATCGCAAATGAATTGCGTCAACCAGAAGGTCCAAACTTTCACGCCACCCACAAACTGTAGCAACTTGGCCCTGGACTCGCGCTCCTTGATCATAAACAGGATATATATGGAGCTGACGAAGCACATGCAGAAGCACAGATTGGAGGCCAGCTGGGTGCCCAGATTGGTGCCCATGCTCAGCTGCGAGAGCAATGTGCTGGTTGTGTACGGCAGCGGGGCATTGGTCACGTGGATCTTGATCTTCGGATTCAGCTGAGTGGCAATGGCATTGTGCACCATGTTGACGGTCAGAGGAGCCGTGTGCAAGGCCTGGTTATTAAGCCAGGCAGTGATATTGCCCTCAGCAATAGTAGCGGCCGCCAAATAGCGCGCGTTTATTCGCACCTGGATTGTCTTGCCCAGCTCCAAGATGTAATCCTAAAATGTACATACATATTAAAAACGAGTGCCTATTTTTGCCATAAGAGCTTGTTCTACCTCAAAGCCTTGGGTGCCCGTGTGTTCCAAGCCATAATTACTGCCATAGGACAGGGCCAGCTGCTCGTATTTGGTTGCTATCTCGGCGGTTTGCGTACCGTTGAGCACATTGGAGCGATCGAGAACGGTCACAGCCATGGGATATTGGGTCAACGAAATGGTAATGGGCTTTAGCTCCTGGAAGGTGCCCTGCGTCTCGATGATGAGAATGGTGACCACCACAAAAAATATCGGCATTATGTTCTGAATCAGCAGGAGCAACTTGTTGCGCCACGTATAGAGGAACTTTTTGAGCAGCATGGCCTTCCATTGGTTCGATAGCAGCTGCATTCCCTGGAGCAGGCGTCGGTTCTCCGAAAAGATGCCTTCGGCTGCAAACAGTTAATTGAGCTTATCGGGAGTCCAAGATCCAAGATCGAGTTCAAACACTGCTTACACTGTACGGACTCGTTGTCGTCCTCGTTACGGAATCCACTGCCTCCGTTCATGATCTCGCTCTGGTCCTTCATGTTGCCACTAATGTCCTTCTCGGCACCGACCTTCATGAACACCTCCTCCATCGAGGTGATGCCCACGCCGTAGCCATTCAGGTGCAGCTCCTCGGACTGCTCCTCCAGCTGGCCGAACATCTCCTCGAACTTGGCCGAGGCGCTATCCGGCAGTTGGTAGGACAGCTCGGCGCCAATATCGCACTCGGGCTTCAGGCCCGGAATGTACTTGTTTAGCAGGGCGGTCACTTCGTTCGTCTCGCAATCGTCGCGTTTCACACAGATCTTCAAGGGATTTGCAGATAAAGTAAGTGGGCAAGTAAGAAGGAAAGACGCAAACACACTCACCAATCGGTAACCCGATCCATATTGTTTCTTGAGGAAAAAGGAGGTGCCATGGCACTTGAGTTCGCCGTCGCACATGATGGCAATTCGATCGCCCAGCACATCGGCCTCGTCCATGAAGTGAGTGGTCAGCAAGATGGTGCGTCCCACCTTCTCCTGCTCCAGCAGATCCCACAGCTGTCGCCTGGCCGATGGATCCATGCCGGAACTGGGCTCGTCGCACAGCACCACTTTCGTATCGCCGCAGAGGGCACAGCAAACGGAGAGTTTGCGTTTCATTCCGCCCGACAATTTGGATGAGGCCACATTCGCCTTGTCCTCCAGCTCGATCATCTTCAGATACTTGGCCACCTCCTTCTCGACGGCCTTGCCCTTGAGTCCCTTCATGCGGCTGAAGAAACGGATGTGATTCGACACACTCATCTCGTCGAAGAGGACATTGTGCTGCGGACAGATGCCAAGGGACATGCGGGCTCCCTCGATATTGGTGCGGATGTCACTGCCGTTATGATGGCCGTGCCGCTCGTTGGCGGAAACATGCCCGTCAGCATCGATATGGTGGTGGTTTTGCCGGCTCCATTGTGACCCAGCAGGACGGTGATCTCATCCTCGAACATGTTCATGGACAGGCCCTTCACGACCATCTTGTCGGCGAAACGCTTCTTCAGGTGTCTCATCTGCAGGCCGATGTGCTTGCCCTCCGGTTCCGTTTCGAAGGCTTTGGGATCCCGCTGCTCCACCTGGCCATTGGGTATGTCCTCGACGCCCGTATACTCCCGTTCGCCGCACCAGAACTCCCGCGTGAATGGGAAATTCCAGGGACGCGGCACCCCGAAACTGCCCGGCATCACTTGCTCCACATACAAACAGATGAGCATGCAAATGACGCAGGATACCAGCATCATGATCATCACGGCGCCAACGGTCAATGTATCATCCACGGAGACGGGCGTGAAGAAGTTACTCCACTGCAGACCCTCGCCGGTGCCCTCGAAGCCCAGGATCAGCTTGATGCCAAAGCCCATGGCCGTGTTCGAGATCAAACTCCAGCCCAGTTTAGCGGTCAGACTGAGGCCGTCGTACGTGTTAAAAGTGAAGGAGAATGGGATGTAGGCGATGAACCAAATCAGGCCCGTAACGGCGGCCGCAGTGCTCGCCCGCGAAAAGAACGTGGCCATCATGAAGCAGAAACAGATGCTGGCCATGATGTATATGATCAGGAAGAAGACCAGGGCACTAAAGTTGGCATACGTGAGTACGGCCACGCCCTCTGACCAGTTGATCTTCACCAGAATGGCAATCAGTATGGCCGATATGGTCAGCATGATGAATGACTTGACAAACCAGGCCGTCCAGTGCAGCCAATTGCTCAGCCCCATGATCTTCATCACCTCCTTGAGCTGTTTCTCCTTCTCGGCGGTGATGTACTGCAAGTGAATGAAATGCCGTGAGTGGAGGTGATGGCATTTTGAACCACAGTCCCGGCATACCCACTTACCTTGGTGATGTACGTGCACGGATAGATGAAGCTCAGCAGTATGATAAGCGACATTATCGAGGACATGCCCTCGAGCAGGGGATCAAAGATGTATTCGGGATACGGATAGCGTTGCATCACCACATCCGGCAGATTCTGTTCGCCCGTCTTTAGTCTTATATACGCCATCGACAGGCTGTGCTGCAGCGGCAAGAAGCCCTCACGTAAATATCCCACCGGAATGCCACCATCCTCATCAGCTTCGTTGCGCGGACCCGTGAGATCAATTGTGGGAAACAGACGCATCGTTAGCCAGGTGTTCGCTATCGCTATGATCGCCGTTCGCAGTTCCGATGGGAAGCGCAGGGCGAAGCCAAAGTCGTCGGGCAGGTCACTCGTATCGTTTAGATTGGCCCAGGCATCGTCGAACTGGATACCGGCAATAGCCGTCATACTGACCGTATCCACTGCCAGTTGGCTGGCATTTTCCGACCCATAGATACCGCTCTTCCCGAGGCTATGCCACGCCTCCGTCACCAGTTTTTCCAGCACGGGATTCTTGGGAGAGTAGCACACGGTGTACTTTAAGTTCAACAAGCTGGCATGTGACCTAAACATTTAAGATCCAATAAGGTTAGTATGAATTCCTAAGAAAGTTTACTAAACACACAATTATGTATTATTCATATGATTGAAGTTAGTCGATTATGGGTTAATAGGTTTGTTTGTTGTGAGAAAGGTGCAGGCATTTCTCTGAAATAAAGGTGTTCATAGTCGTCAGAAACCATATATTATATATTAAACATAATTCATAATTTGAATCTTTAATTTTGACGAAATATATATTATATATTTTTACAGCAAGTTTTTACTAACAAGTGTTGAGAAATTTGAAATTTTTCCTGTGGGAAAAATATACACAAAATTAATTTTATATTTTGATACAATGACTTATATAAAATATTCAGTAAAACCTCTCTAGAGTAAAGTCTCGGGAAACAATGAATATGAATTTTCCTCATAAAATGTGCACTATTTCTCCAGATAAATTCTCTTTCTGTGATTTAATATGTTATTCTAGTAAGGGCGGTGCAAGTGAAACAATCAGGATTTTTGGAAGCTTTTGATTACCATTTAAGTCAAAAAACAAAAGAGAGAATTTTCCCTCTGGTGGTTTTTAGTTTTAACGTTTGTTAAGGGTGCCCAGTTAAGTTGGTTAGACTTTTTTTAGTGTGCTGTTATTTTGTTTTGTTTTCTATTTTGGATTTGTTTACCTCCGTCGATTGGGTGCAATCAGCGCTATGAGCTTGCCAAGGTAGGACGATCTATGCAACGAATGTCTTCAGGTTTTGGGGCCAGAACAAGACAAAAAACATTTACATATATTGGGTATACGAAAATCTAAAGGGGTGATTAGGAAAAACACTGCATAGTCGAAAGCAATAAAAGGGGGATTGAATAAAGCACTTCATAGGTTGTTAGGAAACTTAAAAATGCATTAAAGCATAAAAGAAAAAGATAAGGATATAATGATAGTTTAATAATCAAAAAATAAACCCAAATAATAAACATATAGGAAAGAAAAATATAATAATAATAGATATTATAAAATCAGAATAAAATGTAATTTCGGAAAAACAAAAGAAAATAAAAAAAAATTTGAAATTATATATGTTATAATTATATATAACAAAAAGCGCTCAAAAATTAAAAAAATGTGAAAACAACAATTATATTAAAACTAAAGAAGGGACTTAAAAAAACCATATTATTAAAAGCAAGAGGAAACTTAATTTAAAATTAATATATAACAACAAACTTAGGCAAATATTGATTTTAAAAAATCGAGGAAAGTATTAAAAGTAAAAGTGTAGGTAGAGGTAATACTTAAGCATTTAATAATTCAGCACTCTGGAGAAGAAATTTAAATAAATATAACATAAAAAAGCCAAGTAGAAGCTGAAATAAATGTCAAGCATAACTCCAAATAAAATAGACAAAAGCAACAAATAAATCTTTAAAAAATGAAAACAATGCGGTAATAAACGTTAAAGGCTGGGACAAAGAGCACAGGTATCATTTACATGGAAAAAACTCACTCCAACAGACTGAGATCCGTAAGAGTCTGGTTTTGATACGTCCTGACACCCTTGTGCTCCGTATCGACCAGGGTGCGGACCAGGACCAGGAGCAGGGAGAATATCGCGGGCAGCACCAGCTCAATGACCATTTGCCACTTGTGGTTCCATTGGAGAGTCCAGTTCTTCCACAGAAGCAGCACAAACTTGTCCCAGTTCGTGACCTTTGCCATTTTGCAGCTTTGTTCGGTTGGCTTTTGGCTTTTTACTTTTCTAAATTACCTCGACATTAAAATCGGTTAAAATTTGTAATCTGCAATAAAAAAAAAATCACATTTGCGTTACATTTTGTTAAAGGGATACAACATATCTTTTGCCAAGATGCTTTTAAAGAGAAAATGTTTGTTGTCATTACAAATCATTGAAGGAGTTCACATGTATATTGACTTATTGATTTGTAAAAGGAATTTTTAAATAGTCAACCTTATATTGACTCTAGTTGACCTCGATTGCTATGCTCTGTAATTTATGAAGTTTATGTGTTTTCTTCAAAACTTTTAGTGGAAAGTTAAGCTAATACCGAACGACATGTGCAAATGATATGAATAAATTAATATTCTTTAAAAATTCCACCGCAGCTGACAGTAATTTAAAAATTAAAATAAACATTTATGCTTATGTTAACTTGATTTTAAAAAGTTTAAAATATATTCAATTTTAATTTATAAATTCGTATTTTGGCACTTCAGTAACTAAAAATATAAGGTCTTAGTTTTCGACTATATTTATTATATTTATTTTATAGAAAAAAATGTAATACAGAGGGAAGGTAATTGACCCCGAGCACGAGTGGAAATAATCAATGTAAAAGAGCAACAATCCAATGTGCAATGTCAAGTGCGACTATCGATCTATGGAGTGTGTCCAATTATCTAATCATCGTCGGCTATTTTAGATTGATAAGCCTGTGCAATAAAAAAATAAAAAAAAAACACAATAACCAACGTAAATAAATCATAACTCTTGTAACACCATCGTTACGGTTGTTTTTCGCTACGCCCCTCAAATCATTAACATTTCAGGGTTCTAGATAGCCTTTATAAGCGAGTAGTATATTTATCAGTTTACAAAATAGCCTATAACATTTTAAATATCAATCAAAAATTATCATACGTATGATTTTTTAAAATAATTAATAATTATTTTAATATAAAAATATCTCAATTTTAATTTTTAACCAAAATACTTTGAATTCATATTGTAAGGTTGTTAATAACTTGTTTAAGTACAAGAAAACCTCTGATAACCTTCGTTCCCTTTAAGTTAGCTCCCATGTATATGCACATTTTATTGAACCTACAGTACACGTTTATTGCTTACAGTTTATAATGCATTATCGAATGCACTGAAATCGGCTGGTATTTTAATATTTTAATTGCCTGATACTCAACGTGTATATATATAAAGAGGGGTTAACCCCAAAATATGTATTTGTATTTGCAGGGAACAAAAAACTTGGCTAGAAAAAATTATACAATTATATTGAGTTCCATTGGCAGCTGGCAGTTGTCAAGGGGAAACTGGTTTTTATAAACATTTAGAGGCTGGCCGTCAATAGGAAAAAAGTTGCTGATCTAAGAATGATTCGCATAAAATAAAGTTGAAAATCCGATAAGAAAAATTCTTCCGAAGTAGTTCGTCTATGACTGTGAAAAATATGTTTTTTGTTCAAATAGCCATTATTGAAACATATTTCTAGATTTTTTATATTTTAAACTTGAGTCTGATTCAATTTTCTTTTGAATTTTAATATGACACATCAAAAAACAAGAAGGAAAGCAAACTTCGGCAAGCCGAAGTTCATATACCCTTGCAGCTATTGCATTAATTAAATACTTTTGAAAACATTTAAATTATGATTTACTTGAGTATGTGCTGAAAAACATTAAAACTATGATGACTTGCAGCTCAATTATTAGATAGTTATTTTATATATTTTTATAATTTCTATGGGAGCTATATGCTATAGACGTCCGATTTTGATTAAATTTATACCATAATTCTGAAATAATTAAACATTGCTATATGTCGAAGAACTAAACAAAAAATTAAAAAACAGCAAAGTTATAATTTTTTTTCATTTATTTTTCCGATTGTTCCTATGGGAGCTATATGCTATAGTCGTCCGATTTTGATGAAATTTAAACCGTAATTCTGAAATATTAAACCATTACTATATCTCGAAGAACTAAACAAAAAATTAAAAAACAGCAAAGTTATAATTTTTTTTCATTTATTTTTCCGATTGTTCCTATGGGAGCTATATGCTATAGTCGTCCGATTTTTATGAAATTTAAACCGTAAATCGGAAATATTTAACCATTACTATATGTCGAAGAACTAAACAAAAATTAAAAACAGCAAAGTTATAATTTGTTTTCATTTATTTTTCCGATTGTTCCTATGGGAGCTATATGCTATAGTCGTCCGATTTTATGAAATTTAAACCGTAAATCGGAAATATTTTACCATTACTATATGTCGAAGAACTAAACAAAAAATTAAAAAACAGCAAAGTTATAATTTTTTTCATTTATTTTTCCGATTGTTCCTATGGGAGCTATATGCTATAGTCGTCCGATCCGGCTCGTTCCGACTTATATACTACCTGCAATAGAAAGACAACTTTTGGGAAAGTTTCATGCAGATAGCTTTAAAACTGAGAGACTAGTTTGCATATAAACGGACGGACAGACGGACGGACAGACGGACATGGCTAGATCGACTCTACTAGTGATGCTGATCAAGAATATATATACTTTATAGGGTCGGAAACGTCTCCTTCACTGCGTTGCAAACTTCTGACTGAAATTATAATACCCTCTGCAAGGGTATAAAATGTTTAACGACATTGGTAATACGTTATTCACAATTTAACAATTGCATGGATATCAGGTTTTGATAACCAAAGCAATACGATTTCTTTTATTTCTTGCATAGAATTTTTAAAAATATTATGGACAGTATTTATATTGATTGTTTGCAATACTTTTGATTGACAACATTAATGGGCATATAAATTAGATGCCATTTATAATTAAATGCGTTTATATATTTTTCTGTGAGTCACACTAGATAACATAAAACAAATATATTTATTTTAAAGTTCAAGAGCTTTATAGGGTCGTTGTTCTACTCAGAATAGTTTTTTTTCAGACTGATCTGATGAGTAACGGTTTTTTCGTGCCAAGCTAATTTCGTTGTTTTTTTTTTGCACCGATTGGCCTTAGATGTTTGGGTAAGTCCAAGTTATTCTGGGGATGACTATAGCGAATCACCCACGTATCCGGCTGTAGACACTCTAACGCACAAATCCGTGTAGAAAAGGAATAAACAGAGATAACCGTCATAAATCCATAGAGCATCAGCCCACAGCTGTACTACCGATATGATAATCGGAGGGCGGGGGCTGTAGACAATGGGCGTGGCATTTCCAACTGCCAAGCACTGGCACTTACCCGAAGCTTAGCCAAACAGAAAGTGTCACACCACGGCACAAGAATAAATAAAAACAAAAAACAAAATAATAGTCCGTATATGAGGAGGCGGGAACTTGAACACGGGGACTCGCGAACTCCGACGGACACTCGACCGTTTCGACGAACGGACAATTCCGAACTGAGTCGCAGCGCTAGGCAATGGTCCTTATTTATCAATAGAACCCAATCTAGCGCAGCTCCAATAAAACTAATAGCATTTATGGTTTTGGCCAGGCTAAAAAATGATAAGCACTCTCGCTCTCGGGACAAGCGGACATATGTACCGATGTCTGCGTTCCCATTCAATCCCAATATTGACAGTGGAACTATTACTCATTATTATACGACGTCATGACTGTTAATATTGTTTAATTGAAAAGTCCTTGCCTCTTATTAAAACATATATTATTTGCTTATATTGAAATATTTCCAATAAACGACCCATTCGTCTTATAATTGGGAACCTTTAAGCTCTTTGAACTATAACTTAAAGAGCGTTGCCGTTGGACACTACAAATAAAGATAAGCACGAATTGCAAATAAACATTCGTTTGGTTCATTCAAAAAGGTCCTCACTTTAAGAACTTTCTAATAAAGGTAATAGCTCATAAGTTGACATCGCTTTTGATATTCATATCGTTTGATAGGGTGTTATGTCATTTTCCGTGAGAATTGTTTTTTGTCCCAAATGGTTGTACCAAACATATAATTTCTGTTAGATTTCGTTTCCTTATTCTTTAAGATATCGTGACTAATCCTTAAAATTTTTCTTTGTTCGAATTCGTCTTAAATTGATCCACACCCAGAACTGAGTCATGGACGCGTGAATTTTAGCTTTACCTATATGCAGCGTTTTCTTATCGAATGTTATCACTTTTGTGACTTACACTCGTCACGGGAGTAGTTGAATTATTCAAGTTAGTTTGGGTTAATGGCTTGTCTGCATTATGCCAATCTTGAGTGGACATTTATTGGTGGAGGAGTTTAGCCTTGATTACTGCGATTAGACGGAATCACACTTTTTGGCAATATTCTTGAAAATCGTGCTGGTAGAGACTGTTGGTACGGACACCTGTTCTTCGCAGAGACCTTATCGCATAGCTATTTTAACGGTAATTATGACATAGTCGATTTATATCGCGGCTCTAAATTATACTGCCAACTCCAGAGTGCAAACACGTTTCACTTTCGCCTGCACGGGCAAACACCTGGGCCATTAATGTTTGGGGCAGACTGTACTCATTCTTATACAAATGGTTGGGTACTTTTGAACTTAAAGTACTCCTGGGTTAGTTTTGTAGTGCCAGAATTGTACTAACAATAAACAAATCTCGTACATACAAAAAAAAAAACTTTAGCTTTCAGAACTTATTATTAGGAAATTGATGAAGTCTTTTTAAAACAACCAAATTATGTTCATTTAGCCTGGTAAAAACTTTTCGAAAATTGAAGACGAATATAAATGTCATCCCACTTAAACGCATATAATAGTAAATAGTAAATAATAAAATAATAAATAAAAAAATTCCTTCGAGCCGGATTTGAACCAGCGACCTATGGATCTCTGTTGTTTCGTATTGCCATCTACAGTCCACCGCTCTACCAACTGAGCTATCGAAGGGTGCGTTGGGGGCTGCGACCGAACATATAAACAAGAGCTACGAGAAGCAAAACCACACGAACCAAAAAGTGAAAGGTAAGCTATATGGTGCATGTAGCATATAGTATATAAATATTTTAAATTAAACAATGTCAGATTCAGAGATGATGACACAACCTTCGATAGCTCAGTTGGTAGAGCGGTGGACTGTAGATGAGCTGCATTATAAATGCAAAATACCAGGCAGAGATCCATAGGTCGCTGGTTCAAATCCGGCTCGAAGGATTACACTTTTTGCATCAACTCATTCAAGAAAATTATAAATTCCTTGCAGCGATAAAGTATTTATGTAGGCATGCGCCCGCGATAGCAAAACGATGCGAAATATCTGATATGGATATTTTCTTAGAATTTACTTCAATCATCACGAGGAACAGTGATGAATCATCGGGTGTTGGTTAGGGCGCCTGGCATTTAGACATGTGACGCGCATAAAAAAAGAGCATTATACAATACTATCGCCAGCTGATTGGACAATCTATCGACCAATTTAGCATTTCTCGTGGAGATTGTATTTTGGTGATAATAGTGACACTATCAAGCATGCAGCAAACCCACAGCACGCAATCACACAAATCCAAAAAAAAGCAATATTTTTAACAAACTGTGGACTTAAATAACGAAATTCTTAGAACTGCCAGGGCTAAGTTATCGTATAATTTACGCATTTGTGTAAAAAAGAAAACAATGGATAATATAATTCCTAACTACTGTTTACTTGTGTCTATGGTTAGGTAATTGTCGGATAAAGCCCACTTCTAGCTTTTCACAAAGAGATTACGAGTCCGAGAAAGTGGTCCCTAAAGCTTTAAATTCAGAGTAGCATTTGCTTTCCTATGAGTCACACAATTAAGTTTGCTAAGATAATGCTTGATCATCTTGCAATAAAAAAAGTTCTCATGACAGTGCTATAAGATATACTTTAATTGAGATAATGAAATATTTATCATGACTAGGTCACACAATGTTCATAATCTGTGAACATATTTTAATACAAAAAATATAAGGAATGTTACTTTTCTGATCCTGTACATATGTTAATTAATATGCAGTTGCACTTTAAGAATCTCGGAGCGTGCTCCTAAAACAATCATTTAAATAATATATTACTTGTACTCATTTATTTTCATATCAGCAAATGTGACTTCTCATTCCTTGCAAATCGGAAATAATATATATAGTATATTTTTCGATATGTTTGTGAGTCATGTTTTTAATAACTTTTAACCAGCCAATCGGCTACCTAGAAAATTTGATAATGCTCAATAAATTTTGCACTTACCCCGTGCACGTTTTACTTGCAATAATAGAATTTGTAATATTGTTTATCTTGTATTGTTGTTCGTGCGATTAAGTGTGGTTCCACTTAATGATAAAAATTAGATCGCGACTGCTCGTCGATGGACATTACTGCATAATCGACTGGCGGAAATTACAATTAATTATTTATGCTGATGCGATGCCCTTTCTGAGCTGCTATTTGCACTGTCACTGCGATAGGAGTATAGTATATGAAAATGAATTAACAGGGCTACTTTACAAAGTATACCGAAATTAATTAAATCGAAACCATAAATTTCAAACCATTGTTTTTCAAACTTTAAGTTAATATTGCTTAGCTTCATATTATCCTAAAAGTATATAATTTTATTTTATAAAAAAAATTAAACTTGATGTATTTTATGTCTTTATTAAAGTATGCCTTCTCAAGTTCGTCAATTTCGGTGAAGGACATGTCCACTGTATCTGATGGATTTTTCTATGAGGTATGGTTTACAAATTCGGAATTGAGTGATCGAAATACAATGGACTTTCAGGACTTTAATTTGTTTTGAATTAAAAAAAAAACAAAGATATACATTGATCAATGTTGTTAAGGACAAAACTTAACGATATTTAGTTACTGAAATTTGGTTTGAGTTTAAGAGTATGTGTGATGCAATGTCTACTGTTGATAAAAGATATTTAGTTGCTTTAGATTTGTTTAGATTTACAGAGTTTGTAATATGCAATGTCTACTGTATTTTTTTTCCGATCGCTTCATGGAGCCCTGGAAAGTAACGGTCAAAGTTCAACGCCTGTGCCCTCTAACTGCAAGCGTAACTGCATCACTTGCAGATGCGCATGCAACACTTTACGCCCGGGAAATTGTGTGTATCCACCGTTATACAGACAATTTTGGCGCCTCGAATATAACTATGCAGGTGTGTGAGTGCATGTTAGCCGAAATACTCGGAAAAACACATTTCATGGTCCAAGGGCAACCGCAACAACGAACCGGCAAATGTAGGGCGATAACTGCGATTCCTCCCACTGTGCGGCCGTCTAATGATTATTTCGTACAAACACCAACGACATTTAAACAATTTACACACATCTATGTATAATGCTGTTGTTTATAGTTTTTATCTTTCACTGCGTCACAAAGTGCCCAGAAGTTCATAGTTTATTCGATTCATTCAGGCATTGCGCACTTTTATTTCTTTTTTGTTTTATTTCTATTATTTTGCTGTGAATTTTTTCGGGGCAAAACAGCTGTTGCCCACACACGCACACACACGGGAAAATAATGGTAAAACAATAGTAGTACTTCTAACGCCGCCGGAGATGCCAAACAAAATGAATCAAAACGAAACTGTAAGGCGGGCAATAACAACAATGAGTGCAGAGAGAGAACCGGTGCTGTCAAGTCAGCTTCTAGCTTTCTTGTAAGCTAGCGGGAAAACTAAATTTTCCTTAAAAACAAACTTATTATTTTGGAAAACACTTCCATATTATTTATTGAATAAAAATGCGTTAGTACCAAGGTAATAGTTCAAAAAACTCTGCAAAAGATAGCACAAATATATATATTAACCTTTAGTACTCACAGTAGGCAAAATATGTGAAATTAGCACCATGCTAGAGCTGGCAATGTTTTACAAATTAATTTGCTACACCTGCACCAACATCAGCCTTTTTCTAGCCGAAAGTGTTCAGCACTGGCGGAAAAAGGAGAACGAAAAATAACTGTTACGTCAGCGAGTAAGAGAGCGCGCAAAATTCTAACGCTTAAAATATGAGCAGCGATTAATAATCTATCGATTATCGTTGGGCGCGCTGAGCGATAACATTTAAATCACTATTTGAACTATATCCCAATCAAAATGAGCATTATATACTTGGGTGGTTACATTTATTTCTTTAAATACATTTAAATACCTAAAAAAAATATTAAATTGAAAAAATTAAGGTAAAACCATTTTTAATCTTTTATTTGAACTGTCAACCTGAAAAATCAATCCTTCCTTTTTGAGGACGCGTATTAAAAATGAATGCCGGCACGTGGAGGACTTCCCAGCGCTGTTAAACTTCCCCAGGGACTTACATTAATTATGCAGCCTCACACGTGTGCAACCAGCCAGGTTATAATTATTGAAAGCGGGAAAGCCCACAATTCAAAGGTTTATAGTCTGGATAGCCGAGGTCAGACACTAACCCTCTAATGTCGAACTATACATATGTACATACATTATAAATTGCTTTGAACTATGTAGGTTAACTTATAACAACGCAAGACATATTTAAGATGTGCCTAATTGAATAATTATTTACATTTGCATTTAATTAATTTTTTTTATATATTTTCAGGTACAGATTGATAATTTTTAACTATCTTCTTGTCTAAAAATTTTGGAAAACTCCCATAAGTCGAAATATCTTTGTTTTGCAACACTGTTAAGAAACATACAATGTATAAAATATACATAGCGATATGGTGGGTTTTGCACCAAAAAGGGCATGGCATTACTTCTTGCCCTTGGCCTTGAGCTGAGGGGTCTGTATGGGGGGCGGGGAGTCCAGGGGTAACCGATCTTCCGCCAGAACGAGATGGTGCTTTAACTGGGCCCGCGTCTCCTGTACCTGGGCCACCACATTGATCATGTCCGCCTGGTAAATGCAGTAGTCGCTCACGTTCAGGCGTAACTTGTTCTTCTCCATGGCGCCATACAGAAAGGAATAGACGATGTGGCCCACTGGCACGTAGAATTTAAACCAATTGTGTAGACGTCCCCTGGAAAATACAGATGGAATATTTAATACTTAACATACAATAAAGCGATAAAGATATCTATTTTTCAATTATTTAAAATAGTGAGATATACATTGTGAAGAAAGTAATTTAAATCTTTACAGGGAGACCAGAAAAAATCTTTTTAATAAAACTAAATAAAGATAGAAAAACCTGTATCTTTGTATCTAAAAACTGAATCTCAAATAAAAGCGTTATTAATGCTGTTAAAATGAGCTTCCACTTACACCAGTTCGGATCTGTTGTGCAAGAAGTTGACAAATTTGGCCAGATTATCCACATCTTTGCGCAAACTGGGAAATAGACAAACCAAATTATTAAGCCCTGAAGTTATAGAAACGGAAACCCACTTCTCCTCCGCTTCGGCGAGGGTGGATCCATCGCGGATGAGCCGCACTTCCAGATAGAACCCATGGCTGTACTTGTATCGCAAATACTGTAGACTGCCGATCGCCAGCATCTCGCTGTCCTGAAACACAATGATAAAGTCAGCCAGGATCTTGCACTCCATCTCATCGTTGGTGGCGAAAATGATGGTCTTGCCGCAGTATCGGATATATCGGAGGATATTCCAGATTTCCCGTCTCGTGGTCGCCGGCATGCCGCAGGTGGGCTCGTCCAAAACCAGTATCTTGTTGTAGGCCACCAATGCCAGGGCTATTTTCAACTTGTGCCGCTTCTCCGCCGTCAGCGAACTGCACTTGCGGTGCATCCAACCGGTCATGTTGAGCATCAGGCACAAGTCGTGTATCTTCTCGCCGATCTTCGCCTCCGGAACCCCGCGGATCATGCACAACAGCCGGATGTGCTCCCGCGGAGTCAGCTCATTGAGCAGACCACGATGCTGCGGACTGTAGCCCATGTAGGTGTGGATGCTCTCCAGATCGTACTTGAAGTCCAGGCCCCGCACATAGATCTCACCAAAGGCGAATCCCTCCTCGCCCACCAATTGTCGCATTAAATGGCTTTTGCCGGAGTTACGGGGCCCAAAGATGCCCATGCTCATATATCTGAAATT